>NW_022280039.1:7126078-7214446 GCF_004355925.1 Anarrhichthys ocellatus
AGAGAGAGAGAGAGAGAGAGAGAGAGAGAGAGAGAGAGAGAGAGAGAGAGAGAGAGAGAGAGAGAGAGAGAGAGCGACAGGGCGCGCGAGAGATTGCTGCGTTTTCTATACAGGCACTTTCATGGGCAGCTCATCTCTTCTAAATAAAGGTCCTTCAAGTCCGGCGCATGTTTTGTATCCTCTCCTCTCAAAGCTTCTGACAACTGCCCAAATCACCGATGTGTCACTGAAATGGTATTTTCTGAAGTTTTATTGAAGCTTATTTTTTTACTGATCTGTCACAACTCTACCCAGCGATAACGCCTATCACGTAAAAACAAAGGTGTACGCGGTGTTTGTAGGTGTTTGTTGTTGGTAGTTGCTAGCTTGTTGCTAACCTTCTTGGAAACAACATGAGACTGGCAACTTAAGCTAACGTTAATGAATTATATCCATACCTTTTCTGCTTTCAGCCAAGCATTTACGTTCATGCTCTTGCTTCAGAATAGTAACGTTAACTAATGAACATGCAGCTAACAAGAGCTAGCAAACAAGTCCAATAAAAGACCACGTTAATGTGTAAAATGCTTGAGTTAGAACTTAACCTTAGGGCTGCACTTATACGTTTAGCTAAAAAGTAAGTGCTGCTTGTGGATCAAATCAAATGTGATGGCTCTCACCATTATTAAAGTCAGTGAGGTACATATATGTGCGGAGGGTTAGTTACTCTTTAGTGTGACCGGTATAAGCTCATGAGATGTCTTGGATGTAGCTGTAACCATCATTTATTTTGGAAGAAAGTGAGTGTGGGAAAAGTCAGAGTAGATACAAAACAATTACTGGATTTGTTAACATTAGATGAAGTATTACAATTAAGCATATTAAAATATTTTAGCTATTTTCTCTTGAACTTCTGCACTCACTGTTAATGAAGAAGGCTGGCACACATATCCTACGATCTGTCTGTCATGTGTATTTAGTTATAAATATTTTCTACGATGATTAATATTAATTTATATGATCTATCATATTCAAAAAGCCAATTTAAAGGTGGATGTATCCAATCTATGAGTGCTTTTTGGTTGTAATATCGATCATAGAGCTCTTATGTCCAGCTTCCAGTGTCTCCCATGATAATGCACAAATGCTTCCTTAGAGTTGTAATAGTAATATTTTCTGTACAGCTTTCTGTACAGGAGTTTTTTTAAATTTGGTATGAGAGTTCTGGCTAAACTCCAGAAAGTAAACAGAGACTTTTTACTATGTACAAATAGTTAGCACTCTGTCAAACATTTCACCATCCATGACTTCGTCTTGATGCAGTCACTCATCACACCCCTGAAGATGAGTGGGGGGGGGGGGGAGATGTGCTGCTCGACAAAGTGTAACATCTCGTTTTCCGTGTGCTTTGTCTCCTGTTGCCTGAAGTCTTATTGAGATTATGGCACAATAAACTTTTACTTGTGTTCATATTTTAGCTGTATGGACAAAATCCCTGTTGGTCCGAAGCCCATCACAGCTGTATAATGTTTGGAGATGTATGATGATGATGATGATGATGATGATGATGACGACACTTGAGCTGTCGACTCTCTTGTGTCTCTTTATCCTATGGAGGAAATGGGTGATAATGCAAACAGATAAGGCTCCTGGTACCTGTTGACCACAGTCAGGACCTCCTAAAACTGGACCCTCTGACAGAGTGCTCCATCAGTGCCTGCCTCAATGACAACCACAAGGCATTGAGCTCTTATCTGCAATGGCCCCTGCTTAGCATTCACGCCATTCACGCGAACAATGCCACCTCTTCCCGCTCAGTGGATCTGTGACTGACAGTGGGTGTTGGTGCACTTGTGTCTGACTTCAACCTCAATGTGACGCTGGTCTGTTTATCCAGTCCAGATAACCCCACCAAGACACAATAAAGGGCGTGTGTCTTCCTCGCCACTTCCCATGTTGTTTGTCTAACTGGACTTTTATAATGGACCTCGCTCTCTATTTGGCACGTTGGTTTCCTCCTCAGAAGGATCTGTATTAGTTGGGGGAGGGTCAGGGCAGAAAGGCTGACTGATGATCATAGAGCCAGCTCACTGACCAGCTAGCGAAATGGAAGTGGCCCCTTGGCGAGAAGGTGAAAAGCAGGGAAACCGCAGATAAGACCGTTGCCTGTGATATAGAATGACTAATAGCTGAGGTATGATGTAGCAGCAATGGCCGGATTTGAGGTCTTTCAAAAGATTTTACAGAAAATAAATACTATTGGTGTGAAAGGTTATAAAGTTGGCTTTTCATTGGAAGGTCTATCTCGAATGCAGCTTTTGAGTTATGTGTAATCTACTTCAGTTTTCATCATGCAGCTCAGATCTCATATTTGATGAGGCTGATATCAGCAGGGGATCTCGGGATCCCATGCCTCCATAATGGCCCCTGTGAAGCTGGGGGCATTATAAAGCTTCTATAATAAACCCCTGTGATCAGTATAGCCCTCCCTCCCTGCTCTTATTTATGAATGGCAGAATTTGACAAGAGTGCAGCTTAGGTGGGTAGCTGCCGATCACATGATACCAGCACTAAAGAGCCAAGCGAGGAATGTGGACAGGACTCCCCCCTCACCTCTAGTCAAAAAAACCAACTTTGATGCCCCATATCATAACGAATACCCTCTCTGTCCCTTCCCTCCTCAAGCCCTCATATGTCCAGCAATGTCGAGGAGGGGAACGGGTGCTGCAGTCGGGACGGACGGACGGACGGGGGGGGGGGGGGGGGGGGCATAGATAGTGGCTGCGTTTGATCTGAAGGTCGCCAGCCCCTTGCTGCTGTTGAGAGATCCTTGGCATACGAAGCTGGCTCTTATTTAATAACATGAAGGGGAAGCGGACCTTTCTCTCATAATTAGGCCTAATTACCCAGTAGGTGTGGACAGACGGCCCAAGAAGAGACAAACTGCCTTTATCCATGGACTTAGAGTCAGATTACCCCGGAGCTGTCTTATCTGTTACAGGGCCAGCAGGAGCCTCAATCCTCCTCTCCTGCCTCTTCCCACTGGCTCCCATATCCAGCTCAGGTATATTAATCAAAAGACACACAGGTTTAATTAGGCCTAGCTAGTTACTGAGATTTTTCCTGTGGACATGTTTAATAAGACAGTTCATTGACCTATTGGGTATTTGTTATCTATTGCTCAATCACTATATGAAAGCTCCTTGGGTTCATTGAAGCATTTTGGAGACCTAAATAGAACAAGTTACTCGTCCTTGAGGATCTATGACCAGAGGATCGCATCGGCTCCAGCTACTTACTGCCGCTTCTCCAGCAAGTATCCTTACATTCACTAGCGGCGCCATTTAAGCTTGACAAGTGACTGGCTTGACTGTTTGCTCAACTGCCTCTCTCTGTTAGCGAGGAACAATTTAAGGGTCCTCGCAGATAGATTCGAGTGACATCCTGGCACCTTCTTGTTTGTTTACGGTATCTGTCTCCCCCTTCCTGAGCTGCCTGCATGTTTGTATTTGGGTTTGTGGGTGACTCACTTGCAGCCACCACAACAGACCCATTGTTGTGGGCAACTCAGATTCACTGGAAATGCTGACGCCTGGAAAACAGAAGGAACAATCCAACCGAGGAAGTAGTGGCAGGGGAAAGTGGCCATTTTACTCCTCTTTTAGATACTAGTTTGGTTATATAGTCCCCCAAGTAACATAGCCCCCAACTGTTGTCTGTCATTGACAGTGAGCTGTGATTGCTATTGGAAAGTCCTCCAGCCACTGGTCTTGGGACAATGAAACCAGACAGTTTCAGGCTGCTGTCTGTGACTCACAGCTTCATGCAGGCCTGCTGCAAGAGGACAAGGGACGCTTAATCCACCTGTTACCAGAGTGAGCCTCACCTTGTCACACTCTCACAGTCACAGGACTCTGGCTCAGGAATGCAGTGTTACCCATCCATTCACAGCTTAACTGAGAGACCCTCACAAAAACACTGGTGACGTTTTTTGCCATTTTTTTCATACCACACAATAACAAGTTTGGACAGTTGTCGGCTGAAGGGTTTCCTGCTGGTTTAGTTCAGAGATATGAGTGATACCTAATGGTCAACATCTTGTACAAACAGCCATGTGCTTTGAAATACTCCAAATATATAATCCAAATGTCTGTTTCTTGATCATTTTACATATTTGGATGGACGTTAGTGCGATCTTTTCCATAGTTAGCATGGAACAAAACGTTCCAATGCAAGCAAGCAGTGTGTCTTCCTATAATGGTAAACTGATGAGCTGATGGTAAGACTGTGTTCTTGTGAGTCCATCAAACTGCGGCGTTATGGCCTTAATTAGGCAGGCTGGTCCGGGGTCTCTGTCTCTCCGCTTCACAGATTCACATGGACAATTTAACCACTAACCTCCTGAAATGAGTTGCTCCTGAATGCCTCAGGCTCCAGTTTCAGCATCTACTGATTGCAGGGAGCAAGGGTTATGATAAGTAAAAGTGGAGGGGGTGACTGTGTGTGTGTGTATGGGTGTGCGCACGTGTGTGCATGTCTGGTGGCGGTGAGGTTGTGCTCACTAACTCAGAAGGCCTAAAACATGAAGTTACCCATATTGTGCTGTAATACTTTTTGGGGAATCTGCTTGTCTGTTCAATACGAAGCTTTAGTCAGCAGACAGTTAGCTTAGCATAAACACTGAAAACAGGGCTGTTTCTTGGCGTGGAGCAGAGACTTCCTGGAGTCTGCTAGTTGTTTTTTTGTACAGATTAATTAATATATATATATATATATTTTGTTAATTGGTGAGATTTACTGGTAGGTTGATTTTTTGACCCAGCCAGGTTAGCTGTTTCCTTGTGTTTCCAGGCTTTATGCTATTTTAATTTATGCTAAGCTAATCGTCTCCTGGCTCCAGCTTCCTGTTAAAGATTATCAATCTCCTCATCTTACTCAAGAAGGCAAATTACAGTATTTGATTAAATGTATTCCTGAAAGGTAAAGCCAGCTTCAACGTATTATTGTGCACGTCTTTACTTCTGAAACTTTTAGCAGTGCGAGTTGGCAAACATGCAATTGCAAGTAACCAGGTAGAGAAATTATTTGTGTGGCGAGGGAGCAATTTACTGTGAAGTCTCAGGCGTTGAAGCCAGTAAAACCTGCAAGACTGTTCATGTTAATTGGTAGGTTCATTGGTAGGTTCATTGGTAGGTTAATTGTTCATTTGTATTTAAGTGGGTGCTCGTTTTCAAAAGTCATTGTCGAGCCATTGTTTCCCGTAACACTGAGAAAGTGGGGCACGTCATCTTGTAATAAACATTGTCTAATTAAAATAAACTGACTATGCTGCCTGGCATAGACAGATTAAAGACACCTGTCATTCTCAACATGATAAGCAGAATTTAGAGTCACCCACATGTGAATGTACTGCAATTTAATGTTGACGCATCATTTCCTTGCAGCATACCTGCAGTCGGTTGGGTTTTCTCAGCAGCCCAGCCTACAAACGACATAAAAGCCTGAGCTGTTGCTTCTGCCTCTGGGACAATGGCCGTTGATCACAAGAGGAGTGAGAAGCATGAATCTCCGTCTGTTTACTGTAATTAAGCTGTCAGGGGTTGTGATTTATGACGTATTGAGTAAGAGAGGTGTTATCAGGTAGACTAGAAGGAGGAAGACGGAGATAGAGAGAGCCACAGGGTTTGTAGCTCCTAACAATAGAGCAAATGCAGACGGTGCATTAAACACAACTGTCTGCTCTGTGAGAGAGAGAACGGCTTCAAGGCAAAATGGAGCTAGTCTCTGACGATCTTTGCTCAGTAATTGTGCAAAAACAAAATGAGATTACTACTTTTCTGATGCATGTAGATTTTAGGCCTACTTTTAACTTTCATGGTAACCGGATTTCAAAGTAACATTTGGTCATTTCTGCTGAAAAGGCACAGAACCGTTGAACAGTGTCGTTGGAGACAAACTGTCGGGAACTCAAAGTGCATTTTTCACAGAAAACTCATCTCTCAGCTCAATTTTCTTGTTGTCTGTTTCGGTGGGTGTCCTGACACAGGTTCGCGGCCTCCTTGCAGCCATACATTGATTGCATGACCCAGGGATGTTTCGTCCTGCTCCGTCCCCCATCTACACCCTGAGGGGGGCTGGCGGGCCCCTCAACACCCTCCATTTTAGCTGCCACGGAGGGGACACTCCCCTCCTGTTTTCTGGGTGAGTCATTTATCTCAACATTATATATTCTGGCTCTTCACCTTCTTCAAACAGTGAAGATTGTTTGTTTATCTAAAGTATAGAAGTAGATACCAAGCCAGTTAATCACGATTCACTTAAAATATTAAAACAGGCAGAGATTTTGGAGGTTCAAGAGCAGCTATTAAAGCATCACGCACCAACATTTTAAATATCATAAAAAGAGCAAATATTGCCGATTTTGGTATTTTCTGTTGAGTTGTAGGTGAGAGCAGATCAATGATGAGCCATATTTTGTGTCATACAAACAACCTACTACACTGCATTCTGTTTGGCTTTCCAGGTCAGGGAAGGGTGCCATCCATATGTGGAACCTGAACACCAGGAGAGCTGAGAAGATTGTAGAAGGTCATTCCGGTAGCTCGGTGATCTGGGTCAGCACACTGCAGGAGACAGATACCCTCATCAGGTGAGGACAGTTCAGATGTCTTACTCATCCTTCCCTTACTGTTTCTGTCAGAGCATTTGGACATTTAAGATATTATTTATTCTTTAGATGATGTTGACTTCAGATTTGATGGTTTTCTTTTGAACTAAGCTTTGAAACACATTTGTTGAGATGAAACATGTTTTGAAACATGCAAAGAACTGCAGCTTTTGTCTGTTTTCCATTGGTGGAGCAGTCAGGGACGGGACATGCAGGTCTGTCTGTGGGATCTGAGCGAAGGTCGTAGTGAGGTGATGGACTCTGTGTGGACCGGCAGTGTTGGGTTCTGCCAGTGCTCCGTGCTGGAGACGAGCCCTGGGACGCGCCTGCTGGCCTTCGCTGGACAACAGACAGAAGAGGTCAGACATCAGGAATAGTAATAGTAATAATAATAGTAATAACTCTAAATTGTCTTTAGGTTTGGATGCTAGTGTGAATGTGTCTGTGTGTTTTATCCTGTTTACAAATTTATAACCAATCCATTTTTATACCCTCCTTCTCTCCCAGTGCATGCTGGGATGTGCTAAGGACACTAAGGACAGATGGTCTGAAATGGATACATTCTATATAATACTATTTATAAATGACTTTTTATGGTTTTAAGGTTTGTTTATCTCTAAATATTTAAGGAGGGATTTCCAATTTAGTTTGGGGAAAATAACCAGAGACCCCTCCAGATCAAAGTTTCCAATGGCACATGTTGTCCTATATTCAGCGGAAACATCCTTGAATTTAGGTGTGAGGTGGGATGGTTAATTGGTTACAGACTGATGAGAATCAAAAATGCCAACCTGTGTGAACCTGAGCAGACTTGCTCTTGCCAGTTTGCTGAGTTGACTTTAAGTGTTCACACATATTTGTGGCTTATAGTATTGTTTAGTAGGTTAGTGGAAAAAGGAAGTTCCAAAGCAATAGTTTGTCACATCAAAGCCCTGTCATCTTTTCCTATTACCACACTGTGATCATTTGCAAGTGTTCTAATCTATAAATATGAAATGGCTTTCATTCAATCAGGTGGCAGACGTAATACTTTTAGCCCATCTTCAATGAAAGTGTCGAGAGTCAACGCGACGTGAGCATGCAGTTTGCAGCCAGGACTTGCAGAAGGCAATCTAAACAGCACCATTCACAAACCGGCATTTATGTCATGAGTCAGCAGACACGTAGCAAGAATAGGAACTTAATACCAGCCACCAGCTTAATGTCAGTTAATTTTGGCTGTGGCGAGTAACATGCCATTCAGTGAATCTGTTTGTCTAAAACACCTCTCCAAAGTGGCTGTTTTTAATCTTTAACTGGTGGATTAAAAAGGGAATTCCCAAGCATGAAATGATTGTGCACTGGAATGAAATCTCAGTGGTATGTTGCGTAGTTAATGCTCAACACCCAGAAGCCTGAAGGGTTTTGTGTGGATTGAGGCAGGATGGGGAGAGGTCAGCCAGCGATTCAGCCATTTTTTATTGCCTCTAGATTCATGTTACTTGCTCTGCTGTGGAGGAGCCATACTTGAAAGGGACAGAGCAGTCACCTGATCCAGCCAAATGTGCCTCTGCTAACCCCAGTCCAGCAGGCCAGGCATCAGGGCGCCTGTGACTCCCAGCACCTCAATAATGCTATTGTCCCAACAGACACAGACAGACAGAAACACACACACTCATACAAGTTAGACTAAAACAGGCCGCAGCCTATTTTGCCATTTGGTCTCCCCACCCCATTCCACAGACATAACTGACCACGACAGATGCTTATCATGTACCCGCAAATAAAACACCCACATAAATGAATTCCCTCAAGAAACAATACATATGCACTTGCCAAAAAACATGCACAATGGTGTGATTTAGTGCCATGTGCAAAATGCAGATAGGTTCAATAAGAACTTCCTATTTCAGGTGGCTTTACTGTTTACTGCTCACAGCGAGATTCCTGGCGGCAGAAACATTAATTAGTAGTGTGGGTGTTTTATTTATGGGCACTGGGATGCCACACAAGAACAGTGAACACCTGAGGCACAGAGAAGTCCTTAAAGGCCCTCTTTGTCAGGCACGCAAAGGTAAACACGCAGGACAGATGTGGCCTAGCGCTAAAATACAGATGGCTCCCTTAAAGGGCTGTTTAATCTGAGGCCTAATGAGGATGAATATGCGGATCATCAGCGCGGAGGAAGTCGCAGGAATGAGTTTTGGTAGTGATGTGTGGTACACACATACAAAGGCACACACTTTATCACTGGCTTCATTAGGCTGTGTATTTTATCAGAATCAGTGCCAATGTGTGCAGGAAAACACCATCCGTGTCACGAGGTCGGGCTTTAGCAGGATTTATTATAGACAGTGGGGCGGCCGCTCTGCTCTAATGGATGGTACTGTACTGCTGGTTGGAGGCACTCTGATCTGCGGAAGTCCTGAAGCACAATGACAGATGCAGATTGCTGCTTTATTTGAATTCAGAAGACAAACAAATCATGACTTGGCAGACAGCTTGTAGATATCTATATATATATATATATATATATATATATATACACACATACAACGGCAATTTGTGTGTGTAACTGTAACAGGGTCTCAATAATAGAAACATTAGAACTAAAATAATGAAAACAAATAAATGAAAACAAAAACACATTTAGATGTATTGGATAAACTCCAATAACTGATCACAGTTTGTTTTAGCCTTAAAACAAGTTACCCAAATTAAAGCTGTGCCAAACAGAATAGCATGTTATTGGACGACAGAGGTCTGGTAAGCTCACTTTTTTCTAACGCCACACCGCCAATTTTCTTTTGGTTTTTCAAACTTGTAGTCTTCTGCACTATTCTCAAGTGTTGCCTCAAGTGACGTCATTTGAAGCAATTTATCAGACTTCACACAGCTCTCTCTGGAGTCACAAAAAGCTTTAAAGGTTCTCTGTACAACATTCAGAACGAATATTAATGTAGCCACTTCCCCTCCAGGTTAACACTGTTAGCTCTGTTAGCTCTGTTAGCTCTGTTGCCATTGTTTGCACTGTTAGCGATTGTAGCACCGTTAGCTGGCTCAGCTCAGCTGTCACCATGTTAAGAGCCATATGGAAATTTTTTCTTTGATGTGTAAAATTGATGGGGCTCTTCTCTAATGTTAGCATGCTAACATGCTAAACTAAGATAACAACATTGGTAAACATTATACCTGCTAATCATCAGCATGTTAGCATTGTCATTGTTAGCATTGTCATTGTTAGCATGCATTTAGCTCAAAGCACTGCTGTGTCTAAGTATTGTACAGCCTTACAGAGCTAGCATGAATGTAGAATGGGGATGTGAACAGGTCAGCTATCTCTAGTGCATCTTAAGTTGTAATCATCTTGTGTTTCCTTCAGATCAAGATCATTGAACTACCCAGCAAGACCCCAGTCTGCACCCTGGTACCAGACGCTAAGCTGGGGATGGTCATGTGTATCAAATTGTGGCAGGTAAGCACAAAGTCAAATATATTTTCATCAAAAGTTCTTGCAGTGTTTTTAACTTAACGCCAAAAAAGTAGCACTGTCCCGCTACTACTACATCTCAAGTTCAACTAGTTCAGCTTGGTAGCCATTATCTTACATTTAAAACAAGGAGGAAAGGAAAGGTACCTTTTCTCTACATACCTGCTTTTCTTTCTGGTTGGCCATCAGCCCATGACGAGACACAATAACAAGTCAAAAAAAGTCAACAAAAAGGCACATGAGAGACATGGCCCATAATTTACAGCCCAACAACTGTCCTGGGCCATTTTTCCCAAGCGTTTCTTCTCAGCTGGCACTGAGTCCCAACACTGTAATTAGAGCGTTTGGAAGGGCTGTGGGGTTCACAGCCATATATCAGCCTGCAGCTGCACATCCAATCTGATCCGAGCAAAAAAAAAAAAAAAGGTTGCTTTCTGTTTTGTAAATCCTGTCGAAAAAGTTTCATTTTCCAGCCATTAAGGAGACCCTGTAATTATTTTCATGGCTAATTATTAACTCTTTGGGTTTGGGGCTTTGGGGGACGGGGTGGGTTTTTAGATTTATGCAAGATGTTTTGAGTACATTTTATGGGCTGTACAGTTTACAGGCAACAGAAATCAAAACACGGCTTATCATTTTGAAGCCAGGGTGAGTCGAGTTGCTGGCCGGTGCACATTCAGTATTCCTGTAATACAAATCAGATATAATGTATTTTAGTATGTTATCTACAAAAGCCATGAAGCTGACATTGTGTTTGGGAAATTATTATAGAGACAAGTAGACAAGTTAGAGTCTCACAATGCATGCTGACATTGTGTTTTTCTTTTCCCCTTTGATTCCACTGTTACACCCACCTTTCATCATCTGATTTATGAACTAATGCTGGTTCAGCGTTGAGTGCCAGGAAACGTAATGATCAATTATATCATTATAAATTATATAATATCATTGTAATACAGCGCAGGCAGCTGTCTGACTTCAAAGCCGAAGGGCTTAGGTGATTCTAAATCATCCCAGTCTGATTCCTTTCAAGGCTGAGGCATGTTCATCAGTTACACTGACTGAGCGACTCAAGGGGTCCAAGCAGTGGGAAGTGACTGAAAACCCAGTCTGTGTGTGTGCGTTTGTGAGTGCGTGTAAAACTGCTTTCTCACACACACACACACACACACAGTCTTGAAACTCGACCCACACATTTTGTCTGCCAGTCATAAGAAAAATGCTCACTTGTCTTTCACATCAAATGCTCATACGCTACCCGCTGTTTCCTGAACCTCACACAGCAGGAGGCAACAGCTGAAACCGTCATCCTCTCTCTCCACCCTGTCTCTCTCCATCACACACACTCCAGGATGAAGCCACTGGCAATTATCTCCTCTCTCTATCTTTCCTCTCAACATCTCTCCCTCTTTTCTTCCCACCATTGAGGTGAGAAGTGATTATCTTCCATTATTTCCAAGACGAACTCACCAACAGATTTATTGTCGGCCTTTAAGCCCTCTCTCTCTGCTGGAGTTTATGGAAAAAGATTAAATGCAGTGTTAAACTGCATTTTCTCCTCAGATCACCTTCCCTTTTGCAAAATCCCACCCAGCCCTTAGTTCATGTGCTGTCTAAAAGGTGACAGAGCTTACTATCTATTTTCTCTGAATCTGATTGGCTGGGAAGTGCTGAAGCACTTACGTGGAGGTAGAAAGTACCTCCACATGTGGGACTGCCGTGTGCGGGGCTCTGGCCAGGGGGACAGTATTGATGTATGATGTGCAAGGCTTTTAATGTGAACAGAGGCTGGCGGGGAAAAGGAAATGTTCCTATACAGATATCCATCACTCTCAGCTCATCACCTTGCTGCCTAGTTGCTATGACATCATGGTGGACCGGGTCTGAAACCAGAGGAAACGATTGGTTATGTTGAAGCAGTGCCGGCCTCAGGCCTGTGGCGGCCACATCAACAGGCTGTTGTCCTCTGGGTTGTTCAAGACTTTCATAATAAGGAAATTACATACAAGTGTTTGTGGAATATACAATACATTCAGGATATCGCCTACATACTTCTCTCTAATTGCGTTTAGATTTTATTTATTTATGTTTTTTGTTATTGTATTAGTTTATTTGGCAGGAACAGCGCTCATTGATTTACAGGGAAAAAACTGTGAATGAGACAGAATTAGTCTAAAAGCCTAATAATCACCTGTTTTTCCTGGCCAGATGTTAAACATCCATCCTAGAAATGGAATATAAAATTAAATGACACATCCTTTAAAATTAAATATATACAATATGATACATATTCACATAATAGAACAACACATATCCACTAATATATAATGCAACACATGGCAGTTAGAAAGCTAGCCTTGAGACGAGGATTTGAGCAGGATGTATTCGTGGATGCCTGTTAATGTTTTTCTTATTTGTTCCAATAATACATAACTATCTCTGTATGAAAATTAATCCAGTATTAGAGTACTTACATAAAAAACAAAAAAAGTTGATGTGCAAAACATTTGTGACAGGAGGATCAAACCAAAACACAAATTTTTTGTCAATTTTCAGTCGTCATGTAATCTAAAATATAGTAGCACCTTGTGAGCATCGGTGTGTAAGAAGATATTGTCGTTGTGTGTATATTAACAAGGCAATTTGTTAATATTTGTTTTGTTTTTGCTGCTTTGACTGTCAAAGCACTTTGTGAACTTTTAAAAGGTGCTATATAAATAAAGTTATTATTATTATTATTATTAAGTCAACCCCTTTTTTAGAAGCTGCAGCTTCCTTTCCTTTGTCTGCAGCCATCGTCATTATCTATACTCGAGAAAGTTCCCATTGAAAACAGTGATCTAATCTGCTCACAAGCCTCATACTATTTTGCCCTTGTGAAATATTTCAAAATGATCACTTTTTAAGAATAAGTTTCTCAAAATTAGGATTTAATTTCAGTTTAATAACTGGTACAAAGTCTATTTCTCTTGTCCAATAATGCTGTGACAAATGCTTTCTCTCTTTACTTTTGATGTCAGGTCATGCACAACCTAATAATCATGTTGCAGTAAAATCTAGTTCATCTCAAAGGATTCAAATGATGACGAGTGTGGAGGCAAATTGGGCATTTTGTGAGTCTATTGATTGACTCAGAATGAAAGTGGGATTGAAATTTGTATAAATTAAGAAAAAGAGCTATAATTATTAGTCATTTTCCAATTACTTGTTGACGAAAAGTCAACTGGTAACTGTTTTGATAATCCATTAATTCTTGAAGTCGTTTTCCAAAGATAGAATGCTGAATGTCACCTTGTTCCATCTTCTCAATTGAAAAGATATTTTTGTTTTATGTGACTGTAAATCTTTAAGTTTTGGACTGTTCGTCAGACAAAACAAGCAACTTAAAGGTGAGACTTTAATTGCGATGGTCATTTTTCACTTTTATCTTTTTATAGACCAAAAACAGTAATTGTTACCAGTTAACCGATAATGAAAATAATCCTTTGTTTCAGCCTCAATAGAAAACGTGTGGAGTTAATTTGTCTTGAGCTGGAACCTCAAGATTTAGATCTAATAGTTCAGCAATCATAGTTCTTTGTTGTTCTTATTTGTTAGAGCTTGTTTCAGTGCCTCCATAGGTTGCATGGGTATTTTGTGTTGCCTCAGCAGCAAGGGGATGTTAAACCTCTCCACCAAATGAGATTGTTGTAGAAGAAGACAGAAGGAAGGAAATTAACAACAACTTGATGTTCAAAAGCTCCTGTTATCGTGACTCTTCTTGAGGACATGTTGATGATCTAAATGGACCAAAGGGGTCGGAAACAACTGCTTGAGTGACCACCAGACTAGACAAACATTAATACATTAATACAATATATCATTTTCATGAATATGGAAAATGACTATTAACAAGTTGAAGCCCAACTAGTTGCCGTTCTAGAAACGACCCAGCGTCATTTCTCTTCTGCCTCTTCAGCCGGCTTCCATCCATCTGTCTTTCTAGCTGTTCTATGGTGATGAATCTCCTCCCAGAGCCCCAGCCCCACTCCAGCAGAGAGCCCTCTTGTAGAAAGGCCTTTGGAGGATATAATGAATTAGGTGTCTACCCAGGGTTCCCCGACCTCCGACCCATGACATCATCAATCAAGGCGGTCCTACGCTTAAGTGAAACGGTGGGCCCCAAGCCTGGAACGCTTAGCCCGGGCCCTGCCGGCAAGCAGCGGCCACTGATTTTCACTTGTTTTTATTTGTTTTCATAATCCCTTCGTGTTCGTCCTCGCTGATGTGTTTGGAAGGAATACACGACTCTGTCTATAATTTGTTTAAAGCTGGAAGAAGAGAAATATAGAGCGTTAAGTGAGAAGAGGACTTGAAGATGGATGAAGAAATGGCAGACATGACCCCCCTCGCACATATGGAAAACATTTCTTTCCCTCCTCACTTCTGCAGGGCACAGTGCTTTTGCTGGGGGCCCTGATGGTATTTTAAAGCAAAGGCACGAGTCAGGACAAAGTATATATCTGCCCTGTGCATTCATAAGTCTTCTGAAATGTATTCCGTCGCTCTACAGGCCACGGTCTTAAGCTGGGAAAAGTTGAATTGTTGTTTGGATAACACTCCAGCCATACATGGATGCTTGGTACTTCCACTACCGTCTCCATATACTGTATGTGCACAGGAGAATTTTGTGAATTCGGTAAAACGGGACAGAGGTTTGAGCTCACCAGCTGTCCCTCCTGCCGTCTATTTATCCATTCCTCCTTCTCTTCTTTCTCCTTCGGTCCTTCCTTTCTTCCCTGCAGCAATGCAAAGATATATGAAGCCCCCAGTTTGTATGAGTTAACCTTTATGTTCTCCTTCACAGAGGTGATTTACAATCTGATTTACAATACTCTTTACTCTTCTCTTTATGTATACATACAACTGTCTGTATACATTTTGTTTTCGGGGAAGGTTGCTCTCTTTATATTTAACAGAGGTAATCGGGTTTAGGTTTTTACGTTTGTGCACCTGGTTTTATTTCATGTGATTTGAAAGATTTACTCTGATGATTTCACCAGTTGTAAACATTGCGGCTGGATCTGAAATGTCCTGGGGTGAAATGGGGATGAAGCCAAGACTGTTGTGTGTTTTTTATACATGTGTTTGTTTTAGTATGTGAGCAAGCATAATGTCTTTCGAGTTGAAACTAGTTAGTTATTTAGTTGATTAATCAATCAGTCGATCAGCAGAAAATGAATTCATATGAACAGATCGTTGTTGTAGTATCAAGCTAAACATTCTCTGGTTCCAGCTTCTTCAGTGCTTCTTTGTTTTCTTTGATTGTAAATAGATGTTTTTTGGGACGCAAGAAGCAATCTGCGAAATTTTGATAATTGAAAAAACGATTTCTTTAATAATCAATAATTAAAATAGTCGTTAGTTGCAGCTCTAATGCTGTACCTTAGTAAGTATTTCATTTTCTTCATTTTTACATATTAAAATAAACAATCAAAAATAATCTCTGTTCAAATTTGATGTATATAAATCATTATAATGGTATGTATAAAGAAAGTATAAAGTATACTAAGTCCAAAATACAGATGAAAAGAATAGGTACAGATAAAATATACCAAAAAAAAAAACAAATGCACATTATATATATATATGTAATGTGTGTGTATATAAAATAAAATGTATCAGCCATATTTTATTATAGTGATTTTATAATAAATATCAAATTAAAACACCACACTAATGGCTAATACATTTGGCTTTTAAATGATTTAAATAAGTCAAGTTTTGAGAAGGTTTTGCAGTCTGTTACTGCTGTATATGTATCAGTGCTGGCAGAGAGTCCTTCGGCTCACAAATATAGATGAGGAGCAAAGTGAGGAGTGGTGTAATGGAGTGTTGGAAAGAGAGAGCAGCAGCCTGACGAATGGAGCCCACAGCATCTTTCCGAGTGTCAACAGGAGCTTCCAAAATGATAACCTCTGCTCCGCTCAGCTTCCAGCACTACACAGCGGTTTCTGTGGGTTTCTTTACTCCAGAGATCTCATCTGACATCTTACCTCACATTACTCTTAGTGTTCTCACATCCCATCTCACCGTCTCTCCTCTTTCTTTATCATCCTCCCTCACTTCCAGCCAGACTCGGGTCAGGGACCACTCCTGGTGGCTGGATACGAGGACGGTTCCCTGTTGCTGTGGGACGTAACCCAGAGGTCCATGCTGAGCCAAGCCAAAGCCCATCCTGAGCCCATCATGTGCCTGACCTTTGACATCAAGTGTCTGAGGGGCGTATCTGGCTCCTCTGAGGACAAACTCTCCTCCTGGATGCTGGACAAACAGAACAACCTGCAGGTCAGCAGAGGACAGGCTAAGAGAGAACAGTAGTGTTTTCTAGGCTAATGTTTCCCAAACTTATGTCTGATGAACCCCCACAGCCCTGTCATATGAACTACTCTACCTCTTCATCCACACCACCCCTCAGGAGTTTAGACTGGTATTAAACACTATAAACTATGACAGTTGTCAATACACAGTAAGGTTGGATGAGCATTCCTATGGAGGCCCATTATTATTATTATTATAGATAACTATTTTAATCAACTATTTTAACCATCCATCAATGAGTTTTAGCTCATAATTAAAACTGTTTATCCATAACTTTTAGGTAACTATTTCAACCATTTATAAAATCCATTTACCTAACCAGTTTATCCATTACATTAAGCTAACTACTTTTCTTGCTTACTTACTTTTTTTAAATTGTATCAGAATACTTTCTTTCAAATTAGTTGTAGTTAGTTAAAAAAAGAAAGAAAAAGATTTTAAATTTTTACAATGTTTGGTTATGCCTTGACAACTGCAGAATTACCTTCTGGGGTTCAAGTGTCAGTGTCCTGGTTGGGTAATCATTAAAGTGTCCATTTGGCCTCCTGAAGTGTCCCTGGTTCAGGTCCTGAAATGCTACCTGCTAACTAATTGTTGCACAAGAGCATCTGCTAAATACCATGAAATATAATAGAAAGGCAATGATGGAGATGGGACGAGAGAAGAGTTGCCTTTCTCTAGGCTCTCTTGGAAAACATCAGCGGCCAAAGAAGAAGAGGCTCAGTAGGGCTCCGGGGGTCATAAATCAGCTGCTGGTTACACAGCGTTGGCAGGGCCAGGGGCCAAGGGCCGGGCTAGGGCCGTCACTCCAAACTCAAACCACCCACAAACATACACACTGACACAATCACACATCAGGCGTGGATATAAATACTTCTGGATGACAAACGTATTGCAAAAGAAATTCTCACACACACATTCGGTAAACTGTACAGTAGAGCCCATGCCAGAGCATCTTCTGCCACACCAAAAGAGACACATCAGCTTTGTACCCTAATTCATTTTTACATAACAGCCAGCGCTTCAGAGACTTGAACGCCTCATTTGAAGCTGTGTTTTCTCTTGATTTCATGATCAAATGGGAATGCTCACATTTTGCAACCAGCCCCCATGAATCAGAGCAGAGGGGGAACCTGAGGCATACATCGTACACTCCTGCACAGTGAAGGGGTATTATTCTTTCCAAGGCTTTTTACAAATGAATGCTTGAATTAGAAATATTTGCATAGCCCCATTTTTTTTTTTCACCGTAAATATGCGTCTCGAAAAACACTACAAAGGATTTGATTCAATATACCAAAACAGGAGGAGAGTAGTTATTTGGTTTATTTTGCCGAAGCAACAAAATATTGATTCAGCATGTAATCCAGGATGAGGATAACAGGAAAAAAGCACAAGAAGAGGGAAAAGATCCAACAGGGGCTTTTAAATTATCCTGAAGTGCAGCTCAGTGTGACGTCCAGACAGCTATCCTCAGTTCTTCCCACAAAAGTTTTTTTGTGTGGCAGCAGTATGGAGACGGCAGGACCTGCCGGGTGGCGGACCCGGGCCCTGGGTCCTGACGGACGACCCGTGAGAGGTAATAAAAATATCAAAACCTCGGAGGCCCCTTAACCAAACAAAAAACACATCTGCAGTAAAGGGAACAGTAGTTCACAGTGGGAGGCTGCAATAAAGGCTGAGGAGGCTATAAGTACCACAGCATCCCACTTCCCACAAATTGCCTCTGCGATACCGTTGAATGTAGTGGAACTGGCTGGCAAGGAAGATAGATGCTTTTCTTGTGAAAAGGAGGAGCAGCTGAATGTGACACAACACAGTGCCGTTATGATTTAGTGAAGCTGAGGGGCTGTGAAGTGAGCTTATCAAGCCCAGATAAAGACAGACAGCCTTAGGAATGGAGGTTAATGTATTACACATGGCTCCCAGAGGCCTTTATCTCCCGTTTGACCTGGCCAGCCTTGTATCGGTTCATCGTAATAAGGCATCATCTTCAGCCTTTATTTTTTCTCCTTTTCCTTCTAGCGCACATTTTTGGGAATGTGTCAGGCTGAGATTATGAGGGCGTGGGTGTTAGGGTTTACAAGCTGTTAAGCCAGGTGGACATATATTTAGACGGTCACTCAAATGTATTGACAAGTGCAGTGGCGTGTTCCTCCAGGAGAAAGAGAACGACAGAGGTTGCGGACTAGAGGAAGAGAAAGCAGGTATAGACAAAAGGAAGGTTAGAGGTGTAAATCAAGCATGGTGACAGCGAGCTGTTTCTGAGACTGATGACAGTTCTCTACAGGTGGGACTCCTGCCCCTCGTCTTCACCACAATGTAAAATATCCCCCCAGCAGTCAGCCAATCCTGATATGACCTTACTTTCAGGTCCAACCTCAGTCTGATGTAGAACTGATGTATGTATCCGCTACTGTCGTGAAGATTCTCTTCAGCAACCCCCCCCCTGCTCCTCTTCTCTTTTTTCTGAATGGGACTGCTAGCCTGTTTGACACATCCATCTCCTGTGAGCCAACGCCAAGCTCTGACAGGCAAGGTGACAAAAGGCTGTAATCTCCCCGCTGCGGAGTGTGATTCAGGGACAGGGTGTGTCAGAAAATACCTGCGAAAAGCCTCCCAGCCGCTAGGCTCGAGTGAGTGAGCGATGATGGGACGTTTCAGTAGATGAGCGTGAACGCCAAGATTCGTGCCGAGACGGAGGAGGAAAGACGGGGAGAGAAAAGTGGAGCAAGGCTTGAGTGAGATCTGCCAAGTGAACGCTCCTTTTGAACGTCTACTCTGTCGGTGAGATGCTACAAAAAGAGAATGCCGAAGTGTGAGTTTGTGTTGGATCTGTCGTAGGCCACAAAGAGTCTAGTGGGCCCAGCTGCTGAGCAGAGCTGGTAGCCTCCTGACAGCTGAGGAAGCTGGCGTTAAGACAGCAAGCCTGCTGTGTGTGTGTGTGTGTGTGTGTTGGTGAGCTTGCATGCTGTAACACAGGCCAGGAAGGAGTGTTCAAACAAAATGATGAAGCCCAAAGATGGATTGTGTCTATGATGAGATAGTAAGTCAAGAAGGAAGGGGAAGAAAAATGGGGTGTCAAATAAAATAAGCCTGCAATCCCTGCTTAGAGCCGATGGATTTCATTACAGATGATTATTGATGATGATTACAGACCTGGTTATTGGCAGCACTTAAGTCAGCAGCGTTTTTCTTGGTATTCATTCAGCAACAAGAACAATACCGCTGCTGGAGAACATGGAACTGAAATGACAGCACAATTTAGACTTTCTTTTAAAGAACAAAGACAAGTTATCCCAACATTAAAGTATGACATATTCATGGTCCGCAAGTAGTTGTCATTTCCATTATCCATTAATCTCAATTCGTCGATGAGTCATTTAGTCTATAAAATCATCGTGTGTTACTCGAGCCTAAGGGGATGTTTGCTTGTTTTGTCCCACCAATAGTAGAAAATAGGAAAAACGCTTCTTTGTTTCCTTGCCAAGTGTTACGTATGTTAGTTTGTTGTTGTCTCTGCCGCGCTCACGTCTCATTTCCCCCTTAAAGGGATCAACATAGTATAATAAATTTTAAAAAAAATTAAATAAATTGATGAATATGAACAGTGAGCTTCGCTTAACACAAAGACTGGAAACAGGGATCAGGTAGCCTGGCTGTGTCCAAAATGTCAAACTATTACTTTAGAAAATAACTCAAATTCTTAATCAGTTTTTAAAATAATTTTCTGTCAATCAACCAATTGACTGTTTCATTGTTCCGACTCTAGCGTCATTCTATATCTAACAAAACATGTTTCTTGTGCTGCAGTGTTAATCAGAACATTGTGTGACCAGAACTAATATTACTCTCAGGCAGCGACTGAAATAGATTTAAATTTTTTATTAATGTGTTGATATTGTTTTGTAATTGATTGCTAAAAAAAAATGCATATTGCAATTTTTTCAAATGTATTTTTTGTCCAACTAACAATCCAACATATATTCTATTTACAATCATTTATAACCATACAAAGCAGCAGAACCAGCACATTTGTAACTTTTATCAAATAAATAACTTGAAACGAATAAATAAATTCCAAAAATTGTTGGTAAATATTTTTCTGTTGATCAACTAATTAATCATATGAAATATGTGTAAGTGCGGATCACTTGCAGCTTAAGAACCAACATAGCTGCCATTCATTTGAAATTTTAGCTCAGGTTAACTTTTTTCCTCAACATTTTCATTTTGACTTTCTCAGACTGCAGAAAGTAAAAACAATTAGCCAGCCAGCCCCGCTGAATGACCATAACTACATCATTAGCCATTTACAGCTTACAATTGACCCTTTAATGAAACAGATGCCTTTTCCTGACACAAACTATGGGAAGCAAAACAAACAAAAACAGACACTTAAACCCATCATTATCAGGCCTCTAATGCAGACCAGATGGAGAGAGGTAGGGGCATACCAACTTCTTGAGGTAATAACAAAGTTCCAAACAATCTTTTACCCTCCGGGTTTCTTTGTATCGGTGTATCTGGCTTGTTTGGTCTAACCAGGCACACTCACTTTCGCACTAGTGGTACCAGTGATGATGGTTTGCTAAACAAAAAACAAAAAAAAAATCCCATCACTGCCTGTTCTGAACTTTCTCGCTCTGTTTTGATCAATGACATTCCTCCTTGCTCTCTCTCTCTCTCTCCCTTGCATTCCACTTTATCCTTTTGGGCTGTGAGTACCTGGTTTATATCTTCCACATGCAGCTTGTGGATGGTTCCTGCCCGGAACAGGAGCATGCAGATAAATTCTCCACCATCCAAGGCCATTAGTCTCCCTAGACACAGCTTATGAAGTCAATTATACGCTGTCCGGTTTGATTTCAGCTCCTATATCCAGATGTTTGTGTCCCATCTACAGGTCCAGCAGAGATCCCCAGTCTGCAGGAAGAGCACGTTCGCTCCCCAAGAATGCCTACCTCAGCAGGCCCTTTAGATAGTGATCTTTGCCGTCATTCATTATAATATGTCAGAATGTTGCCCCTTTAGAGAGATTGATACAGTCCTAAGACACTGTAAATCACAGGGAGAGGGAGCTGTGGCTAATCTTTAGCAGGCAGACGTTACAACGGTGTATTTATCGGGTCTCTGCTCCCGCTGACCAGACCTTTCAGTGTGAATGTAATTCATCAGAGGCGCTTAAAGCAACACGGCATCTGCAAACAAGCATTTCAGCGAGAAGGGTCTCTCTCTCTCTCTCTTTCTTGCAAACTGTGACAAAGGTAACTCAAGCCCCGCTTCCAGAATAGGCCCCCCCTAACTCCAAACCAAATAGCGGGACGCAGAGAGATCTACTCGCGGCCCTCGTGCCGTAATGTTTTATGGCCGATGATTGAGTCCCAGGAGTCTCCAGCCAGGTTCAACAAGACATCCAGCCTCACACTTGGACCTCAGTCATCAGATCAGCTGATAGACTCTCCCTGTCGGTGTTTGTGTTGGCCTCGGTTTCCTAGACGGCAGTGATTAATCGACTTACTGACCTAATTATTATTTTTGTGTCCTTATTTGCATGAACAATATGTTCATATGGTTTTCAGTTTCACTAACAATTATCACAAAGAAACTGCTACTCGGCATCCTCGGTGTTGACAAAGTGTTTGTAATGCGTGTTTCATACATGGTTCTAACCTGCAAAGACCTGCTAAGATCCTTTTCCTCTTTGTGGTTTTATAGCTCCAGGACTATGTGACTCTGGTCAACCCTGGGGTTTCCCAACTGTGTGTCAGGGGGGACGGTAAACTTCTGGCTTCAGCGGGCTGGGACCATCGGGTGCGGATATTCGGGTGGAAGAAGCTGCGGCCACTGGCGGTGCTTCAATACCACACTGACATGGTGCTAAGCGTGGCCTTCTCTGACCACCAGGACCCCAGACAAAGACTGCTGGCTGCTGGATCCAAGGACCATCGGATCAGCCTGTGGTCAATATACAACGAGGGAGCGGACACTGGCTGAGCACATGAGCTCTGGAAGGACATGTGGACTTTTAATCAATACTTTCTACTGATGTTGATGTGACCCCAAATGGTGTTAGTAGCCAATAATTCAGTAATAGTCCAGTTCAATGGTTTGATAACTGGACAAATGGACTGTTAATATATTTAGCTACTCGCCTCTCGATATTGCCAAGACGTGTGGAAGCAATGCCTATAAATAACAGTGGCTAATGTATTGTTTTGTCATGAATCATGTCCTTACATGGGGCTGGCTTTCACCTTCTGATCACCTCTCTCACCTGAGCTCTTAAGAGCAAGAAAGAAACAGTTAAACAAACTTCACTTATGAACTCTATCAACTCTGTAGGGACACCTCCACTGCCCCGGCAGAGTTGATTACATTTCTCTGGTGAATAATACAGTAATGATGAAAAAGAAACTAACTCGTAATTATAGAGGGTGCAGGTTACTGACATGTCCACCATTTGTCCACATCGATATGATTTGAAACTTATCACGCACAACGAGCACAGTCAGTTTATTAACCAGCTAATGTGACTTTATAAGGTTAACACTGCATCCTGCTACAGGATTCATGAAAATAGACACTGGTCAAACGCACAGTGTTTAAAAACTGATTTTATTTCGTCCTCGTATGAACTAAAATGACATTAGTCATTTCATGAGTAGCTTACGTTTACAGGCTCATCGTACTATTCTTTCCTCGATAAATCCAAATGCCATTTATCAAACAATGTGTACAGTTAACATCATAAATATTGAGGTCAATATGTGTAACATAAGAACTGCACAACTTTGTGAACTCCTGGTTTGGTCGATTTTTTTATTTTACACAGCGTGTGTCTTGAATAGGATTTCCTTTAATTGTGAAACCAGTTAAAATATTCGACAAATTTCAAATTGTTGAATTTGCTGACTTGTTCGGTTTGCTGCAGCCTTTTGTGGCGCTCTGTGCAGCTCTGTTATTGTGTTGACTTATCTGATAGGAGATTTGCTCCGGTGGACCTGAGTTTGAGGCATACAACGCACCTGAGCAGCTATGTAATCTTGTGTTGTTATTCTAGCAGGTCTTAGCTTAACACACAGGCCTCTCCAGCCTGACCTGAGCTGTTTGTCAAACAAGGTTAATCACAGCAGGGGCATGAAGAACAGAGGTCTGTTGGTTTAGTGGTGGTGCTGATCAGCAGATGCTCTCCTTCATCAGCATGAGCTGGTTTTCTTTTCCTCAATTTCCTCTTTGTTAATCATAAAGATTACTGAAGAAATCATCAGTGTAGACATCAAGCTGAGGAATTTCAAATAAGTAAAAAAAGACGTGTTTCAACGTCCTCTGTAAGAGGAATCTGCAGAATTTCCATTTTAGAACAAGACAATTGTTAACATTTACTTTACATCTAATACTGATGTCTCTGTAAGACACAGACGTTTGTCATGAACACGGCCAAGTTTCTTGTCGTGAAAGTCCCAGAGAAAATCGGGAGGTGTTGTTTTTCTGTGCACTGCCTCTAATAATACCTCTGTGAGTCAATGAGCAGCATGGGAGCGCCTGTGTTGCAACACTGTACCGGGAGGCCCGGGGCTTCAAACGCTCCACGTTCTGCCTCATGAAGGCTTTGTCTCCTGGGATGACCCCAAGTTGGGAAGCTCATCATGCTGTACAGGAAAGGCCTGAGAAATCAAAGAGCCAGACGAGCAAAATGGCCACAAATCATGAGTGAACAGAGGAAAGAGAAGGTCATTTGCTCGACAAGCTGCCTCGCGGTGACATTACTGTCATTGAAAAAAAAGTTTTGGTTGATTTTCTTGCTTGTATTCGAACCTGTGAGTTGTGTTTTTAACTGAAACTTGTTTAAAACCATTGTTATATATTTTTTAAATAAATAGCTGTGGCTTGCTTCTGTTTCCAAGTGCCTGGTTTTAATGGCATGTTTTCCTTGTTCCCTGCAGAGCTCCAGCTATACCTTTTGTGTCTGACCTCCACTAATGACATCTTGCATTCATAACAGCTTCCTAACTCTCCTGTTGGCTTTGAACAAACACGAGAGGTGGCGTGGGCCAGCTTCCGTCCATTCTCTGATAAATCAAATGCTGTGTTCATTGGTGCAGATGTCCGCTGAATGGAGCAATCAGCAACCCACCGGCCTTAGAAGTGCCCGGTGAGGTGGTGGTGGGACCTCGTAAATCACTTCATAATGGATCATTTAGGAAGTCAATAAATGGACAGGGAGACCGTCTGCACAATAGGCCCCGTGCTTCACTTATCACCTAACGTGTGTCTCCCTTGGCCTTCAAGGTCAGAGGTCAGCCTGGTTTTGGGATAGGACATACTCCTTCGGGGTGTGTGTGTGTGTGTGTGTGTGTGTGTGTGTGTGTGTGTCTGTGTGTGTGTGTCTGTGTGTGTTTGTGTTTGTGTGTGGGGTTGATGCTGTCACTCCCCGAGCCTTTGGGTGTATTCGTTGATGCGTAAGTCGTAACACCGAGTCTGATTATTTAGAAAACATAAATGGTTATAAAGAGAATGATCTGAGGAAAATTCTGTATTAGCCAAAACCAATGTTCCGCCTCACGGTTGAGTGGGTTTTATTTATTTTTTCAAATGTGACTTAATACAAACGTATCAAGGCTCTTGCCCAGTGGTGGCGATGTGTTTTGATGTTCTGCATAAAATGTCCGTCAGCAACCTCATGCGCACCATAAACTGTTGTACCTTTTTGTATTAGGCCAAATATGAAACACGTGTTCTGTTGTTCAGGACCTGGCTCTGATTGCTTTACCTGGCTTCCCCAGATATGTCAGGCTGGGAGGCGAGACTCGGCAGCAGAAATGTACACAGAGGTGAAGCGAAGGAACCGAGAGCCCGATAGGCCTGTCACAGCAGATGTTCCAGATGCAGCCGAGTGTCAAATGATGCCTCAGGTCGCATTATCATCCATCCTCTGTCTCCTCATACTTTACTGGCAAGTCGTTGGCACCATTTCTGTCGGAGCCTGAGACATATGGGCACATGAATGCAACTGGGCCTAAGCCGGCTGCTCTCCTCGGTGTTAAATGAAGGATACATTGAAATGTTTTGCTAGAAAATGGCCTAGGCCTGTTGAAAGCAATGCCATAGCCTATTAAGGTGCGTGTGTAGAAATGTAATGTGGGAAAGATTTGCCGAAACAGGCATCATACTGACAATAGATGGTATTGAGGCGCAATTCACTATACATCCTCCAGCGGGTGCAATTTCTCTGATTGGCATTTTGAAAAGAATCACTACACTTATTAATTTTGCAAGGATTAAAGTATCTGTAATCTCAGCCTATTAAAGTACATCTTTAAAAAAAATCTTAACTCAGAAAAAACAAAGCTTCATTGAGGTGAAAAAGGCTAAAGATGCCCTGTGTTCCTCATGTGTATATAGGCTCTTACTTTCAGATCCCTTCCAACTGTATAGGGCAGGGTTACAAACTGAGGGCGGCCTCATGCTTCAATGTCAAGTCTCCCCAGACTGATGCATACTACACCAGGGACACCATTTATTAAGAGAGAAACATACAAAGAACATTTTCATTGCTGGATAGGGATTGGTACAAAATTGGACAACTGTTAATAGTGCAGGTGGTGAGAGAAAATGAGAAGGCTGTGTCTTTATTGCAGTGGTGAGATGTATTTTTCCTCACACACTACGTAAATACAAATCTGAGATACTCATTAAATATACTCAAGTATAGTACTTTACACTTATACATATTGTAATTTAGTTTGTGTATGTTATAGCCTATAGTAGATACAGATTTTACTTGCAAAACGAGTTTATAAAATATAATGTATTTTTATACATTAGAATACCCAACAACAGGATACATAGGCCATTAAAATGAAGTCCACCATGACAAACCGACACTGAGAAGCTGCGTAATGACTCAGTGATAATAATGTAATGATATAATATATTACAGAATATCACTGACAGGGATCATTCTTTCTTAATACTGAATACTTCCTTTTGATACAATAAGTTGATTTTGCTTTGTATGGGATATTTCTATACTTTTTTTTAATCGCAATATTGCTATTTGTACTCTGATCTGAATGCTTCATCACAACTGCTTAATCGTTACCTCACTTATTAACTTGTGTTACAGTGTTTTCTTGCTTTGCCAGCTGACCGCTGTGCAGCCCTTACAAAGGAACGTGGATCCGGTGCTTGGACACTAGAAGTCACATAACTGGTTTTATGCCCTGCAGCCTACAGAGAGTAACGCATTTAAACGTGCTCCACCTTTTAAGCGACATACTTTTTGACCGAAGTATCTTGGTGGAAATTAAAAACTTAATTAAATTGCTTTAATACAACCGATGGTATAGTTTTCCTATTGTGGCCACTGGCATGCGGTCACTGTTGTTCTTGACTACAGTCTCATTGATGTTTCCTCTTGTGTTGTGAAACCTATAATTAGTCCGCATATCGCCTTTTGACCCTTCCTCCCCGCGTGTTACCCTTCCACAACCCCCCACGAGCGCCGTCGGTGCGGGGATAAACCCAGTGTGTATATCGTCTCGTGGTGCTTCTGGGCTTCCGACGGGCTGCTCCTCAGCACCTGCAGGCCGGCGTCGGTCCCCACCAGGCGGCTTCCTGACCAGACTAAACAGGGATAGGAAACGTAGACTTTGTGTGGACAAGTACAACATTTTAGAAAACATTGGAGAGATTTTTGTAGATTCATTATTTGACTTAATTATGACGCGACGTGAGAAAAAGTATTTAAGAGCTTACCCAATAGCCTGTTGTAGAGAATAGCAAACCAATGAAATAGGCTTCACACTGTATAACATGCATATTGAAAATATACACAATTTGAATCCCTCTGAACTTGATTCAAAGCGGAGGATTAATTGGCTATAGTGAAATTGACACACTATCAGCTAACTATCAGCTTTCAGGCTATCCTAAAACCACTTGTTATGACGTTGTTGGTTTAATAATACAGTTCCATTATAAATGCTTTAGTCATCGCCCAAACAAACAAAAAATACGACCAATTAGTCTGCGTTTAAATGAGTGGAAACATTATTTAACCTTTGACACCTTTACAAGCCATTAAACAGTCAGAGGTCAGGCGCCCCCAGGCATCCTTTTCCCTGCTCTCCACTCAATGGCAGCTGGGTTCAAGGAGAAAAAAATACATTATTGAAATGAATCATTAGGGTACGTTTCCCTTTGTATCGTGACAGGCACAAATCCCAAAACAGACTCCCCCCCCCCCCAACGAGATTAACCTTGACAACAAAGCATTCCTCAGGACTTCAAAAAGGAGATGGAAATGGATGCACAGATAGGAGATGGTGACATTCTTAAAATATCACCCTACTGTCCCATTAAATATGACCAATGATATCCTTTTGTGGAGAGAGGACATGTAAGATGCTGTCTTTCTTTCATTTTGTATGACATGACATGGGTTCTTATTATCTTGGAAGTTGAAGTTGAATTTTCACAATTAAACATTTTTTAACTAAATAATTTGCACATAATAATTTCCGTTTTTTTAATGGGAATTTTTAAAAAGTCTTTCAGTTATGCAGCTTGAATGGCCTCTTGCTTTAGATTTTATTCATTAATCAGTGGAAGATGTGATTATATTTGTCTGTAATGTGATTACAGCTATACTTCAAATGGTTTATCAAAACTAAGAGGGAAATGTGTGTAGAAGTAGGAAGTCTGGTCAATGAGTGAATGTATGCGTGTGTATGCTTTCTTCATAGAACCAGGTGCAACATTTCAACATTTGAACTATAGTGCAGTCTGATGTTTAGACAGCCTCCAAGTCCTGACTTCTAATGGAGCAACGGACAGCTCAACCCAATTCAACGGCAAATCCGGTTGCTGAAACCAGAACAATGCTATCAGTGAGCTAAGCTTTTTTTGTTTTGTTGTAACCCTCCCCCTTCAGCAGTGAGACACCAGACAGAAGTTTGAATGGAAGTTCTGCTCAAAGAAAGTTTTTTTTTTTATGAATTACAAGAATTTAATGTTTATTTTACAGATACAGAACAGTCATTCTGCTTCATTTATTTACATTGAATTGCTGCAAGTCAGTGCCATAGTACAAGCTTCTCAGAGTGGCTCAAGATGTTCAGAACGTTTCAAAAATCAAATCTTTTTTTTTTTTTCTCAAACAAAAACATTTCGGTGTGTTCGACACCCCCTCTGATGAGCTCAACATGCAAACATCTCGTCTACCTAGAAGGTTGATGGACTATATAACATATGGCTTTTTTTTTAAAGCAATAAAAACAAGGCAAATCAAAAAGTGCATCCAACACAAAAAAAATAATTCATTTCCAGTCTGTGATCAAAGGTATTGTCTGTGTTAAGGAGAGGTCCCTCCTGTCTCCTGTGTTTGCTGGCTCAATGTCTGCACCGCTCAGGTAAGAGGTGCCCTGGTGTGGAACTATTGCCATTTGGGTTCAAAGAGTAGACCTCTTGAAGGACCCGGAGCAGGTGCCCGTGCTTCACGCAAAGATGCATTTCCTTTAAATAAATACGTCACAGTTTATCCAGCAGCGCTTCAGCCCGTGAACGCACCCCGCAGGTTGCGTAAGCCATCAACAGACAGGACTGTGTTGCCTTTCCTGTCTGTTTCCATTCCAACAGTGAGCGCCGTTAGCCCTGGTGGACAGCAGTCATTATCTGGGCCCGTAGTCATAGTTAGAGGGGCCGCTGGTGGCTGAGTACATGTTAGCTGTGGCTGGGTTCATGTGGTGGTGGTACGTGTGTCCTCTAATGGGTAAAGGATAGGGTGACGGCCTGGTCTTGGCTCCCAGGTAATGTTCATAGGTGGTGGGGTACTTGTAAGGGTGGTGGTGCAGGGTGTCCGGGGGTAGACCATGGGGGTCTGAGCGAAGGTCGTGGGGAGGGCTGGGTCGGCCACTGGTGAGTGAGACGCCGTGAAGGCCTCCTGGGACGGGCAAGGCGGGGCTGAGGACCCGGGACATCAGTTGGTGAGCCGGGTCGGCGTGTATGGGCGTGCCGCTGGGGTCTCGCTCGTAATCCCGCCTACTGTCCTCTGTGCAGGAAGAGACATGAGAACAGTCAGGGCTAGCCAATATTTACGAGGTTATGTATATTTTCCTATACAGTGTGTGTTTTCAGTTCTGTGCTCCGCACTGACTGCTCATACTGATACCCGTGCTTTTGGGTTGGAGCCAGTAACAATTTGCACTGTACAGTGATACATTATAAATTCTCATTTAACGATTTGTAATACGTACAAAATGAGCAGTATTTATTACGTCATTCGTTTCGCTCAAACTGTTGCAGAATACATTCCAAATAGGAAGCGTCCAACAAAACATAAGATTCCTTCAGATGCATTCAAAGTTGTTTTAAAGCCAAGGTGAGACTCAAATGATTATTATTGAACTAATAAATTAAAACATTATGTCATGAAAATCTTTTTTTTTTTTTTTTTTTTTTTTTTTTTTTTTTTTTTTTCAGAAGCTGTTGTCAGTTATATAATAGCATAACAATCTCTATTATGTCGGCAGTGGATGACATTGACTGGCTGGTATTTGACATTTAATTAAAAGTATTGGCCTGATGCTGCAAATGCACCGCTGTGCTTAAGTTACGGATCAGTTTAAAAGAAAATGAGGTGAAATATGCCAACAATTGACATAAAAACATTTCCTCTAAAGGCTGAATAACTTAATGTGACGATGCTGTTTCATGTTTGATAGCAGGCATGAGTTTTGAAATGAAACAGAGAGTGAGCTGCAGACCTTTTTCTGTGCCGTTCTGCTGAGGAGGAGCTGACATTGGGTTTCTTGTTCTGGCAAAGGCACTCATCATTGGCAGAGAGCCTGGCCTGTGATTCCTGGGCCTGGAGCAGGGAAAACGGATTCGGTTACATACTCATTTAATGAATGTCAAACGCACAGTTTCTTTATTATATATTAAAATGATGAATGCACTTATTAAGAGTTTACACTGTTGCATGTAATGAACATTTGCACATTGACAGGCCCCCAAGTTAATCAAGTTAAAGAAGTTTATTCCCATAAACTTCAGTGTCATGGCTTCAGTTAATGCGCTTCAGAAAAAAGAAAGTAATTTCCAGAGCTGGATGAGTAGCATTTGGAACATGTCTTTGCAGCCTGCGTATACCAGATGGGTGAGGTTTCCTCTATTGTTACAATTACGAGTGTCTGGTAATTTGTCAGTGACAAGAACGCGGTCGAGTGACGTTCAAACAATATCCAGTGATTTCTTAACTTCATGGAACTTATTGTGCTTTCTATGAGGCAATCTCCACCCATCTGGCACCTGTGTGGGATAACACAAACCGCAAATCTATTTAGCAAATGCTCTCTGGTGCTGTTGAGCATTTTTATATCATGTGGAAACATTCCAATGACTGTATTGTTTGAGTGTAAATGCTCACCAGTCCTCTGGATCACAGTCCCTGAAGCCCTTTGCAAAGGGATTGCTGGCTATCTTCAGCTGTGTGATCTGAAATCCAGAGCACATCATCAAATGTCATTTGCATTTCCACAAGTCTTTGCATTTGATTTCTATTAGAAAGGAGAGCAGTGATTGGCTAGCATGATGGACCGACAATTTAGATGGAAAATCCCTTGTCTTTAAAAAAAAAAAAAAAAAAAAAAAAAATCACATTTGTCTTTAATAAAATATGTTAGTAAATGCTTTCAAGTCTGCTGTTCAGAGGGACATTATCACGTTCAGTCAGTGTTATTTAAAACACACCTGAATTAATGTAACTGCCAGTTATTGCAGAGCATATTGTGGACTAACACTTATGTAACATTTACAGCTGCATAGTGTCTCATTTGTAGATCCCCATACAGGCACAGCAGCGCTAAGTATTCATGATTTAAAGGCTACATTTATTATCATCATTTATCAACGTTTCAAATTAAATTCTGCTAATTTATGTAATTTTGTCTCAATTGAGTCACGTTATGAAGCCCATAAATAACCCACTGTAACTAGCCATCGGGGCTTAAAGTGTAACATTCATTTCTGTAACATTTAACATCAAACAGAACATATTTGTTATAGTAGTAATGTAGTTATTTCCTTCCCTAGACTGGCCACCGAGCGGTCATGGGAATATTGCATCACAACGACGCAACGACTCTTCACCATAGTACTTCTAAATTGCGGATATAAACCGAATTGTATTCGAAGGTTTCACTCGTTACGAGTCGTCCTGAATAACAGCTGAATGCACCGATGTGTCAATTTAAACAGACGCCGAGCCCGATGGAAAACAGCACAGCGCAGGGGCGACGAGGAAAGGGACGCACAGTTGTGCGCACAGAGCAGAGGCAACATGTGCGAGCAATGGAAGAGATTGCGCTACATAACTACACACTTCATTAATTCGTTAATGTGTTTGCACAAGGTAGAGAGCCAAGCACGAATCAGATTATTTTAACGACAACAATATTTGAGTTGAAGTGACTTTGTTATAGGCCTATAATGTTATGGTAATATCTTGTATCATGTATCAGTGTATCCTTAATGCTTAAACAAAATGTCTTGTTTATGTCGCAATCTATGGACTCGGGTCACGTCCCACATACAGTATATAGCTGCACAGCACACCATGCGTGAGTTTCGTAGTTCTTACCCGGTGGTTCTGGTACGCTGTGACCGCTGTGAAGCGGGTTTCCTCAAAAACAAAGGTTTTGTAATTCTCCTCGGCATATTTCTCGCTGTCCTTGCGGGGGTCCACATAAACCACATGAAACCTGGGCTGGTAGCGATGCATGGAGTTCAGAATGATCTGTAAAAACCAGAGGATTCATCAGCACTCATATAGAATTATAATGCAACACTGCACTGAAGGACTAAAGGCTCAGCTCCACGAGTCAGACTATATTCCATCAGAGAGTTTTATTATTGGATTATGATAAACATGAATAAAATAGAGCAAATTCATTGTCCGATTAAATAAAATGATTTGTAATATATTTAACACCAAACGAGGCAGTTTCAACCTATTGAAAATGATCTTATTTACTAAATATCAAAATGTTGTGAACCACGTCTAAGATCCACGTATTTGTAGATATAGATTTGGTAAATGGCATTTAGTACAGAAATGACTTACTTGCTCGTATACGTAATGTGCAGACGTGTGATTAGAAATATGGAAATGACATTTATCTTAACATGTAAAAGCCACGTCCAGCACAATTCTCATTTAAATGTATAACATCTTTATTTACCCCCATTTCTATCCAGCAGACATGGCTTCACACTTTTCAATATTTGCTAAAAATACACCCCAGAACTCGAAGATCTCCCGTTTTCTTTCTCATTTCACAACTAATGCAATGATTGCAGCAACCGTCAGAAACACCCAGACAGAGGGGAAGATCAAGCGGGAAGGGCTGAAAAATGTTTCCAGTGGTGAAATATTCCACTTCTTTGCCGTTATTTTTGGAGTGAAGCCTGATGTGCGGTGCCATTTTTGTGGGTTGAAAATAGGCTATCGGCAACATCCGACTATTGGTAAAAAAAATATCAAAGTGTATAACTGTCAAATCGCTTGTATCTGTCAAATTAACGCGAATACTGTTGTCGATCATCCAGTAATACTCGTATCTGTTGGGACTTATTGTCTCTAAATGATGAGTTTAAAGTGAATGCAGTCACAGGTTTATGGTGTTTTTTTAAGGTGTCGACAAAATCTTACAGTCTGACTATGGTGCTAAGTAATGCTCTTATCTGTACTAACATTATAGTCAGTTAAATCGCTGTATATTCTATCATTATTTACAATAGTGGTTCTTAAGGGAACTTTGGTCTCACATACTGTATATTTTTTGTGGTCTTGTCAGTTTCTGTTCCATGCCCTCCAGTCGTGTACTCACATGGCCGTTGTCATCCAGCAGGTTGTTTGTGAGTTTGAGTTTATCAAAAGAGACAATCTGCTTCATCCACTGGGCGCCTTTGGCCGGAGAGTCCGGGTGGTAGTGGACCCTGCCCGGTGTGGCAGGGTCAGCTTTACCGGCAACCAGCCACGATGAGCTGTGGAAGGCATACCTGATCGGAAAGAAAGTTTATTAGACGCAAGGCTCCAACTGTCCGATTTTATTTACTTAAATAAAAGTCGCCTATACTCACGCAAACAAAATGCCATGCACGTGTTGACATGGGATACACAAACTGAGATTATACAGAAATTACAATAGGCCTCGTGATAGGGAAAAATATGACAGTGGCTGTGTCTCTACTGTCAGCATATCATCAACATATGTTGGGCATGAATCAGTTAATTGTAGAAATCTTGATAAATGCTCTAATATAAATCCGTAGCCTACAGTAATTAAGCGTAGGCCTATATATGCATTCGTAAATTCATGCATGCAATTATTACTAGGCTACATCAATTTGTCCTTCCAATCAATGTATTCCCTTTTACAGTCCTATAGCGACAGATCCAGCAAGTTACCTGTAACGTTTGTCGTCTACAGGCAGGAAGTCCATCAGGAGCATGTAGTCTGACATGGGATCCATCCCAAATATTTTCACTTGGAAAGTTGGAAACATTCTCCTGGTTAACACAAAAAAGAAACACGAGGCGATTGTTAAATGTATAAGCTTTAAATGGTTGCTATTGCTGCTTGCATGTTTTTTGGGGGTTAATCTGCGTGAACGGTGGTGTACAACTGTTTGAATTATTTGAGATTCGTCAGAGGAGCCAACAAATTTTGTTGCCAAAGTATTATTCCAAAAAAAAGCAGCATGTTTGCAGAGAGACAAGCGGCTCCAGGCCCACAGAGCTTAATTTGTCCCGAGCTCCAGACAACAAAAAGACGAGCTCCGAGCAATTGGACATAAAGTGATTCAGTCAGTGCGTAATAAAACTCTCCCCTCCTCATCTGAAGGGACCGTTGGGTTTGTTGCCTTTTTGCTCCGCTTTTGTAACTTCTTACAAGACGCTTTACCTCCTCTTCTGCTGTTTTGACGACTTCCAGACACACGAAGGCCTGCACACACAGCCTAGACATGTAGTGGAAATATTTACACGCGCGCAGATGGGCGTTATTTGGGAAGGCGAGGTGTGGCACTACAGCCGAGTCGAATTTACAATGCGAAACTTTTTATCAGGGAGGAAAAATAATATCCTGAATTATATTTGTATGAGAACAAATACGACTGGAAATATGTAGAGGTACTGACCTCTATTCATTATTTATCACTTATTTGACCAAAGAAATTTGGATTCAACCTCACCCAGGTTACTGTGTAGGGCAGATCCACAAGAACATCGGTTGAAAGTTGAGTAATCCGCCGAGTCAGTGAAAGGGATCTTAAAATCAACGCTCAATTAACGTCAGTGTTGTGGCTAGGTGAGGCTGAAGGAGCTTCTAAAGTGCTCTGCTGCAGATCTCCTTTCTCCTGCGAGACAGCGCAGAGCGGGGGACTCAACCCTCACTTTAAGGATTAAATCAATTATCTTGTGCCTCGATATGTTACTATAAGACAGAAAAACTCAGGACGACATTTGGAGACGTTTACACATACCATTGCGTTTTCTGGTTGAAAATGACGTTATACCTAATAGTGTAACATTTTATCGATTTTCCAAAAGGGGCAGAGGTCAACGCTGGGATACATATTGTCCTGCTTAGAAGCAGGCGACAGAATCAAGTATAAATCCAGATTTTGTTTTTTCTAAAGTTAGTAAATTTAAAGGCCAAAATATATCATCAGATAGATGTCTTTAAGTGTTCATAATCTGTTTTTTTATTTTATTTTTTTCATTAATAACCCAATCAAATCATTTGTGTGTATTCCTGCAATTTATGGTTCGAAAATAGATTTTTGTGAGACTGATGAGGATAGGCAGGGAAGCAGACAGACACTAAGGAAATAAGAAAATGTAAACACGTGTCGAGGCGAATAAAAACAAGACTGCAACACTGTACTGAGCTTGTGCAGGAGCTGATCCCGCTCACACATGCAAAGACTCCCATAGATAAAAGGCTACAATGTTCCGTATAACAGCGGTGCGTAAAATTAAGACTGACGGTGAAGGAAACCAGCTGAGAGCCACAGTTATTCTTATCGGGTCTATAAAACGCAGCACATCAGCATGGTGTTTACAGCTGATACAAACACTTAACACAGCACACATGCACGCCTCCATGCGTTTGACCTCGTCTTTAAAACATATCCAGCAGCAGGCCTGAACTGCTCACCACAGCTTAAAATGAAATATACTGAATAAAGTCAAACAGTCCAAAGACTATGTCGGTGTTCATTCATTTAATTCATTCGCTGTATAAATACATATTTATATAGTTGTATGTGCAAGAAGCAATACGATGATTTCTGTTAAGTGGTATAATGTAATACAGTTATACCAGTCTGGACCCTAAAATATGTTATTTGAAGTAAGAAAAACAACAACAGTTGAACAGCAAAAAGTTAGAAAAAAAATGGTTCAGTATGAACTGCAGAAGAAGAAAAAACTGCTATATTATTTTATGAAACTCCTTTATCCTCATTTTGGTGTGTATATTTTCAATGATATCTATTTTTTTTAACACTCAAATTAAATGTGTATCTTGCGTCTTGATTTGCGTCAGTAGCATATAAATACTCAACAATATTTACATTTTATATACAAAAGGGCAGAATATCGAGTAATATTATTTGTTACAATAAAGCTACTCTGTATTATTTATCCGGTCTACCCGAATGTTCATAAGAAGAATTGCAACTTCACAGCGGATCATTTGTGCTCACCTGCCAGCCTTGGTAACGATCATCTCCGTGCCCAGCTGATTAAACTCGTCCCATAAAGCTTTCATCTCCAGCTGGACGTTAATGTTGGCAACTTTGGGGTTCTTCTTCACTATAGTTTTGCCGTTCGGTGTGGAGTTGGCGGACGACGAGGAGCAGTTGGGAGTCCCGCCGTCACTCGACGGGGCCTGACCCGGGTTAGACCCTGGGTAGTTGTAGTTGTGCTGGGCGGCCGGGCAGGGCTCAAAGTGGGACTCATGTTGGCTGTAGGGGTCCCCGGGGGACGGAGAGAGGTGGTAGCCCCCCGGCGTGTTGAGGCTGCTCAGGCTGCTCGTCGTGAAGGCTGCAACATCGCAAAAATGGGACAGCTGCGTCAGCCACGGACTGGATATGGCTGAAATCATCCCAAAAAAATGGATTTACTAAATTTGCCGTGCACTTTAAGTCGGTTAGAACACAGATAGTAAACACAGTAGCAGGACTCAGTGAGCTCCAGATGAAGATGTCACGCACAAATGCCCCCCTTTCGGTTTAAACGTTTCCGTCTCGGCTGCTCAATAATCCCTGAGGTTGGATCCACTGCCAGCATGCTCCTGCCTGATCTAAAATAGCGAACGTCCGAATAATGACGAAATGTTTCCCCAAACTGCGATGCTCGCGTAGAATCGCTGAACTACTCACAAACAAGATTGGAGTGCGTGTGAATGAGTTTTATGCTTTGGATCGATTGCGCTCTGGGCGGCCTCTGTTGTGCGCTGCTGCAGTGTGTTACACTGCAACCCAGTCTCCTCTCTTATCTGAAGCAGAGGGCCTCCCCTTTGCGATAAAACCGGTTCTTATTTCTATTTAGATAAGGAACTGCAGGTAATGTGCCTTTTCCTCGCCCTGGGACGAGACTGATTGACAGAGAAGTGCGCCCCTTTTTAATGGGCTTTCCGGCACCCATTTAACTTTTGGATAAGGGTATCGCCCATATCACCCCCGTTAGCAAACAATAGAGGATCTGGTCGGCAGAGTGGAGTTTAAACTGTTTACAAGGTAAACACACGTTGATTTGCATGAACAAACAAACAGGCAGGTGACAGTTGCTTCCTCGTTATTGGACAAATCGATCTATGGAATGGATTATATACCCCCCTCTGATCTGGATATACTTATAATGGTCTGTTTCTACCATTACGCACAGGGTGCCCGTGTAAACCCTCCTCCTCTTGGCTTCGTTTTCAATAAATGTGATCCTGTCCACGAATTAAAGTTGACTTTTTTCTACAATGCCTTTTTTGTACAATGTTTTTTTTGTACAATGCTTTGGGGTTTTGAAATTTGTTTCCACTCTGCCTGCAGACTTTTCTCTGATGGTGATTATAGTAAGATTGAATTTGCCTAATTTTTCATAGTGGGCCAACTGCGTTAGAATGTTGTTTTTTTGAAACAATTATTTCATTCATGCAACGCTATATGTCGTTTTGCGCATTACCTTCAATTGTGCCTTTTAACAATGTCGATTAACCAAGCAGATTTCAGAGACTTATAGGCTACATGCTACAGCAGCTCTATGGGCATCAACAAAGTGATTTACCTTCCATTTCCCGAGTGACAGTGCTGTAGTGCATTTTAAAGGAACTGTGGTTGCGCAGGTCTGGCTTGTCCAGGCCGGTGCTCTGTTTGTCAGACGCTGCGTTTCCTGCTTGCTCTGCAACCGAAATCAGAGAGGCAATACTGAAAGCATTTGCCTTTGGAGAGAGAGGACCGCCGTCGTCCATAGGCAAGGGATCGAGTCGCGAAAAGTCTTCCTTCCTCCACCGCTTTCCAACCTCACAGAAAGCAGGGGAAGGCTGCGCACAACGGAGAGGAACATGCGCTAAAAATGTGGGTTTTCACATTCCGCCACCAGTGCTCCGTTTGTGCCAGGGTCTCGGGTAGACTGTTCTTAAAGTATTGCCGCGGCTATTGTAAAGACGCGAAACGCTCTCCGGTTCTCAGATTCAGTTGATGAAGTTCTAAACACGTCCCGGTGCCAAAACATAGTTCATCCTCAGAGAATAGATATAGAGAGCTTCCCTCCTTTCTCCTCCGGTCGGTGGCTGGGTGGTGTCATCTGAGTCCTGCCTCGAGGAGAAGCGACTGCTGCTACGAGAATGTCAAAAGGGAGCGAGATCCACGCCTCCCCAGCACCAGCATAAAAAAAAAGCGTCAGCGCTCTGCACTGGATGTTTTATTTCAATAAGACATTGTGTCAGTCATTTGAATTCAACTCCAACGTCATTACAATGTCCGGCTTCAGAGTGCACTACTTTTCCAGTAAATTATGGGCCAGTACGCGTTTGCATATTTCAGCAGTCGAAAGCCCAGCTAGAGCTGCTCCTGCCCCGAGTTTGCCTGGAACACCAGCGGCTGCAGTGCGAGTCTTTTACGCAAGAGTTCACTCTGAAAATGTAGTTTTCTTTAAACATGGTTGGTAAAAACGTAGAGGAATATAATCTGTTGGGTGTTTTCTGAGTTAATCAACACACATAAATAAGAATATTCTTTTAACTGAAGCAAATAAGAAAATATGGATGAAAGAAATGTAATCAAGTGACAATCGGTCAATATATTACATTATTTAACAAATGATTCAGTAGACATTCAGGTGATAGGTTATATATCTTGCTACACATAGAAAGACCCAGGCATTTCACCGAGCAAAGCGCCTTCAGTACAGTCAGTAAACAGATAATTAACACACGTGGCACTTCAGACCGGAGCTGGACTTGACCTCTCCCCGCCTTGCGCATCCACTATCGCCTTGTTGGCTCTCAGCTTATCGAGGTTCAGCTTTAATGTGCACCGACCAAAGATGTGTTTTGTTGGAGCTATACTGCGATTGCGACCGGATAGTCCAATTTACACTCGAGTCATTGAATTAAGCGGGAAGGCAGCAGCGCAGGCTTCTAATGGGATAAAGCAGTTAGGGGATTAACCCAGGGCTATTTGTTTTGGATGTTTCTCCATGGGAGGCAGGGAGCATAAATACACTACTGCAATATGTTGTTTAGGGCAAATGAATGGATAGATGAATAGATAGATAGATGGATAAATAGATAGAGATAGAGATATGGATGGATGGATGGATAGATGCGACTAAACTCCAATGTGGCCTCTGCGCATTAATTACCTCGTAAAATAAATCATGGCTCATTCAAAGTCAGTGTAAACCTCCACCCAGTGTATACAGGCCTTCTCTTAAATCAGATATGATGCCATCAATACCGACTCAATTCATCATTGCCAAGTCGGAAGCCTCCTTTGTAAATACTCAGGTGATAACAGACAAAATACAGGAGCAGATCAGAATTGGAAGAGACAGTGTTGGAATTCGCTCGCAGGCCTCAGCAGCGGCTAAACCTTTAGGTGCAATATTACACGGTAAAAAATAAACTCTAAACTAACAGCAAGCACATTTTAACGCTACATATGAATAGCTAAAGTTACTTCAGCTCTATAATGACTTTTCGTTTCAGCATTCAAGCAGCTTTAACAGGTAATATAGCTTTATTATTTATGTTTTTAATGCACATGTTTGACTTTATTAGAAATCTCTTTAAGAGCTACTGACTGTATATCCTGAAGAGTTTAGCACGTAAAACTAGATCAGTCCTGACAACAAAATGATTAAAGTATATCCCACAGTGTGCAGCCCTCACTGATTAGAGGATACGGACTGAACACCGGCTTCACCGTTTCTCGGTTGACTGATGGATACGATACAGAGCAGCGTCAGCAATCCGTACAGTCATATCTCTCTTTAGCTGCTGCTCAATCCTATTGTGTGTGTGTTTTTGTAACATTTGTATTTACATTGTAGAGACTCCTACTGTAACACATATTTAAAATGTTTGAAAATTGTAGGTCTTACTTTAGTCCATAGAAGGACACAGCCTTGGATTTTATGATTATGGAAACGTTATGTTGCTGAGGTCTTTTAAAAGTTGATAAAATTGGAAAGTTTGGTATGAATTTCTAATAGAACACTCTCAATAAAAATAGCTTGTAGGTTACATAAGCCCGCTGCCCGTGATTATGCCTTCCAGTAGCATCATGTTATGTTGCTGTTTGATTTAGGTTTATTGGTGTTTCCGCAAAATAAAGTTTCCTTCCTTGATTCCCGTATTCAAAGCCCATCTTTAGCCGTTTGCTGCAGGCATGATTTCCACCCTAATACCAAAATTAGAAGCACGCTATGAATTTGACAGGTTTTAATTATTTTTAGGAGTTGAAACGTTGGAAGTATTTATACTTTTATTTGACACAGGAAAATAGTTCACCCTCATCACGTGTTATTCTCTGCGTTATATTACCGTATATCCCTGAACCACTGCTCTTATCTCTGGACGGCACAGTGAGACAGAAAGTTATCTGACAGGCTATATGCAGGGATGACAGGGGCCATAGAAGGCAAAGCTGGCTCCTCCAGCCAGATGCCGCGTGCTTTTACGCACTTGAATGAGCACATACACACACCTGTTTGATAGAAATATATCAAAAATCAATCTGCATTTCTTTCTTAGTAATATTCATTGACACATGTTGACAACCATACAGCGACACAAAGCACAGACCCCCTTCATGTTGGTTTTCTTCCTGTTGTCTTTTACATGAGAATCGAAGGCTTCTGTCCCTCATGTTCTAGGACAGGCCTGTGTTTACCTGTTGCAGCAACATGATGGCAAATCACCAAATCAAAACAAAAAATAAATACACTCGCGCCCATTTCTCATTAAATGGCACAGAGCTCGTGGATGTCAAGGCTCGGCGGCTGCTATTTATGTTATTATTGATCAGAAATGTAAATAGGTCATCAGTATATCTGTAAGGCCTTGTTGGGGCGCGCTCTTCTTCTTCTATCTCTTTCTGCTCCCCCCATCTCCTTCCCTCAAACGCACAATAATACAGCGCCGGATCTCCTTTGATGTTTTTATGCTCGTGTTGTGGAGATATTTATTTCCCCAGTCTTTAATTTAATGAGCCTGTCTGTACCACAAAAGGGCTAATACAATTATTAATTACACCCTCACATAATTTAAATAAATCACGGGTTATTCCACCCATCATCAAAGAAATGATTTTCACATTCATGTTGCATGATAGAAGCAGTAAGGAACGAGGCCGCGCACTCCACGGATAAAACCCCATCCTCTCTAAATATTAGTCTAAAGCCCTGAATAAGAGGGAGAGGAAGTGAGCAGTTGACCGCTGACAGCAGAGGGCCCGGCTCGGGGTGTCCCCTCTCTCTGCGGGGCTTTAGGAAATGTACGGAGAGATGCAGGTATGCAGGAGGAAATATTCAAAAAGGTGCCTCAACTATCGGCCTCCGGCTGGTGGTCGTCATGAGGCACAAAATACAGATACAAATCCTTTCCATATTTAGAAGAACATTGAATTTAAAAAACAGACTCTCCATAAACAAGTTGTCAATAAGTATTTAATTTACACCTCATGAATAAACAGAAATGAGAAATTGAGTAATCTTATCGGTAATTATTTTGTAAGAGACAATTAAATATTAAGTACCTTATATATTTAATATATATTAAGGCAATCAACTAAAAACCCTCGGAGGCTACTATTATTGTATATATTCCATAATTCTATAATTGCTCATAATATTCCTACAGAGAAATAGACAAGAGAAGTAACAGGCCCTTTAAATAACAGAAATAATCGCAACTATTATTCTAGTTATTGAAGTAGAGTAAAATGCAAAAACAAATATTCGAACGTGTTTTCTCTTCTTGTGCAGGTGAAAGCAAGCTGCTACCTCAAAGCACCAGCAGTGGTCTAATTTTTGTCGGTTGACTAAATTTGTGAAAACCTTCATTCACTATGAAACATATCAATGTGCTTTCCCGACATGAAATATCCACATCATCGCGAATACTTATTTGAGTTTTTCAGTAAAAACGTCCACACATTTTACCACAGTGATGAATATTTGTCCAATGTCGATCAGTATTTTTCTTCCCCATTTGTAATTTTATTTCTATCGTCTGTCGTTGAGTGGTTAGTTGGATGTTTTGACTTTTTAACGTGACGTTGGTTGCTTGCCATCATGAATAAATACACAATTGCTCTAATTGTGTATAAGGTTGTTATTATGTGCCAATACGCACACTAATACAAGAGATGATTACAGAGCAAACTAAGTTTATTTGTGCACGCAAGTGCGAGTTTGCAACGTGCTAGTAAATACAGGTTGGAGTTTGTTCTCACATTGTACAGATGGTTGCACGTCCACGTCTTCCTCTGTCAGTCATGCGTGAAGGTGACAGTTACCCACTATTGAAGTAAATTTCAATAGATGCAGTAATAATACAAACATCACAGCGAAGCTACGCTTAAAATAATATATGAGTAATGATAAGATACTTAAATACCATAAAATCACAATACAATCATTTTAAGATCTAGTCTATTTTAAAAGTCAGACCTTTAGGATAGCAATGGTGCGAATACTGAGATTCATTTGACTCTTGTGTTCGTATGTTAACTTCTTGTAAATGTTACAGGGATTTTCTCTATTTCTGATTTAAAAAAATATAAGACAAAATGGACCCAAACACATTTCCTTGTTGGCATATAAATGTGGTTTTCCTGTTCAGCCCTGCTGTCTTTGTATTTTGGGGGTCATCATAAAAAGGACATGTGCATAAAAACACAATGGCAATGAACACAATGGCTGACCAAAGGTTAAAATCATGGTTCCCTAGTGTCTGTCTGAGCCAAATTCCAACATTTATTCCCACACACAATTGTTAAAACATGGGAAAACAGGCTGCACTTCACCTCTTAATATTATTCATTAAAAGAATCCAGGAGGAAGCCCGGACGTGTTTTAGAAAGAGCATTACTGCACCATAATGGAATATCATGCTTTTTACACAACAAACTTCATAAAATGTTCCTCTTTTGACTTTTTGTTTTTCACAGTTGATTTATATATTACCGCCCACACTGTCAAATGTTTTATGCTTGCAACCCAGGTTTTCATCTTCGTCTTTATTGATTCTGAGGTTTGACGACTCCACTACCTGGTCTATTTGTCCAAGCCGCCGTGCAGAAATGAAAAGAAACAAAGAAAGAAATGCACAATTTTCACTTTCTCCCGTTGCTGTTGTCTGGGAAGATGTGTGCCACTGCTATTTGTTTATTTTTGGAAGGAAGGTCCTCTCTCCACATGTCTTCTCTGAGTTAACGAATATAGGCCTGACAGCTGCCAACTGTGCCCTTCAACAGCCTCTGTGCTGCCTGGCCGATGAAGCCTTGACACTCTGCTCCCCTCAGCCCCACCACACCTGAAGCAACACTGTTGTTATCATTAAGTTCTCATTCAACTACTAGGTTACTTACTATTATTAAGACACAGTCTTATAGTCTTACATAGCATATGAAATCAAAGTGTATTTCTTTATTTCATCAGGACAGGAAAATGGCAGGGAATGCATTGGTTTGTGTGTATTTACAGTATGCATGGCAGTTATACAACTCCGAATATTCCTTTCTTATCAGTATTTATCAAGTTGGATTTCTCATGGAGAAACTGAGAGAGAGCGAAACAGTTTGGAATGTGTGTGTAGGAAGGGTGGGGGGGTTGGTTGGAGTCAGATCCCTTTTCAAAATCACTTCTCTTTCCCTCCCGTCTTTGTTTTAAAACTGGGATGCTTTTAGCTTTTGAAAAGTATCCTTTCCCTATCTGTTGCGCTGCGGCCCCAGTCGTCATCACCTTGCCTCTCCCCGCAGCCCTATTGGAGCGCCGGTAAATAGCTGGCATTCCTGCCACAAAGAACCGATGATGTGGGCTTGGGGCCTCCGTGATCTCCCCAAATTAATTAAGGCCTTTCTTCTCCCCGAGCAGGATCCGTGGCCTTTGTCTCTCTAATACATCTTAAGCCCGGTATTAAACACAAGGGCAGAGTCTACGCTCATTATAAGTCTGTCACTGCCTGCTTTGCTCTTCTCGGCCTGGCCCGTGAGCCTAAAGAGGCTTCGGTGTAGCAGAGAAGCCATCCTGCAGTCTGGCTCTCGCCCATTGCCTCCTCCTTATCTGCCGCCCCTCCATGCTCCCCACTGGCTTGGTATTTATTTGAATATGAGAAGGTCTGCTTGTTGTTTCTGGCAAAAGGGGGCTTGAGGCTGAGACCCCCTCCCCACTACCTCATGCCCCTAACACCCCCCCCACTTCTCTCGTCCCTGCAACGCTCGCCCCATCTGTCCCTCCTCAGCCACCCTGGCTTGTTCACTCTTCACCAGCCTCTGCTTTCATGAACTTGAACCACAGACCTCTAGTCAAAGGCCATTACAAACAGGCCCACTGTGCATGTATGAGTGTGTGTGTGTGTGTGTGTGTGTGTGTGTGTGTGTGTGTGTGTGTCTGTGTTTAAGTGCATGTGTGCATATCCTATTAACTGCTTTCCTTCTCTAACAGAAATTAATAACTGTTAGCAGAGGTAGTGTGCAAGCCAGCGGGGTGGGCAGAGTCTGCTTCTTTTCTTCCAAAAACTCAGCTGAGTGAATATTTCCTTTCAAGTCAGTAAATGCACCTTTTTTAGAGGCTGATCCTGTTTCTTCCAGTCTTCCTTTTCCTCATTTTTGCTTTCCCGATTGCTTCGTCCCTTCGGCCCATCTGAAGAAAGGCCCCCACCTAAGGGGTCAGTAAGATGACGAGTCCTCCAGTTCGTCTCCAATTTGAAACGCTGAAGGTGTTTAGCGGTGTTTTAACATGGCGATTCGTTCTGTGACAGCAGGATCAGGATCGCCTCTTACCAGCAGCAGGAAGCGGATAACATGTCCATTAGAGAAACCCCCACACCAACCCTAAACAGTGAAATTAGGGGATCAGAGGCGTGCAGAGATTTGACCTTGAGGAATGCCAATACCACACCCCGGGCTGAACATGTGCAGCGGAGGAGACAGGAAAATGAGCTACAATGCGACGTATTGTTTGGGCGTACCAGAGATTTGGGTTGAGGGGGACTATCAGGTCTTCCTCTGGTCCTGCTTGGATCATAAATATCTCAGGACGTAGGCTGTGCTTCAGGTCACAGATCTTGCTCTGTGCGTCTTGTCACTCAGTCACTTGGAGAATCTGTCAAAAGCAGCCTCCACCAATCAGAGCGAGCACTGGGCTGTCTGATACTGATTACAGCGATTCATCATGTCAGGCTTTCCCTGCCACCACATGTTTGTTTTGATCTCTTCCTCTCCAGCACGGTGACAGTGAAAGATGAGGGACCATGTGGCAGGTCCGGCACTGTGCCATGGAAAACCGGAGCACAAGAAGCCCCTCCGGGTCCCAGCACCGGGCTCTGTGCACTGGTCACGGCCCTGGCTCGGAGCTCCATGTCGGGACTCGGAAACAGCGAGCTCATAGGAGCGGGGTAGATTTGACCGGCTGGCTAATTGCAGACCCAAAAGTGTAACTTTAGGTGATAGGGGGATTAAGGCATGTTGACTTGTGTTCACTGGGGGGCTAAACTGACACTCAGTTCCACCAGAGCGGACAGTTCCTGAAACCCCCTGGAGTTGGCTGGGGGGTCTGGGTCACATTAAGGGGTACTGTGTGGCCTGCTAGGGCATGACCACATGACCAGTTCCTCTAAAACAAGCACTGCTGTGTCCATAATGTCAAACACTTCCTCCTTCTACATCCATTAGCCAGCACTGGAGGTGGCTGAAGGAACATTTGAGAGCCGTAGGAAAAACAAAGGGTACAGAGATTACATGGCCCTCGTATAATGAAAAAGTTCCCTCGTCTATTGTACTGAAGGAGTCAAAGAATTTACTCAAGGAAATATTGATACGCTTTTCTGTTTGCATGAAGGAGCATTTTTTCACTGTTGGAAATGAAAACATTTTATTATATTGTTGCTAGTATAAATAGTAAATGCAATCAGAAGAAATCCCACACTGTAACATTTCTGGCTACATTTAAAATACACTGTTTACACCCCTAAATGAAAATCACATTTTATAGTTGATGTATAGAACAGATTTTATTTTTAGCTTTTGCATGCATGTGTGGACTTTACTATTACATTTAAAGCTAATCTTGGTTGCAATTCTAGATATATTTGAACCAAATGTACAAATGTACAAGGTGTACAATACTTTTAGAATTGTTTGTTTTGTATCTGTATGAAAATATATATTTCAAAAGAAAATGTAGGTCACATTAACAGACAAAGGCTGCATTCCAACATGTATACAACTTAATTTGGGGAAGTATCACACATCTTCCAGAATATTTACCAGTACTTTATTTTATTGAGCAAATCATGAAAAACACATACAACTGGAAAATTACTTGTATAAATTAAGCCTACATATACATTAAATATAAAAACCTGATTTACTTTGTAGTCATGTGACATATAAATGAATTCCTAAATAATGTATTTTCTTTTGCTATTTTAAAATAACATAATCCCCCTTATTGTTGCAACTAATATTAAAATAAAATCAGAATGACATATTGTTGTGTTTTTTGTTTTTTCTAAAATACAAAAAACAAAAGTTTTAGCAATAAAGAGATTGAACCAATGAGCAAAAAAGCTGTTAACCTCAAGAAACATCGATATTTTATCATCCAAAGTCCTGATGACACAAATCCCAGTCATTAGAGAGACTTCTGGTTTCACAATAAAACGCCCAATACTCTTCGGATCCTCTCGATTAACCCGAGTTGTGTCTGACACAGGACACAATGTCTTTATTTACAATCACACTGTCCTTTCACAGGTATTCCACGGGCCCCTATCGTCCTCTCCCGCACTGTAAAATATGGGTGGACCCTCTGACAGATGAGCCAAGTAGCACAGACGAGCAGGAATCTTTCTCGTCATGCGTGTTAGAGCAACCTCCCATGCGGCTTACGTTGAGAGGGCCTAAACATTGGAGGGAACTGGATGTGGAAAAAAATATCCCCTGTGTTTGGGTCTGATTTCTCAGCTCATTAATCTTGACTGTAGTCGTACAGTGCCTCTCGCAGGCTGGCATATTTTCAGCCAGCTTGAATGTAATGATATTTATTAGAACATGTCCTCGCTTGCAGTATGTCTCTTACCGTATATCTGACATCATTGTCCTAGATACCGAGTTGTGTTTACATATGACGAAGGCGAAGAGGGTTGAACATCAATATTGTTCACTTTCTGTTTTTCCTTTTCTCTTTTTGTAAAGATTGTTTTTCTAATTGAACCTTTTTGTCTTGTTGAAACCTAAAATCCTTTCGCCAACCTGCTCATAAAATCAACATGATTTCAAATGTGTATTAAACAGATGTGTGAATAAGCAAAACTAATACTAAAATTACATTAAATCAAAATTCCCCGTATGAAGAAGACTAGTTTTAACACACTATACTGTAAAAATAATATTAAGTCATTTAGTCCTGTTGAAACCTAAAACCTTTTTTGCAACATAATATCAAACTCCTAAATAGCTATTTAAAAAAGTATCTATTTATATAAGTTAAAAAACTAACACAATTACATTATTTGTTGGTGTAAAACCTAGATATATGGCCCTCACTTTAACATACTAAATAGTGTATAATGTAAACAGGCAAGATAATATTTTAGTAACAGACATTTATTTGTCTGTGATCAGTTGAGCACCATCATCTTATTTCTCACAAATGAACTTATTAAAATCTGGGGACGACATTTAAAAAACAAACAACTGACGACAACAAATACAATGCATGCATACTATTTATCAAAGGTTATCCCTCTACTGTCTGCAAAAAGAAATCACTGCCTACTGCTTCATGCAGCAGTTTGAGAATGTTTGACTGGATAGATGGTATGAGTGAATGGTGTGTGTATCTGTGTGTGTCTCTCTGTTACAGGCCTTGGAAAAAGCAGTAGCTCCACTGTGTGGTTTGCTGGTGTAAGAACACCTGGCACTGCAGGGGGAGAGGTGGGCATTTGGGTTCCAAGACATGACCTGCACAGCTCCACTGGCACAGCAAGAGGTAGGACCTTTAATCCTGTGATGAGGCACTGGCATTAATACGTCGCTACGACGAATGTACCTGCCACTTAATCTTCACAATCTAGACCCAGTTAGTGTCCAAATGTTGGATGCATTTCCTCCTCCATGTGTAACCCTCAGCCTGAGCTCTTGTTGTTGAAAAGCACCTAGAAAAACCTCTTTCATCACCTGTGACTCTCCATGTGACTTATGACAACAACTTCCCCAATACACACACACACACACACACGCACACACACACACACACACACGCCTGCATACTTCCACATCCACACATGAATTACTAGAGCTGAAAACAATTACTCAACTTCTTGTTTTCCAGTATCCGTGTCTTTTAAGTTTCTCTGATTTTTAGCGAACATGACATACAGTGACAAGCAGAAATACGCAGATGCAAGTTAAGATACTTGCTCACACACACACACACACACACACACACACACACACACACACACACACACACACACACACACACACACACACAGTTATTTGGTTAGAGGCCGTTTGGTTCAAGTTGATGTTTGGGGTGAGCCGTGATATTGCGTAGCTTCAGAGGCGGCCTAATGCAGGATCAGGTGTCTCCGTCCATATCGGATGCCTGCGCGGAGTGGATGGATAGCTTCAGATGGCATTTGTCCTCTCTGGACACTGGACCCTACACAACCCCTCCACCTTCCAAATATTTACCTGACATGTCTCCGTGGGTGGTGGCCTATCTAAAGAAACATGTATACACACATTCACATTGATGGATTTTTTTTAGCATACAGATAAACACACTGGGGTTTTACTGATTTGTGTTTTGAAAGCCGATATGGATGCTATTCATTCCAGTATTTTTACCTCATACCAAAATGTGTAGAAAATACTACAAATATTTCAGAAAATGACCATTGTGAATGTCATAAATCCTTTGAAATAGCATGTAGGTCATCATGGGAGTCCATAACTGCCCACTATAAATTCAAATGAGTTTCCAATTCATTAATACACACACTGGCTGACAGATGCATTTACCTTTTACACAGGTCCATTCCCGTTTCACGCCTCATTGGTGTCGACACTTTGAAGTTGTCGGCTGCTTGTTTACTGATGCAAATTAGCAGGTAAGGGACCTTCAGAGGAGCAGAGAGTGTGGCAGCTTCGTGGGTGGTGGGCCCTCCTTCTAACACCGCACCCCAACTCATCTTCTCCCATCCATTCCCCTCTATCTCTCCCCCCCCCCCCCGTGAAGGAATGCTTTCAGCTGGACTCACCTGGTTGAAGGGCCTGAGTCAGGCCTGTGGAGCTCAGAGAGGCTCAAACTATACTGCTTGGCTGGGCTAGCTTTGCATCCCGGTGCTAAAATGTATGACTGGTCGACTGTTACATTGTTATATTTTAGCTACATATCCTCTCTGTTCTGTGAAAACTTTGAATGTCCAAATTGATGATTTAATAGTTGTTTTTTTGATAAATGGAAGAATTAAATGTTCCTTGATAGATTGAGAAGAAATTCCACTCACTACACTAAATAAAGCATTTCAAAATCCATCTGATTCTCTGAAAAAATGCATCGTCACAAAGCTGAAGACAGGGTTGCTTATAAAAAGTCGTTTTGGAGATGCATGGTCTTCACAGTGCAACAATTAATGTTTTATTTCTCTAATGTATACAATTTCTTTTGAACCCGAAGCATATTTCCCTACAAAAAAACCGTAATCCCTATTAATCTCCTCTAATTTACCAATTTACAATGGATTTACATCATGATTATGAAAATATATGGTTGGAATAGCTTTATGCTAACTTAATGTGATGTGGATTCCCTGTCAGGAATAATTTCACTGTCTTGAATCATTCATTTGTATGCCTCTAATTCATGGTAAAAATGAATGTAATCTTACTGCGAGAGGAAAAAGACCTTTCGCTTAATACATTTATACCAAAGTACGGCTGTTAGTGGGGTGAGAAGGTCATCGGTGTACCAAGGTTTACATAGGTTTTTTAGTTGAGATGTTAACAAAGGAAATATCCAGGGAGGCATTGTGGAACACAAATATTATAAAGGAAAACTTGTCCAAATTGTAATTTTTTTTATTACATTTGAGTTATCACATTGTCAGTTGCCAAAAAACAATTCATCATTGCCCTTCCGTTTTCAGTTATTCAGGTTGTGCAGAGCAGAAAGAAACAGGAAACGGAAATCAGCTTAATACTGTTACAGAGGGCCGTCTGCTTGACCAAACAAGAAGAGTAAACAGGAGTCAGTCCGCTGGGATCTCTGCTGCCCCTGCTTTCAATGGTGAGAACGCCACACTCCACCTTTTCCCACTTACTGACCCAAACACACTGCGCTGCCACGTACGGCTCGCTACATTGTGTGTGTGTGTCTGTGTGTGTGAATGAAGAATGCAGCTGTGAGTTATAGGTGTGTATTTGCTTGCTTTTATAGGATATTTTATGTTCGGCTACCATTCGGATTAGTGATGGTGTATAACTATGTTGAGTAGAAACGCAGATCATGACTGATGATCTGTTGAAATATCAACATATCCAAAACAAGAAAACTCATTTTGTAGTCCCCCCACTATATCGAGATGCATTATTCCATCACATTTTGTAAGTCAGTCAAGTAACAGTGCGTGTGTGTGAGTGAAGAAATATCATAGCACCCTCTTTAGGCCAGTTGGTATAGTATTGAAACAGTTGAAATGGAGCACATGATTCCCTACATTTTACAAAGTGTAATCCGCTGCATGCAGGATGTTGTGAGTGATGGGCAGATTTTCTGATTGCAAACTCTTGGACAGTTACTGATGTACAGAGGCGTCGGATCCAGGATGAGCTCGCTGCATCTGTATGAGCGTGTGTGTGTGTGTGTGTGTGTGTAGAGGAGAATTTGCTTTGAAGGCAGGTCATTACTGTGGACAGGGATTATCTGCCTCCCCCCACCTACTACTTGGAACCCCTATCACCCCAGTGGCTTGTGACAGCCGGTGGTGTCAGTCACTTAGTCCAGTGTGTGTGTGTGTGTGTGTGTGTGTGTGTGTGTGAGAGTGGGATTGTTTGCATTAGGGCTGGCTGAGTAAACAGGGCTCGGGTTACTTCTGAAGGCTTTTCCATATCATTCATTCCAATTTAAATGTGGAAAAATATCACATGGATGACAGGGGAGTACATTACTTGGTAGCACCAGATCGCGTTTGTTTGCAGTATAATGAGGGCTCACATGACATGTTGGCATGTGATGAAACTCTAAAGATATCCATGGATGAAACTCCCAGCATGCTGTCCTGCTCTTTTAATGTGTTGACATTGTTCAACCCTGACCCTCTACTGTTCTTATTTCTACTTCTTTTCTCTTGTGCCTCAGGCTTTCCTTCTTACTTAGACTCTTTCCCCCCCGCCTGTCTATCTGTCTCCCACCCACCACCCCTCTCTCTCTCCCCCCAGTCAGTTGATTTATCCCCTTCTCTGTTTTCCCTGGACCACATGGCCCGGCAGTTTGCCCTAGCTCCACTCGTCCAGAACCGATGTCATTCAGATCCAGTTAAATAAATGGCCCTATAAATTTCCTCCAATAATAAGCCGTGGTGCTGCTGGAATGTGTGGCAGCTCGTTCGGGACGAGACGGGTGGAGGGTGAGAAATCCACGCAACCCAAAGACCCAGACGGCATGGATGCTGTGTGGATGACGAGGAATCTGGGTTGACCAAGTGTGTGTGGAAGCTGTGGGGGCAGGGTCTGCTCGCACTAGGAGTGGGTGTGAGGGAGGCAGGGGACTGGTCGGGGGATTCTAGGCCCCTGTCTACCTCCATACCTGGAACGAGACCCCAGGGACACTTCTTTAAATCAGCCCACCCAGAGACAGAGACACCAATCGGGCCTCATGTCAGATCCAGCTAAATCAAGTCAAGTCAAGTGTGTTTGCTTGCATCTGTGCATGTGTGTGTATCTGCCGGTATGTGTGTCTGCATCTGCATCTAAAAGTGTATGTCACTGGATCTCAGAGCAATCCAGCTAACTCATCTACAAGCCTGCATTTACAATCACCACCATCACTGTTATCTCACAGCTAATCCTAAAATCTAGTGCATATTCTATGAATAATCAGGGTGTCAATGTTAACAACCAAATTATAAATGAAACAGACTGTTTGTCCATTTATGTGGATGCACATATGAGTAAGTTGCAAAGATTTGTTGTGGGACATTAACCCTCTATTCTGTCCTGCTATGGGATAATTTTTGGTTGGCTTCTTTAGGTTTCAGTGCTAGTTAGGCTTTGATGGAGCAGGATGTGGAGCAACAATTTGTCTGACCGCAGATTATAGACTTTTTAGTTATAGCCAGCAGAAGGACAGTGTCTTGGTAGGCTACTCCATTCACTGCATAAGGATTTTACATCTACTTTTAACTACGAGCTATAGACACATGCTTGCAGGGAGCCAATTAAGCAGACAACGGCCTGCATCATCACTTGAACTTTGACCTTTACAATCTAACCCACAAAGCACTTTACAGAGGGTGAGCTCTGCTGTCATTTGTTGTTCTTTTTCACTCAGTCACAGTCTGTGTGTTTACCTTCAGCTGATTTATTGGCCCTTCACTGCACCGCAGTAGCTGGCTGGCAGTACATGAGAAAAATATCTGACCCCCGCGCCGTTCCGCCTCGATGAGTCTCTGTGGGAAACATGGAAACTCAATATTATTTCTCCCACCAACAGGGGGATGCGCTTCACACAAGGGGGTCTAATGGCTTGTGGTGGTGGTCACAGCACAGCAGCAATGACAGCGTGAGAGACGGATAGATAACATCAAAGAGCTTCCATGCACCTCTTCCAGTGTCATCTAAAAACACAGACTTCCCTCCAACCACCATGGCGCAAACAACATTAACTGTCAAACTAACACACCCAGCCAGGAATTTTATTTTAAGGAGGGGTGAGCTGCCATTTCCACAGAGGTTCTGCAGGGTTGTGATGGGTGGGTGAAGGAGGTGGAAGGGTGACCATCTATCCCCCCCCCCCCTTGCCTCCACACAACTGACTCCATCCCTCGACCTTGTCCAGTTATGGAGCTGAGTGACTGGCCCACTGTGCGATGCCAGTGACCCGAAACCCATTTACTGCCTTAAATCGCTGGCCCTGTCCGCCTCCCCCACCTTCACCTCTCTTCAACGCCACACTGCCACCCTCTTGTCCGTCGTCTCCAGAGGATGATAAATCACCCTCAACTCCTCAAATGGGTCTAAGACCACGCGTGGCCCCTGGTCCCCCCCCCCCCCCTACAGCCTGCCCTGTCTGCTTAGAGAGAAGATTTCTCATCCTGGAATGAGGCAGTGGACCTGGCCAGCCCTACACCTCCCCTCCACCCCCCTCTCCCACAAGAGCTCTATATCTATGTGTTTAATCGGAACTACATGGAGAAAATAAACATCGATTGAGCGTGATGTTGACAGATGTTCAGAAATATGAACATCAGCCATAGTGGAAAGAAGTGGGCATTTATCACCAGGAGGATGGATACTGTTTCGCGTTTGTACCTGTGTGTGTACGTTACATCCCTTTTACATGAAATGATCCGTTTAGTGTGTGTATTTGTCTGTTTCTGTGTATGTTTGTATATCTGTTGCATGAATTGGTCAATGTGTGTGTGTGTGTGTGTGTGCTTACTACATAACCGTCTGGCTCCCATGTGAGGCAGTAAATCCATCATTCCTGCTGCGTTTACCTACCACTTCACAGAGCTGTATGTCCAGTGTAAACAACGTTTATCACTGCATGCAAATGAGCCTGTAAACCGCAGCCTCCACAAAGACTCCATTCACTCGGAGCATGCCGTTTTACCAGCACGTTGAATCCGATACCCCAGATTACAAGCTTACTCCCAGGCATTGTGCGCTGCTTTGCTGTCACTCACGCTCTACAATGGTTCCCTCCGACGTCATTTTACAAATAGTCTGCGTTTTCTGGAGACATTATTAGAGTTATGACCAATACCAGTCAACATAAATGTCATGTTTCAACTTTGACAGGCCTGCTGTTAACACGAGAGAGAAGAATTATGTCCTCTCCCTCCTCTTCTCCTCCTTTTTTCACCTTCTATTTCCTCCTCCTGTAACTCCTCTCTGTCTTACCCCTCCTTTCTTTTTCTCTTTCCCCCTCCCTGCATCCTCTCAAGGAGGTGGTGGTATGTGTTGATTGTAGTGATTTCGCTGTTACAGTGCATTATGCTTTCCTGCCCTTGGGAAACAACACCATGGTTAGACTGATATGTCTGTCATATGTATTAGGCCAATTAAATAATTTTATTAAAAACCCAGTTAGTCACCTCTGATGAGATGAAAACTTGGATTATATTAAAATACATCAGTGGATTCACAACATGTTCAGTAAAACGATTGTGAAATTATTGTGAAAATGTTTCCCTAATGCACATCAGGAGCATTTTTCGTTGGACTCATCCTGCCTGGAACACCCATGCCTGTCAAACTCCATGTCCTAGTTCGTAACAGAAGATTTCTGTAAAAATGATCTCCAAACCCAGCACAACGTACCCACAGAGCTACAGCTTCATGAGAGGCCAGAGACTGCCAACCAAAGTGTATTTGTGAAGGCAGCTTTATACACAGTTTTGCAGTTTGACTTGCTAAGCCTTCTCCTCCCAAAAGGCCTTTTGCCAGCTGAGGATTCTCTGCTCTGAGCCAGACACATTTCTTTATCAGAGGAATGGCTCTAATAAAGACGCTACAGAATTCTGTCATATCCAGCCTGGCCCTGTGTTCATGTGTCAGCACTGCTTTGGATGTGACATTGCTGCCTACTTGTAAGAGCGGCCTTTGACAGAGCAACAATAACATCGAATCTGACTGAAGACACCCTCAGAGAGAAAGAGAGAAAGAGAGCCAATATGTTGACATTGTGAGTGTGTATGTGTCTGCATGTGAAGAGGCACACACACAAATGCCTATCTGCCCATATGTGTGTTCACCTGTGACCATGGCTATTCATTAGAGAGAGGTGAGCTCATCAGGGTGGGTCCGACAGAGGGATTGGTGAGTGTATGGGCTTGCAGCCAGCTTCAAATCCAAGGTTAATCCAGGCCTTTCACACTGGAGAGTCTAGTTAACATAGAGCGTGGTGGGTGGGTGGCAGTGAGTGGTAACAAGATTTTGATAGTGAGTATTTGAAAGTATTGATTTTATTCACCGAAACACGGATAATTTAACTATGCTATAGTTATGTTATGGACATCAGTTTAATAATCCAGTAAACCACAGTTGCTGTGAAGAAGAAGATGTGTGACTCAGAGCGATAGCATATTCCAAACGCTTTGTTGTTGCACAAGGGAGCAAAACACTATTTCATTGTTGAGGAATTCAGAATCCATTATCTAAATGAGAACCCATTAATACTTTTCAATATATGTATGTTTCTTACCGATTGCTAATTGGGAGTTGTAGTTAACTTCTTTCCTTAAACTTGCATTAACTGATTCTTTGGCCACTTGAAGGAAGCTACAAGCCCTGCTGTGAGGCTGTAGTAGAATGTCATCACAGCCTGGCTTGGCAAAGTGCAGCTAAAGTGCACTGACGCGGGACAAAGGTAAAACCTTATAAAGTGCCGGACACTTTCTTTGATTTTTTGTTTTACTGGCCTTTTTAAGTTTTCAAGCTCATCAAAGCCTGGACAGTATTCTTACTGTAAATCAATTGACATGAGATCTATGCAGGATATGAATGCAACTCTATGGGTCTAAAAAAGGGAATGGGGAGTGAAGAAAGAGGGACTCACTGTACATTTAGTCTGCACGGTCACAGTTCCCGACCGCCATTACTTCCAGTTACACATGGACTGCTCATACTGTATAAACACGTCGTGCCACCATCCCCAAACCTCAAGTACACACTCCCTCTCAGGATTCATATGTGCTTCTTGGCAACAGCTGCAGCCCTTTGTACTGTGGGTTTAGCAGTGTGTGTGTGTGTGTGTGTGTGTCAGTTCATGATTCACTGTGAGTTCATGTGTGTTCTCTCCCATCACCTCAGCTGACAGGGCATTAAACCACTCTGAGCAGCATGTAGCCACTAGCATGTAGTCCACCGGGGATTTAGAGGGTAGAGAAAGTGGCAATGTTTTTCTCTTGGTTGCCCCACACACACTTTCTGTCTTTAATGTGGTCGTCACTCCCTTTACTGTTCTCAGACATGTGCGCACAAAAAAGGTGAAAATCCTTTGCAAATGATGAAATCCATCCTTCGAGGTTTACTTTCCTGCTTCCCAGAAACTCTTTTTCTCTCTCCTGCCTGATGGATTGTTTCGCCCTGTTTTAGTCAACAGAGAATTCCACAGGAAACAACCATAATTAAGAAATATTGATGCTGGATACATCTATTTGCTTTTCCAAAATGATCATTAACAAAATTTGGTTACAGTCGTTTATCACTGTACAGCAGCTCTTGGCATTGGACACAGACGTTTGCTTCACTCGCTCCTGGCCTATCGGTATTTCTCTTGGCGATGACTTCATTAGGGCTCGATTTGCTGTCCTGTAAACATGTGTCTCTCTGGGAGATATGATTTAATGGCTGGACTAACTGTTCATCTGTCTTTCATACACATGGTAAAGCATAACATCCCTGAGCCATACAAGAGGGTGGACAAAATACTGGAATCAACATGATACAGGCTTTGCATGCTCATAAGTTTGTGCAAGCTTTAAAATAGGCCCAATGATATGTGTTCAGAGAAATATGAGGCAATTAGGGAAGTTTGTTAAAGGCAGAACATCAGTCACAAAAACTGATCTTTTTGCTTTTTTAACAAGCCCTCACAGTTATATGGTTATCCGTTTGCGATAAAGACATCTGTCCCTTTGCAACATTTGGGAACAATTGGAAGACAGCAAGCTAGGCTAACTAGCTTGCACTATCTTAAAAGTGGATGCTAATTAGCCTAGCTTGCTAGTGCTAGCAGTGATTCCCACGAGATAGTCTGAAATATTACCACAAAATTTAAATAATTCGTTTGAGACAGTGTTTTTATCTCTTGCAGCTTGCCACCCAGATCAACGCACACCGAAGACTAATTAGTTGGGAGGAGCACAAACCCTGCAGCTCTGGAAAACATAATAAGGTCTAATGCATCCGTCATATTTTGCCTGTATCCAGACAGGTTTTATATTTAGAAGAAGCCTACAACCTCTAATGTCTGTTGCCCAGCCCTCCACAAAATGTGATCTGTAAAGCCAAGCTATTAGCTTTAATGATTGCTCTGCATGGATGAAAAGCCATGTGCTATCGAGAGCTGACAACCTGCAGGGTTTAATTCCACCCCAACACTGCTGGTGATTTCACTCTCTTTTCAAGATGTGCTTATCAATGAAATATCGTGCACACTTTTTGATGATTTTTTAATGTGTTCATTTTAGGAAATCCTTTGGTAAAAAAAAAAAAAAGATTACAGAAAAGTGCATCATGTCCACCGATGACAACACTGCCAAAGCAAACACAAAGACCAGGAACCAGATTACCGAACATAACCAGCCTGACAAATTTAGTGTAACAATACTCAGGGATTTCAAAACTCTTCTACTCACCACTGGTGCCTCTCACACACTTTTGAGTTACAATCTGAGGTAGTGTTTGAGAATGTAATGATTTGATCGTCCGTGCTGAGTGTTTGATTTTGAGTCCGGCTCTTGTACCGATTCACTGCCAATGTCTCTCTCTTGTAGACAAACACGCACGCACGCACGCACGCACACGTCCATACATCTCTGCTGCTGCTTAGCTTTGAACTCTGACCTGACAGCCCAGCAAGACCTTACCATAAATTATGAATCATGAAGTGGAGTGAGCCTGTCTTTGTCCTGTGTGTTTATGTGTGTGCATGTATGGGTGCATGCAGAGTTGTAGCCTTCAAACTCTGTGTGCAAAAAGAAAAAAGAAAAAGACTAAGTGTTAGACATGTTTTAGACCCTGATTCGTAGAAGAGTGGAAGTGTGAAAAGGACAGAGAAAGAGGAATGAAGCATAAGGCAGAGATTAGTAATCCCCCCGTATTCCTCCAAAATCTGTCTGCATGAAGTGTTTGAAGACATCGATGCCCAACATGCCTCAGGGCTGTTGTTTCCTGGCTGAACCTGACCTCTGACCTCTCTGGAGACGTGAAAAAAAGGAAAGCGAATTTCCCTGCAAGGTATCACAGTTACTAAAACTCACTAGACACCGTCTGAAAATAGGGTTTTGTCTTCACTGGTTTATCAAGAATGATGTCATTAATAAGTACCTGATACAGCAGGTAATATTCTTCCTGCTCTTTGCCTATGCTCTCTACATGTTGGCAGGAATGGTATTATTTAATGTTAAAACAAGCTCATGTAACCTGAAGAGCAACCACTATGACAATTAATAGAATGAATTAATCGCGTTTTAAAGCATCAAAACGGTTAACAATCATTATTACAGTGTAAGTTTTGTAATATTGTAGTTTAATATGTTTTTCAGAGGTACAATCAATCAAAGTGACTACAATAGTGTCTGCGCCTGTAATGCGCCTTGAGGCCTGTTAGTTATGGTTTCTTATTTTACAGCATGTTCTCTCTGTATTGCTGGATCGTTTTCCCTGTTAAGTAGCAGGGAAGAAGAGAAAAAAGAAAAAGAGCTCAGGCACTTGTTGCGACTTGCAGCATCCAGTAAAAGGAAAGAGGCAACTGGCAATTACAGAGCTTGTTTTTAAGAGGAACCATTTTTGGCTGAGGATCCTATGGCTCCAAGCTTGCATCAACAAACACAATGATTGAATATAATTAATAAAATTACTGTATGTTTGAATAATCCATATAATGAACATATTTTAACTCAGCATATCAGTCTGAAAATAGGTACTCCACCGATTTAATCTTCTGTAACATTGTCAGACTCACGATGGGCAGAATAAGTAATAACTGATGCAGCAGAACCAGAGACATTGTCTTTTTGATTCCATCCTTTCTAATTGTTTTAGTATATTTTTTATCTGGAGGTTACATTACAGTCATTTAGCAGACGCTTTTATCGAAAGCGACTTACAATTCAGATTCTATCACACCGTAGGCACAGCTACGGGAGCAATTTTGGGGTTAAGTGTCTTGCTCAAGGACATCGACATGAGACTATAGCGGAGCAGCGGATCGAACCGCCGATTCTCTGATTGAAGGACGGCCCTGCTCTCCGCTTAGCCACCTGTCACCTTACATTACAATACAACTTGACAGTTGACAGTTGAGTCTGAGATTTGGGTGTGTTTTGCTAATGTAGCCTTGAGCAGCTAGCCTCAAGCATTGGGAGCAGGCTACAGCGCTCACTTCATTTGTAATTCGTTTTTGTAGTGTAAGCTAATTTTCAATTTGAGCAATGAAATTACATTGCTTGAGGCACTATATCAGACTTCATCAGACCAAAGTTATTAGTTTCTTTCTAACAGTAAAAACACGCTTCATGTGGAAAACTTTATTTTGATAAAAGGCAAAGTCTTTTACAATGATATCCAAGTTTTTTGAAGCCCATTTCCTCTTTTAACTATTCTGCATGGTTAGTCTCTAGAGGATGAACGTTTTAGAATCTCTGGGGTCTCGTCTAAGTTTCCAGAGGTTAACATGATGTCCTTTGTGACTCCAAAGGATTCAGGGGAAGACTGTTGGAAATGATTCCTCTGAGTGTGTTTTAGATCCCGCTCCCCCCAACATCTCAGGAGGTCCGGCCAGGCCTGGCAGCCACTCAAAGACGCCCTTCTTTTGCCCTGTGCCCCTTGGGAGGGCAGCCCCCAACATTTATGGAAAGTCAACAAGCCCTAATTGTAGGATCAGCTTACAAGCTGAATTCCTCTAGAGCCCATTAACAACTGCAGTTAATTATAAGTCAAACGGAGGGGTGTGAGTGACAGTTGGAAGAGGCGATATAGAAACACAACGGAAAGGGAAAAAGCCTGGAAACATTTCAGGTTACATCAAGAATACAATACAAACACACATTAGATTTTTTTGGGTGGACCTCCCAGACTACAGTAAATCTCTTCTTCATTGGTCTTAGTGGAAGGGATTTGCTCAATGAAGGAGAGGATCAGAGCAGTGACTCACACATTGTCAAAGTCACAAATGTTCATCCAGCCTCAATGTGTCAGCTTGACAGCAGGATCTATCTGCCCTCTAATTACACTCTTGGACAGCTGAGTGCACAGTCATTTAAAAGTCAGACAGTGATATGAGGAAGTGAGCCATTAGACTGTGGCAAGAACAGGTTCAATGGGCGAAAGCTGGCAGGTTTGTATGATGGTTATTACTGACCCTGGTACAAGCAATGCACATTACTGTTATGCTGCCTTGACTTTATTTTGGTAAAACATCACTTTTTGTACAATAAAGACCTGCTCTATCATGGGGACAAATATCCTGTGCCTTCTGTGTTGTTTTTTGTTGAAAATAGTGAGTCGTGTTTGCCTTAAGTACGATACATTCTGGAAAAACCAAGGCAAAATAAAACAACTTCACTTATAAGCATCTCTGGCTTTGTTTTGCTTAGAATGCTTTCATTACCCAAGCATGAAGTTAGTCTGCCCACACGGGGGTTTGTAAATGAACTGCAATGAAATGCTATGTCATAAATAAGTCATGGTATAGTATGTCATAATATAGTATACGAGAAAAAAAGTCTTAGTGCAGTATACAAAAAGTCATAGTATATGATGCAATAATAAAGTCATTACATAGTATGCCGTAAAAATCATCATAATCATATAAAAGTAACAGTAATAAAAAGTACGATATAGTATAACATCAAAAGTCAGGAGAACATGGCTGGATCTAAAACATTTGTAAATGTACAACTGGAGCTAACCAGGAGCTTTGTATATTAGTTTACATTTACTTATTTAATTATTCATTTTAACCAAGCATATCGATGTCCACGCTTCGCACTTTTCTTCAGTTGCATGTCCCGATGGCATATTCTGCATTTGACTTTTCTTTTCAGCAGTTTCCTCTTCTGAAGCCACTTCATCAGCTTCAGGGTGTATTTTTTAGAGATGTGATCATTAACAAGCCTCTTTAGCCGGCCGAATCTGCTCATTGTTTGCAAAAAATAATGCTTTGGACGGTGGTGGTTTTAGGAAGACATCCAAGAGGTTATGATCTGATCCACGAAATAAGTGAAATCGAGAGAAATCACGCTTTCAATAAGTCATCAATGTGGAACAAAGGAAAAGCCCGCTACATACGTCATCAACAACCTGGGACAAGCGTTTTGCTGAGGAACTGGTACAGAAGTGCACTTACGCTACGGAAAACTCCGACCTAAGTTGAAAGGGTGCACGTACCTGGGCCAGAAAGAATGACTGCTGATGGGCCTCCACTTCCTTTCTTAGCAAGTATGTACACATTATGGATGATGAGTATCTAGCTAGCAAGTCACTAACTAGAGGTCCTGAGACAGGGACACGCCACAGCGTCACCTCAGTTGTCAATAGAGCAATCTAGACATTCTGTTCAGTGAGTGTGAACGTTTTATATCCAGCATGTTCTCCTGAAGGAGAATCTCTTTGTTTTTTGTTTTTTACATGAATGAATGGCTGAGAGGTGTGTATGTATACGAGTACATTGTTTCCATCTTGCAATAAATATTGATATGTTCTTGATCACTTTGTGTTGTGTCTATTTGCCTTTTCTGTTGAACAATTATGGGTTTGAGGCACTGCTGGCCTTTCAATGTCATTTATAAATGGTTTGTAAGGCAAAGATAGTCCTCACTTTAGATGAGGTCACACAAAATACTTAACTAATGACTAGTAACTACCTGAATTAATCATGAATTGCAGTATTAATACACGTTCATAAAGTATATATCAACATAGTCCCTAACCATTAATGCACATCTAAATCATTATACATATAAACGCATGAATAATGTACATCTAACTTTATAAATTGTTATTAATCATCTACAACTCCTTAATAATTGGATTGTAAAAAATGTAATACTTCATATACAAATGGGGAATCCATCAATTATGAAGTAGAAAACACAATCGCGAAACACATAATAGACGAGCTTATTAATCAAGAATAAAACATTTATAACTGTTGTTGTGAATTGCATACTAATGAGTGTTAATGTTAGAACAATGCTTTACAAATGATGAATTAATTGTTTAGTTATATTTACAAATGCTTCATAGCGTGTAGTTATTATAAAGTGTTACCGTCATAGTCATAGTCATAGTATATCATAAAAAGTAAAAGTATACTATTTTCAAAAGTCATGAAAAAGTCATGGTAAGTATATCTTGTCAAATGTCATTAAAAAGTTATGGTACAGTGTGTTAGAAAAAGTAATGAAAACAAGTAGTATACTATGTTGAAAGAAAAAAAGTTACATTACAGTATGTTGATAAAAGTCGTGTGTCAAAAGAAGTTATAATTTGTAGTCCCAGCCAGCCTCACACCAAGAACAATGTATCTTTTATAGTTTGTTCATTTGTTAGTGGTGATTTCATCGTTGTCTTCTTATCTAGACCTCCTGCTGTTCCGAATAGCTAGACATCCTACATTTGTCATAGTCAATTTAAAATCCACTTCACTGCTTCGTGGTAGTGAGGAACAAGAAGAAAGCAGCCACAGTGTGGTGAAGAGAGGCACGTCAGGCCTCGTGGCTATAATCCTGCTTTATTGAATTCTCTGTTGTCTTTATGAAGGCTAAGATGGGGCCAACAGGTGGCAGTCTCAAGTGGGATGAGCATTAGGATGTTCCTTTTGACCCTGGAGGGAGATTGGACAGCTGCATTGTCTGAGTATGTGGGTGTAGTGGGAAGGGTGAGGAATTAATTAAGTTCACAGGGTTACAGACAGCGTGTTTCCAGGTCGAGGCCATAGGCAAGTCGAGAAAGGTACTACGCGCAAGAACTTTCTCTGGAGCCGAGTTTGACAGTGAGCTTCTTCAATGTAAAACAGATCTTCTGAACACCCAAACTCATCTTAAAGCTTGTCATCTTACATGAAACTCGGGGGCAAATTCACAAAAGGATTGTGCGGCTTTTGCGGACACCAAGCTCACACAAATATGACCAAAAAAACCGTGTTATCCTCAAAGCAACCACAAAGTGTGAAATGCACTCGTACTCTAAATGAGGTAATATGTATACATATGGTCCTGTTCTATGCAAATGAGTCTAATTGCATAAACAATCCAATTCACAGAGATCTGCACTCATAGCCATACACAGTTGCAGGGAAATGATAAGCATCTTCAGAGAGTTGTTGGTAACTACAGCACATTATCTTTTATCCTCCTTTTCAAATCATGCCATCTTCTTAATCTTTTACAGTATGAAGGTGTGTGTTTCAAAACATCAAAACGACTGACAGACTGCAATATGAAATCTGAATTATGGTTTCTCTCTGTCACGTAAGTTCCTTGTCTGAAGTATTGAGGAATGCCTCTGCTGCTCATCAGTCAGGCCTGAACATTTTATTTTTATTTTTCTCTCTGTCATCGTTCTTCCTAATTTATTCTTGGCACAATGGGAACTTTGTCCCATGGATAATTGCTATCAGACACAAAAAGGGCAAATTTCCCTCAGCTGCAAAATGTTATGGGCGTGTTTGCCCTGTAATATCATTAGCACAATATCTTATGTGATTGGGACCTTACTAAGCAGATTGTTATTTAACAAACATCAAACTTACAAAACAAATATTATAGGTGTATGTAAAGCATAAGTGTATCTGAACTGTTTCGATTCTGGCTCGGCTGACCTTGTCAAGGGTTTTTCTCCGAAGGTGTTGAGTTTGATATCCTTAGTCAGCTGAGTAAGCTATATGGTAAATTGCAATATAATCTAATAAAAAGATGCACTAACAGAGATTGGCTGTCTTAACCCTCCACTGTGTGCCTTGACTTGGTCAGCCTGGCAAGAGGAGAAGAAAGTCGAGCGACACGGCGAGTTCGTGGATGCAGGATCCCAAGGCAACACCAGCACAAATTGCTGGCACCATGTTCAACCCTCTCTCTTACTCTCCCCCTCTCTCTACCCTCACCCTGGTACATTCTCCTCGCCCTTATGTCTCTCTCCTTTCTAACTTCAGACGAGGAAAACCCCAAACCAGTTGGCCAGGGAGCACGTCAGCCAGTCGGCCGGCCTGTCTGCTCTGCAGAGGGCCCTGCCAATCATCATCTAGTTCTTTTCATGCTGTTTTGTATGAGTCTTTCCATTGCACAAGTGCCATAATATACCTGCTGGGGTTAAAACAATACACGTTTCAGGGCTCCGTGACATTTCCAATAGTTCTCACAGAAATATTTCATACTGCTCCTAAGCATAAAAGAAGGCAGGGATTTAAAGTTTCCTGTAATTTAATTAATGATTTCACTGTACTGAAAAACATTTGAATCAACTTCTAAATGAAACATAACCAACCATTATTTAGGTACTATGGAGGCTCTATGTGAATAATAAATGCACATTATCTCATGTTTAATTACCAGCCGCGACAGCGTGTGACTAGTGAACCTTGTGAGTGTGTGTCATCCTGGCAAAATGTGGTCCTGAAGACACCTACTGTGGTGGGAACTACCACACAGGCGCTTTTGAGCCCTTTGCCAGGTGTTTGTATGTCTGTCCATCCGTGGACATCTGACAGTCTGCTCCGCCCAGTCCCGAGTCTGGTTCTCACATGCCTCCCTTCCCTCCAGTGGGTCGAGCAATACGGCCTAAGCCTACTGCAGTTCAGAGACCTCCCTCGCTGGAGTCTGAGCTGAAGGAGTTTCTGGTGAAACTGAATCATCTTGTCTGATTTTACCTGAATTGGGGCTGGTAACACCGATGCTAAGCTTTGAGAGAAGCCAATATTCTTGCTGTATAGATACATCAGTATACTGTTTCATAACCAGTTAAAAGTTCCTCATCGTAACTTCCAAAATTGACACAAACTGAAAACTATTCACAGAAAAGTAATTTGTTCATACAAAAAAGGTGCGTTACCTACAAAGGTCCAGACAATTCTTCCTGCTGTTAGTGGGCACTTGGACTGACAATCCTTTTTAACAGCAGATATTTTTACTTGTCTGCAGGAAAAACACAGATGGAACTAATAAGAGAAGAGTGAGGATGGGAGGATGCATAGTTATTTAAATGGGGAGCACCCATTGTCAGTGTCGGGCAAATACACAACTGGACATTCCAATTCTTCAATGAGAAGTAATGTCCATTAATGTAGACACCAGGCTCTATAAGAGAACAGCTGAAAATGAAATAAATAAAGGCTCTGACCATCTTGGCAACTCAGTAGAAGTCCTGTATTGTCCGCACTGCCCACAATCCTCATATATACTTACTGTATATTTGCACTGACTAGTTCCTGTGTGTGTTTTTGGTGTGACGGTTTGGAGCATGACATGGTTGTTTGCCTAGTATTAAAAAGTTGCCCATTGTAGTCACTCAGTATATGACTCTCCCCATTAAAAAGCTGGCCTCAATTCAGTAGACAGCAGAGGGTTTATGATGTGTTAAATAGACTTCGGTGAGCGTAAACCCGATAATTTATTGTGTAAATGTTGATCATCAGCTGACACCATTAAGGAAATCATGCAGGATCTGACCTGAGTGCTCTCAGACAACTACATAAAAGTAACAAACACACATTTAAAGAAATAATAAAGGAATGTAGGAGAGATCCACCAATATGAAAAATAACACTATAGGGCCACAAAACACATTGTAAGGCGCATTTTACAAAAGCATACAGTACACTTTAGAGTATATTGCCTGTGTAGATGAAATGTTAAACCCTAAGCAAAGCAGTGTAGGAAACATAAACAGTGGGAAAGGATGGGAGAAAAGATGCCTTCAGGGAACTATCCATTGGTTGAGGTATGTCATATATAACTTAACACCACTGAATATAGCCTCAGTGCTGAATGCATCTGTATGTTTTGTGAATGATGTGTGAGGTAGCACTCACTGAGATGAATGACAACACGTGTAATCTCACTCACACTGACAGAATGGTAAGTGATCCCAAGTGCAAACCAGAGGAGAGTAATGACTGCAAAAGTCAGAAAAAAAAATACTTACTTAAACAGATTTGGGCTGCTCATAATTTCACCAGGCCTCCTTTCTCAGGAAACACTCAAGTGCCTTTATTCATTGCATATGCAGCAGATCTTGCACTCATTGTGTGTTTGTCCAATCCTTTCTGCACCAAGTGTACTTTGTTGCTAAATGTATAATGTTATCTTTATTTATTATTCACCTTTGTTCAAGACTTGAACAGTGCAGCTGGTTGTACACAGGTCATGAATCCTCAACACTCTGCATAATTCATGATCAATGTATGCAATCGTATTGAAAAGTAGAGCTGAAAAGACTCTTATTGATTATCGATGATACTATTTTACTTTTTTAATGTAAATCTACTTTTTACCTTGTGATTGTTGAGACCAAAGATACAACATGTGCCGTCTTGATGCGTCAGAGAAGACTTCCAACTCACAGATGTTACTCAAACAAAGCCTATATTTAAAGGTTAAGCTTTTACTTAGAACTAAGATCAAAAATACTGTAAACATATGCAAATAATGCATTTAGAAGCACTTAAATACGGAGAAACAAGTCAGATTACATTGATATCTCTATGGTCCCAACTGACAAAAAGATCAGCATTTGTAAACGGAACAAGGGTGAATTTCAAGACCTTTATTCATTCGTCAATCTTTCCATCTGTCTCTATGTCTCCTAAGCCTGAGGTGTGCTGTGACATGCATGGTGTGAGAAATCAGGCCCTGGCAATCTGCCTAGCCTGTCGTTAAACAAAGAATTGATGTACTGGCCTCTGGGCTTTCCCTGCCCGTCTCTAAACTGACTCGTATGAAAGCTTTGCAGCCAGGAAATATCTTTTTTTTTTTAAAAACCTTCCTCTGTCTCTGCCAACTGCTACAAAAACACCAGGCTATGAAGAGATGGGGTGCATGGGGGGTTCTTGATAATACAATGCTTTGTAAGAAACGTCAATTCGGTGTCTTTCACTGTAGAATCACAAGCTCCTCTGCCTCTAAATGACAATTTAGATGGCGAATGTAATTTTATAGGGGTGACAAATTGCAGGTATCTCTTGTGGCTTTGGGTGAGCATTTCAGGGCAGCTTGCCAACTCTGAGTGGGAGCCAGGGCTTTGATTGACTGCTGCACCTGACCGTGCACAATCCCCGAGATCAACTGCCGTCACCAGCAGCTGCAGCAGTCCGCCAATGAAGACGAGTGTCCTCTCAGGGTGTCCCACCCACTTGGCATTTTCATCCAGTTGTGATGACTCTCTGGAGAACATGTCAGACCATTCATTTTACTTCTTTCCTATAAGCCTCTTGAATTAGATGATGAATGATGTGGTATCTCCCAGCAGAATGGCCACACACACAAACCAGGGATTTCTACTTTCACAGGAAGCTGTGTAGGTCATTTTTCTCCGATATTGTGCTGCCGTTAATGTACAGTTTCTCTTTCTCTCTGTCTGTATATGTGTCTGTAAAGTGAAGTTTAATTTCATATGAGTTGTCCCTTTGTGGATTATATTTGTTTTAGATGTATCTTGGAGACTGTGCAGACTTAATTTAACCACTGAAGCAGATTTCTCCTATCCTGATGTTTTATTTAAGTAAAAACAAATATCTTGGATTTCTTGGAAGTCTCTATTCATGTGATGGAAAAAAAAAACAAGATCATTACATTAGAATTAAGACAAAATCATTTGTTGTGGATCAATTATACCTTCAAGAAACTAGTAAAGATCTACTTGATATCTTATTTTGGATTTCATTCTCCCCTCATCATAGTTGAATTATCTAGAAGCTAAATTAAACATGCACATCCTTGGACACAGTTGGAGTTGCAGACTCCAGTGCTTCTTTCATCCATTAAACAATGTTTTTATAGTGAATATGGTAAGAAATTATACCTGTTTAGCATTAGCACGTTAGCATTGTCCTTGTGCGCATTTAGCATGCTGATGTTAGCATTAAGCTCGAAACACTGGTGTGCCAAAGTACAACTCTAGTCTTGTTTTAATCAGTCTCTGGCAAGTCCCCCAACTTTTTGTGAAATACAAAAACTTGGAGTGCCCCTTTAAATGTAAAACTGAATAATTTCCAAAAAGTTCAAAAAAAAGTTCAAACCGACAATAACTTGCAAGAAATGTAAACATCAGGTGTGACATGTATGACTTCATGTGGGCAATCCTAATATGTTTCTGTCTACCTGGGTTTAGGGTTGTCTATAAGTCGGGGCCGACCCACAAGGTTTCCTGATTCTGCTGGTTGAGACTCGCTGCTGTGAACTGATTTTTTCATTTTCCGCCACCACCCATACACTTGCATGCATACAACACGTGCACTCACAAACAAATGCTGTTACTCTTGCTTAAAAACATGCACACACTTTGTAGCATCTTGTACATTAGCGATGTCTTGAGCCCAGCTGTGTGTACTGCAATGCATAAACCAGAGATGTTCAGTCTGGCTTGCATGCTAATTGCCTGTGGGGCTCTTCTCCATGCAATGCTCCTGACTAGACCACCCACCGTGAGGAGTGGGTGCATTCGTCTCCATTTCAATAAAGCGTGTCATTATCTACTCCCCTGTGATGTGCCACCGCACCACTAAAAGTTAAATGCTGTAATAACATCCAAGACGTCTCCAAGGAAACGTGATTGATGTTACTTTTTTGGGCAAGCGCTTTGAAAGGTGTGACGGTGCATTATTGGCAGGTTGTTGTTTTGTTTCTCTGTGCTAACTTCAGGATATATTTAGACTAGACATCTTTACTGCTGGGTCTGGCCCTGCCGGTTTTGCAGGGAGGATTTGGTGGGTAACGCACGATTGAGAGTAGTTGGTGCTCGATGCTGGAAAAGCTGCTGCTGAGCGTGAGCAGACTTCCCTCCTCCTCTGACCAAATCCTCTTTGGCCACAGGCTCTCCCCTGTGCCAAGGCCTGCTGAGCTAAACCAACAACTGGGCCACTTGATGAAAGGGAAGGGCAGCGGGGGAGGGGGGGCAAGCCATGAACCAAGGGTCACCCCACAATCCTGATGACTCTATCCCGGGTTCTCCTTTCACTGACCCATAGAATACACCACCAAAGCATAAACTTCACCACAGGCTGCTGATGTTCTTTTAACATCGCTGAGCTAAACTGAGCAGAACTGTTGTGACCTAGACTCTGCAACACTAGCTTGGCACACAGACACTACATAGTACATACTGTATAGTGTAGCTGGTTGTGTGGTGGTGGAAAGGAATGATGCAATCTGATGCAGAATAGGTGCTGGTGAAGACCGTGGAAAATACAGCAAATTAAATCCGCACAACTGCTTTTTCTTGTGTGAGACAAATGTGTGTGTGTATGTGCATGTGTACTCTGGTGAACCAAGGGCTGCAAGCCACTTCAGAAATTGAAGATGAGCTCTCCAACCCTTTATGTGGGTTATCTTGTCTGTCGCGTTTTTCTTTTATGACGTGTTTCTTAGGCAAGAAGGAGTTGAGCTCTCACCAGCTCAACTGACCCAGAACTTGACTGTCAACTGTGAAAATCAGGGTGGGGTTACAGGACGATGGGAGGCTTTTTTTTTATCTTGCAGATACAGTATGACATGAATGTGTTTGTCTTCCATGTTTGTGTGGGTGTGAGAGAGTGTGTGTGTGTGTATGGGGGGGGCAGTCAAACAAATAAAAAGCAGCACCACTGTATTGCAATTTTTTAAACATTTGGAGTTGAAAGAAGCCATGAGGAAATGTAAAGTGACCACCCAAGGTTAAGAATATAGCTGCAGGGAACAAAACAGCGTGCAAGAGAGAGCTTGGCTCCTGACATGTCCCTGCAGCAGGCTGGAAGACTTCCTGAAGATAAGACAAAATATTCTTGCAATCCACCATGAAAGAAACAAATCATCCAAGAGCAATTTTTAGCTGCACATTTGTTTTCAAGGCTCACTTTTGCTTATGTGATTCCAATGAAAGCAGCAGAAACAAACACAGCCTTGTACCGGGACATGCTATTTGTTTTCCTTCAAGCACACCACATTTTGCAGCTCTGCACAGGATGTGAGGCGTGACAGAATATACATATGATTTTATTTCTCTGATCACAGGCTCCCACCACCCCTCCTGTTTTTTTGCATATGGAGCTCATCAAAGATGAACGACTTGTTAATGCCAGGATTGCTCAGCTGGAAAGTTGTTTTCAAGCGCTAGGGCCATTGAACGAACACAATGTAATAAAACACCAAGCCAGTGCTGCTTCTTTGAGCTTCAGAGCTTTTCCCCGCCACAAAGAAGTCAATCTTTAAAAAGCTTTTGCTTGTGGAGCGGAGCACAGTAAAGCTTCTTAGAGCAGGTCAGCATCACTATTGCTCAGATAAGGATCAGGAGGTATGATTGTACTCTGAGCTTTGTAGCATTAGCATGCAGACAACCTGCTGGCCCTCGAGTCAACCTGAGCACACACAGACTCAAGTGTCTCAGTTTGCTTCCAGACATGTTTTAACACTGCAAACTCTCTGGGGCTGCATCATGGTGGTCTACATTTAGCTTTTGGAGGCCACTGTGCTTATATGCAAAGGCAAACTGAGACACATTGTCCTTGGACAGAGGTGTTCATGTCCCATTCCCTAAGCAGCTGCCTCATTGGAAACCTAATAGTAGATTTGGAAGCCATGAAACATTAACAGTGGAAAGTGTGTTGGGACGAAAATAAAGTAATGTATGCTGGTATTGTAGAAAATGCTGTGGAGAGTAAAACATTAAGCATGTGTGCAGATGCACCTGGTACAAGGTACCACTGAAATGCACTGTATGATAGGCTGATGTGTGTTTGAGTGGAAGTTCCAGTTTGAGCAGTTTTGGATGTTGTGGATAACTGACAAGAGGATTAGCTTGAGCGTGACCTCCTGTAAATACATAACTCACACCCACACACATCAAACTGTGCATACTGCATGCATAGTATATGGTGAGACGTGCACACCTAAAGAAAAGACACACGCACACACACACAGACACAGTCTGTGACTTTTTGATCATTCTTGTGCCACCAGAGGATCAAAGTTTTAATTTGCCCAATACTTTGTGGTTTTTCCAACTACCTACAAAACCAATGACATTACCCCTGAAATATACTTTGGGTTTAGTGATAATCCACAATCCACAAACCCGGAAGAGTAATACATTGTAAGTGGCAACCATTGCGTGCTGTTTGTATCAGGTCTTCAGAAATCCCTTGTGACTTCAGTGCAAAATTCTCAAATATATAAACAATTACAAGAGAGGTACAAACCAGAACTTATATTCCTACACTGCATACTCACAATGATGCACAGCCAAGTACATGTTGTAAATGGCCACAAGCACTCAAATACTAACACCCACACACAAAAGTAACCCATGGATACCGACACAATCATACTGTGTGCACACCTACACTGGTACACACTGTATGTTCTGCACTGCCACTACTTTATCTGCTAACACACAGAGAGTAGATGTCTATTGTGCTAAAGTGTCCAATTTGGAACAATCCAACATGATCTGGAAGTATAGTATGTAAATGAATGTTTAGTTTATTCTCAGGGAAACTCGTGGTTCTATGTGTGTTCTGCCAGTTTAAACACATTACTGTAACTCTGCTGCATGCTGGAGTTCCCATTAAGGTCCCCTGCAGGTTTATTCAAACATATTATGTGTACAGAAAGACGCTGACATCATCATGACACAATCTCTCTCAGGGGAAATTGCATTCACTCGTCACTCTAATGCAGCAGCTCTGATCCTCTGACACTAGTAGCACTTCTTCTGCTTTCCTGGACAGTGAAGACTGGAGAGTTTTGCCTGAGGGCAGCCAAATGGTTTCCTTGTTTTGTTTCTGTCTGTCTGTCTGTCTCTCCCCCCCCCCTCTCTCTCACTCAATCTCCCTCTCTGTCTCATAATGTTCATTTGAATATTTGGCTGCTGACTCATGATACCTAAACTCATTCATGCCCATTCACAACATCTTGATAGTGTGCATATATCACCTGTTTAGAAGACTGACAGCTCCTACCAGCAAGGGTGTAATTAATCAGAACAAAGCCGTGCTACGCCTCTGGCAGCTGTGATAGATTGGGGAAGTTGCTCAAGCTGACTAGGTTTGTCAGGTCAAAGTTATGACTGTCATTGGGAATGCATGAAAAGAGCCTGTGACAGTGCACTGTACCTGTGATTGATAACAGGGCTGGTAATGGCTATTTGTTGTCTGATCTGGAATGTGTCAGCCTAAGGCCCAATGGTTATTTACCCAAAGTATTTATCATGTCTCAAGACTGTTCAGAGATGTCAAGTGAGGAGAAAGCTGTACATTTCTCTGTCAGATGAGTGTAATCCTTCTGCTGCTCCTTGCTTTTCCATTACGCGGCTATTAACGAATCACACCATTGAGAGTTATGCAACGGCATACTGAGCTTGGCAGTGTACTCCAGACTCATTTGTCATTCTTCTTTTGATTGTACAGAGATTATATTGCTATGTACATCCATAACAAATTAAGATATAAACACACGAACTATGTACACTTGCTATGAAAATATCATCTTCCCCACCTGTGATCATTTTCTTCCCTTCTTCCTTGCCCAGTGTGAGTCCAGAAATAACGTTCCTTCTCACACTGAATTACATTGTTTCCTATTAAACTATTTAGGCTTCTGGCGATTTATCAGGCTGTTTTCATGACATACTTTTGAGGGTGTTGGGTTTTGAAGAGGATCATGGAGGTTTGGGTGGGATGGGTTCCAGTGATGCGCTCTGTGTGTACTCTCTGCCAAAACTAACAAGGACCTGAGCCATAACACCATCTGCTGTCTGTGTTTTGTGACTCATGGCTTCTGGACAGCAGCCATCATCTTACTGTGGACTACCTGTTTGTCTGCCTGCCTGACAATTGCGGAATTCTCAAGAATTTCTCTTGTCACCTTAGTAAATACAAAGAGAAGCAGCTCACATTGCGTTTGGATGTTGTCTACGTCTAATGTGACATGTAGTAAAATATCTGGAGTGGAATGAACCATGGCCACCGATGACACAATGGATGTCCATGTCGGTCTGTCGGTCGATGGGTTCACCACTTTGGTCCAGAATCAAATATCTCAACACAATTGGAAAGATTTCCATGACATTGTGTAAAGACGTTCATGCCTGGAAAATGAATGACATACTCATTAACGGCCGGTATACTCTGTGCTAATTAGCTAATGTTAGCACGCTAATTACACGCTATACTAGGACGGTAACAGTGGTAAACACTGATGATTAAAGAAATAACCAGCACCATATATTATAAATACATTACACATAATGTTCTGAAAAAATATAGGCCGTATTTCTTAAAACTCTCATCTAGATATAGTATCATAAAATCAACTTAAAGGACTTACAAGTACTTAGTTACTTTGTATAGATATTTTATTAAGTTGTACTGATGTAGAGCAGTGATGAGGCTGCTATATCAGATCCATGTTGATGTTAATTTATAATAACTAGCAACCTTCAGTTTCAGTAGTGATCTTATTAACTTTCTCACTATTGAACTAGAGGATTTCAATCAATGAAGCTCCAGTCAAGCAGCATTCATATTACAGTTGGAGCTTCATACAAAGGATGGATTGAATCATGTCCCTCCCAGCTGACTTCACCTCCCCTCCCTCCTTCCATTAAATTTAACTTCCCTCCAATAACCTGGAAACTCACATCGGGGCCATAAACGCAGTATTTCAAACATGAGCGTGAATTTGCATTAGATGTAGCTAAACATGTCTGGCCACGTTGAGCACAGCGTTAAAAAAATGCAGCTTCCTCATACATTTGAACGAGACCCAATGCAGAGGGCTGCAGCAAAACCACTCCAGTAAATTGTTTGTCCAGCAAATACGTTGAACATGGCTTCACGTTTTCCACAGATGGTCAACCACATAATGCAATGCAGTATTTCCGCTGTTTACTCTTGCAATAGTCGTGATGGAAGATAAAATGATAGCCACTGTGATAAATTTCCAGAGAATTCTTTCTCATAATATTGGAAGTGATTTTGCAATGTTTTGGCTTCTAAAGACCTTCAAACTAATGGATGTATTTCCCAGGCTTCTTTGGAGTAAATTTCATTATCTCACCCGTACCTGAAACAACATGCCCGCACCACCCTTGCATTTTTTTAAACGCAGGGTTGTTTAAGGTCTGGACACCCACTAACGTACACGTCATCCTCTTCATCAAAATGGTTCTCTGCACAGTGGTCAGTATGATAGGTCAGCTCTTGTACCTGTACATTATTCTTCTATAGTCACATATAAGTTGTTTTAGCCCCCAAGACCCTTTTCCCATCGAGAAAGAGGCCCAAGGCCAATGTGAAGGCCAAGGTTTGGATGACAGCACATATGCTGTTGCCATGTCTGCTTTGTTCTGCCTTCTCTACCTCCAATCCTTCACACCATTGGCTGTCAATGGCTAGGTCAGTGGATGACCCCGCTGTTAAGCCACAAGCTTTATAAATGGACACGCTAGCTGAAAAGACTCAGTCAGGATGGAAATGCACGCTTCGGAGATAAACTCAGCTGAAATTCAGGGAAGGATCAAGGGTGGCGGTGTAGATAATTAATGATTTCTTTTTTTCCATGCTGGAAAAAAGCCCCCGCCCCCTGTCGTTACAGCTGACCAACATTAGTAATAAATTCCTCATGGTTTGACAACATGTTGGGTGGACTTTCTGGCCCGGCAATGGCTCAGCACTGCATAGCCCCTCATTGTCCCATAGGTTTTACATTACAGTTGGGACTGTGTAAGTCCCAGAGAGATCAGGATCCCACGTTTAGTCTCTCTCTCTTTTTCTCCAAATCTCTCTTGCACTCACGCACATGCATATGCTTTCCCCCCTTTTTGGGCTTTGCTCCCACACACTGCTCTAGGTCAGAAAAGCTGATCTACCAATCCAGCCTGTGAAGAGAAGAAACACAAGCTGCTGTTGAATTAGCACTGCAGTTGTGTTTGTATCATGATGACATGTCAGTGCATGTTTTCCTCCGCTGAGTAAAACTGTTGGCCTCAGTGCACCCCAGCTGCCAAGAAATGGAGCACAGATCTGGAAATGTATGTCATTGGGACAAATACCACTAAATGTTATGTTAATGTTTCTCTAATTTCCTTTTTATTGATTGTTGTATTACCTTTCTAAAGGTGACAAGATTATTAAAGTGTTTACAGTAATTTTGTCTTGTCATATAAAAACGCCAACAGTGTGCTTTATCTGCATTTGACTTGCTTTGCTATACGTCACAAGTCTTCTCAAACTTTAGGCCTGCAGCAGATATCATTGGAGACATAGAATAAGAGGACACAGTAGATACTTTCTGTCCTGTTGAGTGTCCTCTCCTCAGATGGCAGGTGTTTTAGGGACTGTATGAAGAGGGGAAAGGGGGTCAGAATTGGGGGAAGATTATCTATTTTTCTTTTTGCTAAAGGAGGGTAGCCTGGCTATTTGGAGAGTAGGGGAGGCTCTTTAATAAAAAAAGAATTCTGAGCAGTCTTCTGTTCATTTATTCAATTAAAGTATAGGCATTTATTCAACAGCTCTTCAAACATCGAGTGGCAGTACTATCCAACTTTATTTTCACAGATAACCCATCTGGATCAAAAGTGGTTCATGGATATTTGTCTTATTACAGTGCGGTAGCAGTGGGACTATGAGTCTGGTGTTTTAAAGGAAGAGGAATACTTGCCCTTTTAGCATTGGCTAAAAGGTACAAACTGACTGGGACAAACCATTTATTTTCTTTGCTTCCTTTTGACTGACAACTACAAAACTGTATGTTACTTGCACATATGTCTTGCTATATCAATACTGCACTGACAGCTTGCACGCTGCATTGTTTTGGACTTCCTTGCTCAAATGGAATAGTGCATACAACACAACCAAACTAAGCCGATCAAAATACATTTTTTGGCATCCTCCTCCGTGTTGCCAGCAGTGCTTACATTTCACTTGTTGTCATTCTCCGAAGCCTTGTCATTAGCAAAGACAAGCTTAAGAGTACAATGATCACATTCACACCTACATGCCATCTCTCAGCACCTGCTTAGGGAAGGGCAGGAAGTACAGAGCATTACATTGCCTGGTCTTGGCCATGTGCCATGTCATGCTAGCACAGTTGTCATACCCCACCATTTTATTGTTTCACTCCAAGGAAATAAAAACTACACAGTGAAAAAGGCGCCACATCCCTAATCCAGCTAAGTCACTCTACAAGGTATCCTTGAGAATCCACACAGCAAATGTCACAGTTGTTGGTTTAAGGCAGGATCTTTCATCCTTATGTGTTAAAATAGTGTTGCTGTCAGTTGACATACTGTTGATTTTGCTTCAAACTCTACAGCTATTGTTCTAATCATAGTTAGTCTTTTGATGTCGGTTGGAAGTTAGCTTCTAAAAAGCTTGATGCTTCTCTTTCTCTTTTCAGTTTCTAAGACAAACATGCTGTAAATGGTTGCTGTGACACAGGTAAAAAAATACCTAAAAACCTTTCTGAAGCCTACATATAAAGTGACTCTTTAGTCCTACTACTCCCCAAAGCACTACAATATAAATGATAAATGGACTGTACTTGTATAATGCTTTCTAGTCTTCCGACCACTCAAAGCACTTTCACACTACATGTCATTATTCACCCATTCACACCCATTCATACTGATGACAGAGGCTACCATGCAAGGTGCCACCTGCCCATCAGGTACTGCAGTATATAGTACATTTTGGAGGTGCAACGTATCCTCATACAATGGATTGTATGATATCCTATTAAAAGTTACACCTCCGTTTTTATGCGTTTTCCTGCGAAAGCCAGCAAGACGTGTCAATTTACTCACAGGAAACTCAGGTTTAGGCAACAAATCTACTTAGTTAGGTTTAAGAAAAGATAGTTGTTTAAGTTAAAATAACCAAGTAAGTGCCGTTACTGAGGTACGCAAGTTACATGACAAAAACAACATTGACTTCTTGTTTCACATGAGGAACGATCAGTGGTCTCCTGGGTGAAAGATCGCTGTTTGTTGGAACACTGGCTCTAGAAAGGGCATTGCCTGCTCTTTGCGTTAGGTGACGTCACCGTAGTTCTCATGACAGGCTTGTAAAGGGAGGGGTGATCGGAGGGTTATTCAGTTTGTTGCAATATGCCACCTTCACACTAGATGCCACAAACTCAAAACACACTGGTTCTTCAAACTAAAATGATCAGCCAGTGTTCAATCAATTAGCCTTTGGCAGTCAGCGTGGAAATAACGTGTTTGTATTCAAGATTTTGTTGCCTAAATGTTATCTTTTGAAATAAAAATAAAAAATGTAAAGCTTTAGCTGTCTCTGTGGCTGGCAATAAAGTTAGTAATATATAACTTATTCGGGACTCAAAACAAAAGGTTAAGGATTTAGGACATAATAGTTCAATTGAATAGTACAGTATAGTGGATAAAACTTTGCAGTATAATGACATATTGTATGGGGAAGCACAGTAAACTATACTTTTAAAGTTAAAGTTAAAGTTAAATTATACGATTTTTGTGCATACAACTGACTACATGCACATAACATGGCAAATAAATTAAATATTAGTTATACTGATTTTCAGTGCCAGATTTCTAATGCTTTACTGAGAAAAGAAGATCAACTTTAAAGATCAAACTTATCACCTGTGGCAATAGTAACTAGCTACAAATGTGCAAATGATCTACTTCATTATTTCCTTGTATTTCAGTTTGGGATCGGGACAACTGTAATGTACATAATCAAAGAGAAACTGTGAGAAAAACTGCTGTTTTTGGGGCCCTCTCTATGAGTAAGTGTAAGTTGTCTCTGGGGTGAATGAAGTGGTATATTTATAGGTTTGGCGTCATACCTTTGCAATGCACTTCAGGTTAGAAAAATAACTGCTTTCAGTTTGATTTGATTGATTGCTACGAGGCGCTTCTGCTGTTTCAGTGCAAACACCGTTAAATCAAACTTGTCACAAATTTCCAGATTTAACAAGGAGAGGAGAAGAGAGTGATAGAACTCTCTAGAAGAGAGTGAGAGAGAGTTAAATCTGTGATAAGGATCTAAGGAAAAGTATCACACTGCAGACAAAGTAGCATTCAGCTTGTTTATTTATGGATACTGCAGCTCATAGAAACATTGTGAGAAGATGAATGAAGAGGACTTCAAAATTATAAAGTTTGACAGAAACTATTTGAAATGACTCAATGTTAGCCGTTAGACACACTCAAAATATTTTTGCAGATCAAAGGATCGTTTTTCATGGCAGACATTTAGGCTCTGTTGTACAGATCGCTTTTTAGAAAACCAGCAGGGAGTAAAGTACTGTAGATACAACTGGTTAGAAATGACCAATGCGTCTTCTGTCTTAGGTTCACAGGTCAAGTCAAGGCTCCTCTGGTGGATTTACAATCCAGCGGGGGCTTTGGGTCTACTCTGTTTAAAACATCAGCTTCAGTTATTTTCACTACTAATAACCTTTATGATTAAGCACATACAGTACCTCATCTTAGAGTAAACAAATTACATAATGCCTAAGTAATGTAATGTCTTCTCACTTGCACTTGAGACTAAAACATTTAATTTTGCATCATACTAGGCTAGCTAGTGCAGCTGAGGATAAGACCCAAATTCTCGCTGGACTATCAATGTATCTTACTAACAACAGTCATAAATCAGGTAAAAATAACCCATAGTGCCTGATGCACTTGTTCTTGTACTGCAGAAATAAACAAGTAATTTAATCTCAGGGAGAATGATAGACAATCAAAATGTACCACTCCTAATTCTACATTAAACTAATTCATTCGAACAATCCCTGGCAAGCAGAAGCCCACCAGTGGAGAAGGTAGCCACAAACTCATGATGTGCAGACAAACATTGTTCACAACATTGGTCCCACAGAACTTTAATGGATATCTCAACGTTTTTGAGAAATGCTAATTATGACAGGCTCAAAAGTAGTCTAAATAAAGAGTTGGAACAAGGTTATACCGATTAGCATACACTGACTTTAGCAACTCTGAAGCTACTTGAGAGAAAACTAAAAGAGGAAATCTGCATGTTAGAATAAAGGTTCAGTGCTTTAAGCGGGATGATGTAATGCATGAGAAAATTGTGTGTGTCAACGCAAGGAGTTAAAGGAGCATATCAACTCTTCCCATTGCACAATATGTTAATCTCAGTGTTTCATGTTTTGCTGCAATGGGTTTACAATTACATCTATTTATATAATGAATGGTGGAGAACAATATTGTCATAGAACACATACTGTCTATTAGATGCGAAGATCACTTCGGTTACTTTGGCTAACATTTTGAATGGAAACAGTGATAAGTGCTGTTCGGCAGCACTTCAGAGAAGGCGCACACTAACTGAAGGTCCTGTATCTGTGAAGCTGCCTGTCCGTCCACCTGGAGCCCATCACTGCTGCCACTGCAGGCCTGGCAGCTGCAGCACTGCACTCTGGGATACCGGACACCCTGAGATGACGACTCTGATGAATCTGTCTGCTCCTTGCCCTGTGGCCCTCAACAGATCCATCCTACTGGGAAACAAGTGTGTCTGTCTGACCCAGACCAAACATGCTCCCTCACTCACACCCACACCGACACACACACATTGACCCAAACACACACTTCCCGTGGTCTCTACTGCACACCACACCATTAATACCAATTGGCCTTTCTGTATGGCTACAAATATTTTTCACATGTTGCCGGCATTCTTGGAGATCATCTTGAATTTCCGTGGCCACAACAAAAGCTCACGATTCCTTGTAGTCAGGAGTGAAAAACCACAAGATTCAGCTGGGGATATTTGCTAACATGATTTGTGAATCTTTTCATACCGCAAGATTGGGTGGGTGGAGAAGAAGTCACATCCCTCTTTGCTATGTTTGATGGTTTATTGTGTCTACAACACAGCCAGCAGGGGAGTCTGTTAACCGCCAGTCTGCCACACACACAGGCTCATTGTCAAAATAACACGGAGCAGCGAGATGTTTGGTCTTGACACATCAACAAACAGGACAAGATGATGTTGCTGAAGACCAGTGCTCCTAGTACATGACAAAACTGTTTGGTGGGTTAACCATATCACAAGGTCTTCATATGGTTAAAAGCTCCATGGTTTCGAAGGCTCATTATCCCGAAAAATGTGGACCATAGGACCGAAAGCCCATTTGTCCAACAGATCATTATCCCTAAAACAAACGGACATTGTCCTGAAGTCCATTGCTCTGAACATTCACAATCTCTGTGTCAGTCTGGAACACATGGCTAATTATTATGCAGAATGACGCCATCTGACCTTCCCAAATTTGTTTCCCACTGACGAAGTCATGACCCACCACTCTTATTACTTGTTGCCTTCTGCGGTTGAGTTGGTTTAAGCGTGAGGAGTGATGTCAGTTAGGTTGAGGGTAAGAATATCTGGGTAAGATAACGAGAGGCAGAGTAGGGCAGGTCATGCCTTCGCCATTATACGAAAAGAGATATTGCAACTGGAACATCATTTTGCATAATACATAGCCATGTGCTTACATTTGTTGCATGGAGAGTTTGTATATTTATAACAATGGAGTTTTGTTTTTGGGAAAGCAGGCTTTCAGTCTAGAGGGACATTATCCGGACTGTTGGGGTTTCGGAATAATGGACCGTCTAAACAGTGTGTCTGTGTCTACACAGGTTGCGTTCAGGCACAGTATTGAGCGAAGGCCGCCTCGATTTTGGCAGCGCTCAGAGCCTAATGTGCAGCCTTTCCCAGGAATTTTGGACTTTCAATTCTCCAGTTTCCCTCTGTAAATCAATTTGCCATACCTCTGAAATAACTGCTATTGACAGAACAACAAAGCAATTATATCTAGTCGACTCTTGTTCCTGTGTTGTGTGTGTATGACTGTGCACGCGTGTGTTTTTATGGCCAGACAGACTCATCCTCCCTCCCAGCCCCACCCTGGACTCCTGAAAGTCTTTTGGCCCCGGGCTTGTTTTGAGTAAGATGGTTTGTCAGTAAGCGCAAAGCCCTGATGCTACAGTGCTGTGTTTACTTTGTACTCAGCATATTAGATACGGCTTCACTCTACCCTGATGCTGGTATCAGCTGGGCATGTGTGTGCCTTTGTCTGCATGCACATGTGCATATGTCCTTGTGTGTGTGTCTATGTGTGTGTCCATGTGCCGTTTCCCATACTCTTCCACCGGCAAGACTCACGCACCACAAACACAACACTTTGATGAGTTTATCAGATGAAAATTCCATGCCAACCTCCTGAATCCCTTCTTCTCTTCCACACACTTCCATACACTGTCAACATCACAATCATATTCATGCCGGTGTCTGGCACAGATATAGATCCAAGACTGTCGCTGGAGATTTATCACTTTCACTATAGTATGTAGTGCAAATTAAAATAAAGGCAACAATCAGTAATATTGCCTGAAAGCGTAGCTAGTCTTGAGCAGGAGTTATAAACTCTTGCTATATGTAAACAAAATGCACTTCAGGCAAGGATATCATCCAAAGCAATGGTACAATAAGCTTGAATTCCTAAGATTACTCAAACAAATGCAGAGTATGTGTATACTGAAGGCAGCAGGACTACTTGGCTGTTGTGTTGCTATAAAAACAAGTGATCAAGACATGAAATTAATAATGTGTGATGCAGATTATTACTGGGGCAGGGTTGAAGATTAAGGCAGGTTACAGAGGTTAAATCCAGACCAAGGTTAGCAGCAGGAGGCCTGATGGGTGAGTATGAGATGTGGTCAGGGGATGAAACGGGTCTAGGGGCAAGCAGAGGGTGTTCTGGGATTTTTTTTCTGTAATGACAGGGTGGAGGGCAGCTGGATCCTGTTTTCCAGTGCGATGTAGGAGCGTAGCAAGGCTTGGACGGCTCCATCTGTGGGCCCTGTGTTCATTAGTGGAGCAGCACTGCAGCACTGGGGGTGATTCACAAGCATATCAAATTAAAAAGAAATGCCTGGCCACAGAGGGATTTTCCTGCTGGGCTACGGTGTGTGTGTGTGTGTGTGTGTGTGCGTGTGTGTGTGTGAGAGCGGGTGGTGGAAGAGCAAAGTGGGATGGGATGAAGGGGATGGAGTTAGTAAACTTCAATCAGAAAACTCCCCGCATCTGAGGAGACACGTAAAGTCATCCTCGATCTGACTTTTACAAACATCCACAGCGCTCCTGTTCTCTCTCCTTTCCATAAAACATGCTGAGGCATTTGTGGGATTTGCCCTAATTTACTGATGTGTTTGGGGCATTTTTTATCTGACCAGCTCATCTTGTGATTATTTGGAGACCTGGGCCCTGTGCTTGTGTATGTTTGTCAGTGTTTTTCCCCTGACGCTGCACTGCGCCGATGCTGGTCCAGGCACAGTGCCAGTTGATCAGGTTTCACTCTGCTTGTGTTTGCTTCTCTGACTGGCTTGGCAGAAACCAATAAACACCACACTCCCACCCTTATACCTCCTTCCCTGTCTCACACGCCAAAAAAGAGACCATTCTTTTTTTCTGCCAAAGCACACAAGGCACTGTGGATTCATTTGAATTTTTCTCTCCTTGAGTTCTTTTTTGTTAAAATTCCATGCATACTTGAAAGTAGGCAGTGTGCAACTCAACAATTAAAGCTGAAACAAAGTAAGATGGAGCTGTTCTGTATATCACCGTAACTAGATCTATTATTCTGTGATGCCTTCAAACTTCAGGGGTCCATTTGTCTTCAGGGAGACCGCAGGGGGACTTTGGGGTGGTCGTTTGGTGTTTCAGCCCAGGCCACCTTCCACTGAATGTTTGAATCTGGACATATCTGGATTGAATTGGTGCCCCCACCTCTTTTCGATTCATGTGGTTTGGAACTTCAGCAAGGCACATGTGGCATTTATTGTTCTGCTCACAGTTCGACCCCCATCACACCCATTATCACAATCAAAATTGCTTTAATCGCCAAGTACAATAATTCGTGGGAAATTTGTCCTGATGGCGCTGATGACATACCAACATGTTATCAAATAACATAATGACACATGGTGCTAGTTTTCACACAAGGATATGCAGAGCACTATTCCAGTATGGCTGCAGTACCAGACTCAGCGTAAGAAAGAAAAATGTCCAGAAAACAAATCTGTATTTGTCTTCGATGTTATTTTTTACTTATGTACTTATTTGGTCAAAATTTGAATTACCAACAAGATGAAATTTAAGCTTTATTAAAATGTTCTGCCATTATAACACTCTCTACATCCGATGTTCTTTGGGGCTTGAATTTCGGGGTCCAAATGTTGGTCCATTTATTACATTAAATACTTTACTTGTACATACTGTGATTTGAGCACACCTTACGTAAATCAGTGACTCTACCCACTAAGAGTGCTGATCAGTTGTCTGGTCATTTGCCGTTACGCCAACTGGAACTGCTGATGTAAAATGCATGGGGAACACAGCACTGTGTGTGTGTGTGTGTGTGTGTGTGTGTTAGAGCTGCCAATGACTGAAAAGTAACGTCTTGTGGGAATCAGTGCTAGCAAGGTATGATACTGTAAGTAGTTTCATCTCTCTCAGTAGAATACACGCTTAACCGCACAAGTTTATGGCAAATGTTGAATGTTTTTAAGATATTGCTATTGGTTAACATAACAATGCAAAAAAGAGGAAAAATACTCATCGGCTATAGGAGAGAGCCAGTATAAAAGTAATGCGATATGATGGTAACGTGGTTAGAAGACGTATGCAGGGATTTTCTAACAGCCCATACAAGTCTGATATGCCTACGTCAGCACGTAGCCTACAGCTATAACACTTAACCCGTACTGCGAAAAATTGTGTGGATACGTCCAACTTTTGTGTTGTTACAAGGAAAGCTGTTTGGATAGTAAAAAAAAACAATGTCAGCAGTCTTGCAGCCTCCATAAAAATCCATCCATCCATCCATCCATTTTCCTCCGCTTATCCGGGGTCGGGTCGCGGTGGCAACAGGCCAAGCAGGCTGACCCAGACTTCCCTCTCACCGGCAACATGTTCCAGCTCATTCTGGGGGATCCCGAGGCGTTCCCAGGCCAGCTGGGAGATTTAATCCCTCCAGCGTGTTCTGGTTCTTCCCCGGGGTCTCTTCCCAGTTGGACGTGCCTGGAAAACCTCCAGTGGGAGGCGTCCAGGAGGCATCCTAATTAGATGCCCGAACCACCTCAGCTGACTCCTTTCGACGCGAAGGAGTAGCGGCTCGACTCCAAGCTCCCTCCTGATGACCGAGCTCCTTACCCTATCTCTAAGGCTGAGCCCGGCCACCCTACGGAGGAAGCTCATTTCGGCCACTTGTAACCGCGACCTTGTCCTTTCGGTCACGACCCAGAGTTCGTGACCATAGGTGAGGGTAGGAACGTAGACCGAGTGGTAAATTGAGAGCTTTGCCTTCCGGCTCAGCTCCCTCTTCACCAAGACGGTCCGGTGCAGCGCCTGCTTTACTGCTGCAGCCGCACCGATCCGTCTGTCGATCTCCCGCTCCATCTTACCCTCACTCGTGAACAAGACCCCGAGATACTTGAACTCCTTTGCTTGAGGTAGGCACTCCGTCCCCACCTGGAGGGAGCAATCCACCGGTTTCCGGCAGAGGACCATGGCCTCAGATTTGGAGGTGCTAACTCTCATCCCCGCCGCTTCACACTCGGCTGCAAACCGCCCCAGTGAATGCTGGAGGTCACGATCCGAGGAGGCTAACAGGACCACATCATCTGCAAACAGCAGAGAGGCGATCCCGAGACCCCGGAACCTGACGTTCTCCACCCCCAGGCTGCGCCTAGATATCCTGTCCATGAAAGTCACGAACAGGACCGGAGACAAAGGGCAGCCCTGGCGGAGGCCAACACCCACCGGGAACGTGTCTGACTTATTGCCGAGAATGCGGACACAGCTCCTACTGCAGTCGTAACAGAGACCGGATCGCCCACTGTAATGGGTCTGGCACCCCATACTCCCGCAGCACCCCCCACAAGAACCCCCGAGGGACCCGGTCGAAAGCCTTGTCCAAGTCCACAAAGCACATGTAGACTGGTTGGGCAAACTCCCAGAACCCCTCCAGTAGTCTTGCGAGGGTAAAGAGCTGGTCCACTGTTCCACGGCCGGGACGGAATCCGCATTGCTCCTCTTGTATCCAAGGTTCGACAAACGGTCGGAGCCTCCTTTCCAGCACCCTGGCATAAGCCTTCCCCGGGAGGCTGAGTAGTGTGATACCCCGGTAATTCGAGCACACTCTCCGGTCCCCCTTTTTGAAAATGGGAACCACTACCCCGGTCTGCCAGTCCATGGGCACTGATCCCGACCCCCATGCGACATTGAAGAGGCGTGTCAGCCAGGACAGCCCAACTATGTCCAGCGCTTTCAGCATCTCAGGGCGGATCTCATCCACCCCCGGCGCCTTGCCACCAAGGAGCTTTTTGACTACCTCAGCGGCCTCTGCCAGGGATATGGGTGAGCCTCCCCCTAGATCTTCAGGCGCTGCCTCCTCTGCAGAGGACATGTTGGTTGGGTTTAGGAGTTCCTCAAAGTGCTCTTTCCACCGCCCGGCGATGTCCCCTGTCCGGGTCAGCAGTTCCCCCCCCTGCTGAGGACAGCCTGGGGTAAGCCCTGCTTTCCCTTCCTGAGCCGTCGGATGGTTTGCCAGAACCTCCTTGAGGCCAACCGAAAGTCCTTCTCCATGGCCTCCCCGAACTCCTCCCATGCCCGAGTTTTAGCATTCGCGACCACCGCAGCTGCAGCCCTTCTGGCCTGCCAGTACCTGTCAGCTGCTTCGGGAGACCCCTGGGCCAACCAGGCCTTGAAGGTCTCCTTCTTCAGCTTGACGGCTTCCCTCACCTCCGGTGTCCACCACCGGGTTCTCGGGTTGCCGCCACGACAGGCACTGATGACCTTCCGGCCACGGCTCCTAGCAGCCGCGTCCACAATAGAGGCTTTGAACATGGTCCATTCGGATTCCATGTCCCCAACCTCCCTCGGGATGTGAGAGAAGTTCTTCCGGAGGTAGGAGTTAAAGACCTCCCAGACAGGGTCCTCTGCCAGACATTCCCAGTTCACCCTCACTACACGTTTGGGCTTGCCGGGTCTTTCCAACCGGTTCCCCACGTGAGCATTGAAGTCCCCCAGGAGACCTATGGAGTCGGTAGGTGGCGCCCTTTCCAGGACCCCTCCCACCGACTCCAAGAAGGCCGGATACTCCGAACTGCTGTTTGGTGCGTAAGCACAAACCACAGTCAGAGCCTTGCTCCCGGCAACCCGTAGGCGCATGGAGGCGACCCTCTCATTCTCCGGGGAGAACTCCAACACAGCGGCGCTCAGCCGGGGGCTCGTGAGTATCCCCACTCCCGCCCGGCGCCTCTCACCCTGGGCAACTCCGGAAAAGGACAAAGTCCAACCTCTCTCCAGGAGCTTGGTTCCAGAGCCAGCGCTGTGTGTGGAGGTGAGTCCAACTATATCTAGCTGGTATCACTCCACCTCCTGCACCAGCTCTGGCTCTTTCCCCGCTAGCGAGGTGACGTTCCACATCCCTAGAGCTAGTCTATGCTGCCGGCGATCGGCTCGCCCAGGCCTCCCGCCTGACCCGCCGCCCGGTCTGCATTGCACCCGACCCCGATGCTTGCCCCTGCGGGTGGTGGGTCCACAGGGTGGCTGCTCCATGCTGTTTATTTGGGCTGAGCCCGACCGGGCCCCATGGGCGAAGGCCCGGCCACCAGACGCTCGCCGACGAGCTCCCCTCCTGGGTCTGGCTCCGGGAGGGTGCCCCGGTTTCCCTGGTCCGGGCGAGGTGGCTAAAGTCCGTGGGCCGCTTATTAGGGTCGTTTGAACCGTTCTTAGTCTGGGCTCTCCCCCGAGACCTGTTTGCCTTGGGAGACCCTACCAGGGGCTAATGCCCCGGACAACATAGCTCCCAGGATCACTGAGCCACTCAAACTCCTCCACCACGTTAAGGTGGCGATTCGCGGAGGCTCCATAAACACATGAACCAAAAAAGATTAACATTGTACAGATCATTAATTATCACCCCTTCTGTCTCTTCTAAAGAAAGTGTGTATTTGAAAAGGCTCCGGCCTAATATCTGTCATGTGAAAAGCAACATGCCTTTATATCTGTTAAGCTGAGAGTGGAGTTATTTTCTTTTTCCTGTGCAACAGCTTTTATCTCGCTCTCTATCTCTACAGACAATACGCCACCATACCTCCATATTTGCCCAAGATGTCAGTGTTTTGAGAATACACAGTGACGTGTCTACGTGTGCTATGGCTAACCATGTACTGCATGTGCGAGGATACAAACCTACTATGCACACACTCATGAGTACACACATTTTAATCTAAATGAAATGGAACCTTACCAGTTGGACTAGTTGCTCTTTGTGAAGTCCAACACAAAGAGCCTGTCATATGAAGACAGCAAAGAGAGACATCGATCTTCCACAGTCTGGTACGGTTTACTTATTTGAAAACATGCAAATTACGTTTATTTAACCCTGCAGTTAAGCTTGGCATTTGCACAAACATTATGTTGAGCTTTCACAGCCAAGCCACAAGACAACAAAACGTCACTGTCTAGACTAATTCCCTTATGGTTGTTTGATGTTATTATGTGTCACAATTGACATAAGATACTGTAAATTCTCTTTTTGTCCTTGGATAAATAATCCTCATTAATGTATTTTCTGGTGATAATTGAATGGCCATGGTGGCTTAACCTCCTCTCAGCTTCTCTCTGAAACTCATTCAAACCATATCACACTTCCCTCTTCTCCCCAAAAAGCCCCATAAATCACTTTCCTGTAAACAGTAGTGACACACAGCCTGATGTGTACTTCGATATATATTTTCGAGACCACAAGGCCTGAAATCTGAGCCTGCCTGTGTTTGAGAGACAAACTGTAGTGCTCACATGTGCTTTGGGTGCAGGCTTGTTCCTCTGTGTGTGTGTGTGTGTGTGTGTGTGTGTGTGTGTGTGTGTGTGTGT
>NW_022280039.1:7214456-7266461 GCF_004355925.1 Anarrhichthys ocellatus
GTGTGTGTGTGTGTGTGTGTGTGTGTGTGTGTGTGTGTGTGTGTGTGGATTTGTGTTGCTCACAAAGCTATAAAGTACATGTTGTACACTGATGGCATTGAGCTAATTTGTTCTTATTGTTACAAATTATGTTGTCGTACTTAAGCGTAATAATGCTACCAGTAACAATAACAACACCGTTTCAGACCCGGCTGTGGCTGGAGCAGCTGCGTGACGCCACTGCAGGCCTGGCTGGCTGTAGAGAGTTACTCAGTAGGAATGGTTCGTGGTGTAAACACACTGTTGGCAGGACTTATGGCATGGGACTGCAGACAAACCTACAGGAATGGCAGTTAAAAAACATTTACCTGATTGCCCAAATAACTCTTAGTTATTATGTTTCACAATAAACATCCTCAGGCACAATTGAATTTCAGATATAGGAGATGCTTTTACCCAATCAAAGAGTACAATGGGAGGATCAGATTACACTGCTAACTTTACAGCAATTAATAACGAGAGCTGGTACATAAAAAAAAAATGTTATTTATAATGGAGAGGTCCAGTAGAAGCCCACTGTATGCCACAAAAACACTAAAACTTCTTTCAAGCATGCACCTAATTATGTACAGGTGATGGCAATTTAACCATCTAGTGCTTATTCCCAACTTGTCAAATATGGACAAGCCTGGTCAGTGGCCCGAAGCGTCAAACTATGATTCTCCACATGCAAGGCTGCCTCTAGTGGCCATATGGGAGTAAAACCAGGTGACGTGGTACAGAGTCAATGTATGGAGGTTGCGGTGGATGGATGGGTAAAGCAAACACAGGATGTTCCCTGAAAAACGCTGTTTGTGTCCCGTGTGAAACAAAAAATGTTAATAAAAAACACTTTATCTAACGTATGTAAGTTAACATGATACTACTTAACTTAGATCACTTACGTAACCTCCTTAACTTATATCACTTACGTAACATACTTAACATACATAATATAAATAACTTACTTAACATAACTTACGTTCATAACTTAAATCACATCATAAAGTATTTTAACCCAAACTACAATTCTTTCCTAACCTAACAAAGTGCCTAAAATCTAATGAAGTAGTTTTGGTTGAGTGCAACGTTGGCCACGTGTTGAAGTCTATTTGATTACCCTGCACATTGAAAAATGACGCTAAAGAGGTATTCAGTGTGTTAAAAAGTGACCCCATGGGGGTCCTGACCGAGCGCCCTTATGTGACGAGTTGGGAGTGAGAATGTGTTGATTTAACATGTTGGTCTAATGTCTGAATAAGTCACTTTTACATCAAAGTTACGACAGCAGTCTCAGTTTACGGACCTAATAATATTTCTGCAATATTTCCAACATGGCACATGTCTGAATGTATTCAGTTTAAAGTACTACAGTTTCCCTGTTTCCAACTTTTTAAATTCCAAATATTAACAAAAACACTGTGAGCAAATAGGAATCCCAACAAGGTGGTTGTTTTCTGTATCTAGTTATTGCTGTTAGGTTAGTTAGGATTAGGATTTACTGGTGAAACGCAGAGCAGACTGCCCATTGCTCTCACAATGGTCATCAAAAAAGAAAAACTTTACAACATCTTTAGAAAGATAATTTTATTTCAATCGCCATATACATACATATACGTATAGGTACATACATGATATTTGACCTTGCATTCAACCCATCCTAAGCATTACGAGCAATGGGCTGCTTTGGGTTCAACGTCTTGCTCAAAATCACTTTGACGTCCAGACAAGAGGAGCTGGGGATCAAACCACCAACCTTTTTATTCAAAGGACAACATGCCACAGTTGCTGCAGATGTAAATGAAGGCACTCTGTGGAGTTTTTGACCAGTGGCAGCAATTTTTTCACGAGTGCTTCCCAGTTTTGTTTTGTTCTTGTGCACAAGCACACTAGTGATGTGATACACATTCATGCTAAGAGTTTTCTGATATTTTAATGATCAACAGTTGGTATACCTGCAAAGTCAGCAAAAATGAAGACTGATAGCTGAATGTGAAACTCCACGGGGCAGATTTAAACATTAAGTAAAAAAATCCATCATTGATGCAGCCTGTGAGAGAACAGCGGCAAACATCTTTCCTTAATGGCTCTGTCCTGTTTAAATGTCACAATAAACATTTACATTTTGGAAATCTATATTAGAATGACAAAAAGCCATCACTTAATAGATAGTTTAAGCCAGAAAACATCCAGGTGTGAAAGGGGCTTGAGAATTTGCTGTTCTGTCCCGAATGGGAGCCTGTAATCATATACTGTATGTGTGTATGTGTGTATGTGTGTGTGTGTGTGTGTAAGATGAACACCAACAGAGGCTTGTCATCAGGTGCTAGCTGGGTCTGGGCCTGTTTCACCCTGTTAACACATGGATGACAACTGGCAACCGGCATCCTGAAACCGAGGAAAAGCGTTGAAAATATCTCTGATTACAACCCATTATTAATTGTGAGAGCAACCGGACCGATCACTTTTCTAAGTTTCTTTTTTTTTTTGCCGGCAGCAAACCCAACTCTGGCTTTCTGTTATCTCCCTAATCCTATCTCATCCCTTCCCTGTCGGCATTGGCTCAGTATTGTGGCCCTGAGCTTGACCCAAAATGGCTGAAAGGGTAGAAGAAGGCAGGAAGGAGGGATAAGTGGGGAGTGAATAAGGGGCTGGGGACAGATTTAGGGGCCCGACTGGCGATGGCCATGAGTGGGTTCCCCATGGATCAGACTCAGGCCCAGGTGCAGGGTTTTAATGAAGATGGTGGAGTTAGAGAGAGGGGAATACATTTTGAATACCCCGTCCTCATGTGAAGTTTCACTCAACACCATGGCCCTCTTTGACCCTGGATTAGTTTCCTCTTCCAGGTTTAGAAGCAGGATGCTGATCCCCGGCATCCCCCTTCGCTACCTGTACTCCAACAGATAGCCCTGTCTCTCTGGGGACAGATAGTGAGGTCGTGCCTGTTGCCTGGACTGAAGCCAGCTTGGACATTTCACAACAGCGATGGTGCCCATCTGGCAGGGCAGACAGGAAGCATTGTTCTCTGTCCTGACCTATCCATCCTGCCCTTTGAAATACAGTATGTTCTCCATGGGATGTTGCAGATTGTTTTTCCTTCAACGTGCAATTTTGAAGAGTACATGTTTTGTGATTTTACAAAAACCCTTCATGGATCATCTCCATTACAGATCTCATACAGTATAAAGGTCCATTCTTTTTCCAAATGCAAAAATCCCAAACAATCAAATAATAGCATGAACTCCATGTGATCTTTTAAAATGTAATGTCAATAAGGTTTATATGCTTTGCATATTGCATCTGCCGTTTTGTTTGTGTGTAGCTTTGTAGTATCTACTGTATCTGACGTAACCTAACAATGAAATTCCATGCATAGAGCTTGGCAGTGTGTTTCAAAGTGTGTGAGAAGCCCCTGATAAGAGGCAGGGTTGACTCAAGGGCATTATCACTGTTTGTCTTAGGTTGCTGCTTGTTTGTTTTGGAACCAAACGTGCGTAAGTGAGCTTGGGCAACGGCTGGCTGCATGTCTTCTACTAATTATGTTTGAGCTGGCAATGTGTAGATCCTCAGAGCATCCGCCTGCTATAGATTTGGGGGAGATAAGTGTGTGTGCGGCGGGGGCGTGTGAGAGGTGACACTGGAAGTGGTGAAAGGGTGTTTGCAGGCTGAGAATGCGGCTGTGGTTGTCTGCGGTTTTTCTCTATCTTTCTCACTCTCTATCTGGGTCGTTTGCGTTGCTTGCCTGTGTTATCTGTCCTCATATCTTCACTGGCTTCCTAACACCTGTTGATAAAAGACATCCTCACCTGTCAGCAGCAGCCACCCAGCCACTCGTGAGCCTGATCCTAAGAAGAGCCAAAAACACTCTCTGAATGTGTCTCTCCCTCTCTTTCTTCTTTGCTTAACCACGATCCCTCACTGAATTGCCTCTGTTTGCTTAATAAATTAATATGTGAAACTTGCATTAGTCATTTAGAGGGAGATATATCTACCATTCTGTGGAAGGACACCCAACCAAATTTGCTCATAAAGTTTAGTTTTCTTGTCATGAAAGAAACTGCCCAGTCTGTGAAAACAGTTGTATGTCTTCTGGAGGAGCTTGTCAAATCCTAGGAACTAACCCTGATGATGTCATAGGGGTAATCTCCGTTTGGGTCTCGAGACTATATTTGTTTAACATAAAACCTCTAACACAAACCTGGAGTCTGAATTATGTGAGCATTTACCAGGCAGGGAGGGTCTAATAAAAATATGCTATTAAGCTGGGAAAATGTAAGAACCAACTCTTTTGGAGCTTTACTCAGGATAAAAACATCTTCATTTTGACTGCTCTTTTTTTCAGACCTGCAAACTTGTCGCCTCTAAACAAATAAATTTGTTTTTAAAGAAAAATATGACACCAGCATGATTTATGTGGATCTGAAGAGTTTTGGGGGAGCAGGATCCTTCTTAACCACGTGACTCAAACTGAAGTAAGCCCCTATGTTTTCTGTTGGTATACTTGAAATATTGCAATTTGCTAAGTTAGTGTACCTTGTCAAAGCATAGGCTAACTTTAGCATTGTTTGCTCCGTAGGCACTTTCAATCGGACGCAAGCAATTTGGTTGTCAAGGCACCGCAGGCAAAGGCGTATGACGTGCATTTACCAACCTGAATCTGTATATTCCCACATAGCAGTATTGGTGCATGTTAAAAGAAGATGCCATATGCTGTACAGATTATAAAACCCTCTGAGGCAATTTGTGATTTTTATCATTTTGGAATGTACAAATAAATCAAATTCATTGAAATTGAAAACCAACAATTTCATCATGCCTTCGCCTCGGATCATGGTGGCTACTGTATCTGCCTGTCTGTATGGTGCTTCTGATTTGTGCTATGGGTGTTATTGAAGTTTCGCTGCAAGTCATCCTTAAGTGTAGGAGAGATAAAACAAGCATTAGAAATCTTTGTAACTCCGAACACCTGAAAAAGGCCTTTTTTTTTTAAATATGTAAGTCCCCCAACTTTACTGAAGTGAAACAGTAAATTGCTATAGTTTCCCTTTAATGATGTAGCCTGGTTTCAAACCTCAGAATCACTGCCCACAATTAAACTTGTGTAAACAGTGAAACAGCCATTCAGTTTCAGATTCAGGCCACAAAGAATGTCAAAGAGGAAATGCATCATTTTTTAATCAATCCCTCCCTCTGTTTCTATCTTTTTTTCCATCCCCTCTTTACTTTTCTTTATATGATGTCACATTATCTTGCTGTGCTATACTTCCTTTTGAAAACATAGTAACAAATTGTATTTTGTTAGGCATTGTCAGAGTAAGTGTACATCAATGTGTGTGTGTGTGTGTGTTCTAGACAACGGTGTGTTAAAGACGCGTATGTCACTAAGGTGAATGGAGGTGGCAGGGTGCTAACAGCTGGAGCAGGTTCCAAGGCAGTGAGGTTACAATTGGTGTTAATAGATGCCTTCCTAAAGAGCAGATCACAATACACATTAAAACACACTGTGTTCATTCAACTTTTTTTGCACGTTTTAACTTGTGTCTTAGGGTATGTTTAAGCCTCAACCAAAACATTTTTGGACTTATTTTCTAGCCAGCGTGGGATGAGGCACTTTTAGTTTGTTCTGTATTCAGTTGTGAAATATGGGAGCGACAGAGATGATGCTTAGGTCTTTGATGGAGAAAAAGGAAAGAAATCAGGATCAGTTGTTGGCACAGCTAAAGGGGACAATAACCACCTCTGACTTTCATTTAGTTTTTTTACATTTTACAAGCTCTAGCTTGCTATATTAGTACAACCCGTCTTTAGGGTATGACTAATGTATGTTTTGCATCAGTAATATTTGTGTACTGTTTGTAAAAGTTGTTTGCAGTATAAAAATATGCACACCTGTCCAGACAGATGCATCAATTGACCATGAATAGATCTGAATAGTTGCCTTGTGTACTTTCACTTTACTTTGTTGTGATTCACTGTTTCCTTCAAGCCTCCTGTCCTGTACTTCTGGTTAAGCACAGTCAGGCTAACCTACATCACAGACCTGTACAGCTGACACCCAGCAGCCTCTGGGAGTTGACAAATAGAAAAAGCCTTGAAGATGAATGAAGCACAATTACCCGAGGTAACAAATGTTCCTAATGATTTATGCCTGTCTCGGGTTGCTTTATTTTCGCCTGGCTACAAGGACAGTGGTGGTGGTGCAAACCTCGGGGCTGTTCTGTGCTGATGCTCAGACACCTAGCTGCAGACATTGACTAATGGGCTTTGTGAGACCACCGCCATTGATATTTAACTCATTTCTCCTGGCCCGAGCACTGTCTCAACAACGTCAAGGCTAGCCATCATTCTTTTGTTTTTTTTGTTTCTTTTTCAAGCCTAGATATGGGTGATGCCAGGGGCCCCCTCACTCACTTCTCCTAAAGGCCCACCCATCGGTGCCCCACGGCAGAGGAGAGAGAGGGAGAAGGTGAGAGGGAGATGGCGAGAGGGGAGAAGGTCAGACTAAAAGCTCCAGGCATTGTGAAGAAACACACACTTCTCTGTGTTTTCACTTGTCTGCTTGATGAACTATCATACTCAGTACATGGTTCACTGAGGAAAAAAAGGACATGTGGGCTTTTTTACTTCGGTGCGATGGAAATAAATTGCAATCATAGACACCCTCAAATATGTGTCAGCTGACTTCTGTTAACACCTAAAATCTAGGTTGACTTGAAGGCATTTCCAGTGTTTGTTCAAGATCTTAAAGCACCTTTTTTTCTCTTATTACCCATGTGTACATGTACTTTGTAGCATACAAAAATAGTGAATACATTACTGCAATAACTAATACCATTCAGGATACATTTCCTAACAGTATTAAATCAAAGGCAATGGGTATCATCAAAATGATACCCATTTGCTGATATCGTGGCAACCAGCCAATATATATATATATATATTCGAGCAAAACTCGAGCAAAACTCGAATATTAACGACTTCAGTCTGTCATCTGCATGCCAATAAATTATTTTAAAAGGATGATTTATTTTTTATTAGTCGGATATTGTCAATGGAAATTACACGACCACAAATACAGCCAAAAACTCATCTGTTGCTGGAATTTTAATGCGCGTAACTTGTGTGTGTGCCAGTAGCAATAATAATGTAACCCTTATGTGCCAGTATGTTTTATGTCAGCACATCTTCTGATATTAAATAAGGTTTCAGGGGTTTTATCCACATCATCATCTTAAAAGTGTTTCTGATAAAACGATCTGAAATCATATTGTCTATAATACAATTCAGCTCCTGAAGTTAGTAGGCAAAAATACTTTCCTGTAAGGATATTTGGACAGCATATTTCTCTGTCTTCCACACACTTGAAGTGTTAGTTGGCAATCAGGGAACAGGCAACCACTCTTAGAGCCCTTAGGCCATATGGAAGTTCTCACCTCACTTTTTATAAATGAGTTATTACCACTTTGATATCTTGGCACAGTGCATGTGAGAGTTATGAGATTTTAAACACTGGTTGTGCACAGAGTATAAATCTATTCTCTAATTACAAAACTCTGGCCCAGGTGGTCTGTCTCATACTCTAGACACTGACTTAACCACAGTACAGTACCATCATGAAAAATATGACCCTTATTTACAGTGGAACAGTCCTTTTCTTTCAGTTTCTCCCTCGCTGGTTGAGAAATGGTCAGAGACATTCATCAAGATCAGATTAATTGCAAAATACGTAATCATTTTAAATAAGCTTTACATATTTGGTGAAGCTCTTCACAGGAGGTACCAATTTGTCTGTTAAATTAAATTAATCACCTAAATGAAAAATGGCTCCACTAAGACTTTAGTGTCAACAGAGGCGTGGCAAAGTAATGCAACTGATTATTCAATTGAGACCATTAACTGCTGTTAATATGATAAATCATGCAGGAAATCTAGACAGCCCAGCAGATGGGTTCGCTATTATTGAATATTACCCAATTTTAACCTTGTGTGATTTATGTTTTGTTTGGTAATCATAACAGGCGCAACCTCTGAAATGTTGAATATATATTTAAAGCTAGATCAGGTTTCTCAGTGTATATTGCTAAGTGCATTCTTTGCTTTACGTTGAAGGTGCTATACGAAGCATTTTATCAATAAATCTTCAAGGCATTAATTTCAGACTGCAAGCAAATGAGACTATTGCTGGGAAAATTGGTAGGTTGTAAAAACATTAAGTTTGCTGTGAGTCACATGCAGCGTAGGGCAAGTTACTACCAAAAGTGAAAAAGCGAAGACAAAGTTGTGTCTGTCAGTGTTTTTAGAGAGTTTATTCATTTTAACCAACACTAAACAAATCACTTATTGGCCAATAATAAGAAAAAAATATTGGTTTGCCGGGTTTTTATCCTCCTCCAGCATGATACTTGCTTTGTGTTTTCAGTTAGCTCTTAAGTCTCTTAGACCTCTTCACCAGGACCCGTCCAATGGTATGACATTCTTTTATTTCTTAAATTGTATTTACCCTTTATTTCACCTGGAGGCCCCGATACATTACCTCCTTCACAAGAGAAACCTGGTCAATCCATCCAAGTGCCATAAAGCACTTTTTGGGGCCCAGTAATGACTGAGATAACCAGGAGCATTTCTCTTTCATATTTCTTCCTTCACACACACACACACACACACACACACACACACACACACACACACACACACACACACACACACAGTGTACAAAAAGTAGGTCCCATATGCTCTCATGCATGTACAGACACAGATGCTTCCTATAGAAACACACAGCACTTGCTTACACAGTCCCACCATTCACAGGGCCTATGAGGGCCCTTTCATCTGCAGCCCTGTTCATCCTCACTCCCCCTACCCTTCGTCTGGGGAGATGCCTGTCACAAATTCCTGCTTCTCTTGTCAGAGACACCCGTTTCCCTGTGCAGCACTGGGACGCCTTATAGACACAACCCAATGGTACACTCACTTTGTAGGAGTGTACCGCAGAGAAAAAGGTAAGACATGGGAGTGCAGTGATGCTGAGTAACTAGCTCGTTTTTCGTCATGCACCTAGTGTGGTGAGTGTAGGTCTTGAAACAGGTTTGGAAACTTTTTCTGTTGTCATAAAATATATCAGATTACACAACAGTCACGGCGGCAGCCATAGAAGGCTCATCTCAACTTTCCTTTTATTGCTACACAGGTTTTTGTTGTGTATCTATTTAAAATGCTTGTTGGCATATTTGGGAGACTTGACTTTTTTCCAAAAAACCTTCCTCCTCCTTTATCCTCCTTTCTCACTCATCTCTTCCATCAGCCTCCTCATTTCTCCACTTTGTCTCCTTTCAGTCCTCTAATTCACCGGGGATCGAGCATAGCGAAAGCCACATGAAGCACTTCAAGTGCATGCTATTGCTGTGGTTGATGTCTGCAGGCCGCTTTGCATTCAAAATACTAGACGTCAAGCCGAGAAGCAGCCATTGTTTAGCTGCACAGATAAATATTGACCATGCAGCTTTTAGAAAAGTTTGCTGTAGCAGGGACACGGAACTACCTGTCCTGTCCCTGGTGAGAGGTACTGCACACTTAAACGTGGGTTTAAACTAAAATATATGACTGTACTGTGATGAAACCCATTAATGCTGGCATTATTATTGAGATTTCTTACCAAATGTATAAAATTCTGCATTTGAAAATGGCTCAGTAGTCTCAGTTGGCGGGAAGTGAGGCGGAGGGACTTTGAGGTGCGCTAGGTAAATCTTTTAAACAGTAAATTTACTGTGGACTTGGGCTCAGAACTGGGGTTAATTACATTTAAATTATTTTATGCGACAGACATCAGGTAAACTAGTACAGCTTTGAATATTTTGGTGAAATTTTGATTTAGGTTTTTGTCAAGTGGGCTAGAAATAATACTAATGTTTCTCTCATTCTATTTCTTTGTACACCAAGACCACAAAAAAAACATCTCTCACCCCGCGGGAAATAGTTCTTGTGCAAATGAATAACAGCATATGCAGTCAATACAAAACAGCAATTATCCAGGTGTGAGAGAGAGAGAGAGAGAGAGAGAGAGAGAGAGAGAGAGAGAGAGAAAGAGAGAGAGAGAGAGAGAATTAAGTTCACACACTAATATTTTTGTGTTCACCACTGTTCTGTCCTTACACGTTTTCTGCTTCTGTTTTTGTGGCTCCGTTGGTGGTTTGCTATTGCCGATAAATGTGCATGGATTTGCGCTGTAAGCTTCATGCAGTTCGCTGTGTTTGCATAAATACTGTTTAACACTTTGATGATCATAAGGTCTTTATGAACTGATCCCTCACCAAGAGACTGCTATTATCCCAAAAGACAACAAGAGTTCATTTTGAGTTCTGTTGACACTGAAGTCTGAGCTGAAAATCATGTCTGTGCAGTTGTTTCAGGCGCTGTCCTACCAAGTAGTCCAGAATGCAAATGCAGGCATGTTTCTCTGCAAATATGAGTCTGTGTATAAACTAAGTCTTAAACCCAGCTGACAGCTAAATTTGATTTTTGAAATGCCTCGCATGAAAGCCTCTCCACCCTGTTTTAAGTAATAAGAGATTACAGGTAATCTGGTAATAGCATGTTGGCATTCCACTACAACGGGAACGTCTGAGGTACTGTGAAAGATGTTGTTTTCGACCTAAAAGCCTCTTAATCCTTTCTCAACACATCAATTGGAACATTGATCAGAAAGGACCTCTACTAACTCAACAAGATTGGGGTGAAAAGGTTTGTGATGTTCTGTTTCATCTGTTTCTACATGTGAAGATGTGTGTGGGCGAGTGTGTGGGTGTCCATATGTTTGCACAGATGTGTGTCTACTTTTAAGCATGTGGAAACATACTGTATGTACATGCATCCATGTACATGCCGCTGAGGCTCATGGGTACTGTAGTTTTTAATGGCAAACTGCCATTCAAAACTGCATGAGGCAAGATTGTATTTGTACCAGGTAGGGTGTACACTGGCTCTCTCCCATTGTCTGCTGGGATAGATAGATGAGATTTGACTTAAATGACATATTGCTGGAAAGACTGTAATAATAACCTCTCTCATCTATTTCGTTAATTCAGAGGAACAGTGGTAATGTTTTGTAGTGGTTTATTTTAGCATGCCATCTCTGTTAGCATAGACTGACTCAAATTATCCTAGATAAATGACCCTGTGTACATGGTCTTCGCAGCAAAAAGATGATAAACTTCTCACATTAAAACGTGGCACCAGCAACAGGCTTATTCTACGTTAGCTGTTCAGCAAGAGCAATGGAGGGGGTTTCCATTGCTAATAAGTAAATATTCAGTAGTCTTTGTGTGATTCACCTGAAAGGTCATAAAGCAGCATGTGTAATTATTGCTCAGCCCCATGCTGATTGGCTGCCTGCCTGCCTGCTCTTCATTGTTGGGTGCTCATACTGAGTAGTATGTTGTATTGATTTGCTGTTTGGAGAAGATTTAGACCTGTCACACACATGCACACTCACACACATGCATGTCATGGTTTTAAGGCAGTGGGGGTTATAGGATTATGAAGAGGAGAAGTGAAAATTCCTGTTTGGGAGATCTGCTGAGGCTTAAGTTTCCCCATTGCACATGTCACGGTGGAAAAAACTCCCAGGAGGAGGTGGGGATCGAAGCGTCAGTCCCAGAAAAGGCTCAGGGTAAACACAGAGGAATTCAATGACCTAGAGAGTGCTCTCTGGTTTTCTTTTAGCCCAGCTTGTGTTTATTGCTTGTGTTGCTCTGAATTGTAACGTTGCCATGCAACTATTTATCCAACGCTTGCAATAACATACCTGAGTATTTCTTCTTTTACATAAAAGCCAGTGGATCATATGCTTTCAGTGTGACGAAGCTGCAAAACCCCAACTTTTTGTAAATCCCTCAGTAAAAACGAGACCTCATTTCTTAAATAATAGAAGAAACATACTATAGGGTGGACATTTTGAAGCCAATAGCAGCTAATAACAACACAAATAAGATCATACAAAATGTAATTGTGAAAAAATAAAATTTGCATCAAAGGATGTGAACCACAATAAATGTAAGAAAAAACCTTAATGAGATGCATTGTTGGAGGTCTATGCAATAGAAAACACGGGTGTACCAGAATCAAAAGGTGGCACATGTGCAAAGACAGAATACAGAGAAGGATTTCTGTCTGCCTCCCTCCTTCCATGTCGGTGAGATAAAGTACTAAAACGGTGCCTCACGCCTCCAAGAAAAGCTTCCAGTTTTGTTTGGAGAGCACTGCAGCTACAGGGGAACATGCATTACAAAGCAGGAACACTTGACTGACTAAGCTGGATGTCATCGTCAGAGAGAGAGAGACAGAGAGAGAGATAGAGAGAGAGAGAGAGAGAGAGAGCGACAGAGAGAGAGACAGAGACAGAGACAGAGAGAGAGAGAGAGAGAGAGAGCAAGCGAGCGAGCGACAGAGACAGCCAGAGAGAGACTGCAGGGGCCTGGAACAACACTCGACTCACCGACTGTCAGCTGCACAGTCATCTGAAATGGCTGCGTGTGCCAACACCTCCAGGAATAACTGTTCCTACTTCAGTGTGTGTGTGTGTGTGTGTGTGTGTGTGTGTGTGTGTGTGAAATAAGTGTCGTCACCTGAGCTTACAGCACTAGCAGCAGTGAGGGATCTGACGGGTGTAAATCAGTATGTTTTGCAGAGGTATACGTGTGCGTGCATGCATGCATGTCATCCTCTCTGATTCTTTTATGTCTGTGTGTGTATAACATATGTGAGTGTAAGTTGCATGAATATGTTCTTACTTAACCCTAAAGAATCTGCAGCATCTAAGATGAGTGTTGGTACACGTGCATGTGTGAATTAGTGTGTTACATCTATGTGTGCTCCTGCATAATTTATTGACAGGTCATGATGGACGGTGCTTACAACATGATAAGAATTCTATGAGGAAATAACATGCTAACATAACCTCAAAGTAGCTTTAATCTATCTGGCAGTGTCATAAATAAACTGTGTATCAGCTTGTTCCACATCTTTATTAATAATATATGATGTTTACACTTCGTGACCCTCTTGTGCATGATTTGTGCAGCCCAACATATTTAGTATCTTAACAAATGCTGGGATCTGTACAACAATTTAGTTTTAGCCATTACACTACTGTATAGTGATTTTGGGGTTGACCAAAGTTTGGCTGCATGTAGTTATAATGACTAAACCACCAGCAGGCTGATGCCTGTTAAAGAAATATTTTGATATTTTGGGAAATTTGCATATTCACTTTCTTGAGAATGAAAAGATGATCGGTAGCACGTTCACGTTTGCTCATTAAATACAAAGCTACAGATGGTTAGCCTAGCCAAGCATAAAGACTGGAGCCAGGGGAAACAGCTAGCCTGGCTTTGTCCAAATGTGACAAAAATAATAAATGAATAACCTAGAAACACCTTTAATCATGACTAAGAAACTCTACGAAACAAAGTGAATGTTTATGTATTTCATATCTCCACGTATCTTGTATCTCCACGTTATTGCCAAGGGAACATTGGCATATGCTCGTCATATTCAAACACTGCAATCTAACTCCAAACTCAACACAAACAGACTTATGATGAAGACAAAATGTTGAAAACCATTAGTTGTGCATGAAAAAATAATCTATTTGCATCTTTCATAGCTTTAAAAGAAAGCTCTGCCATATTGTTGTTCTTGAAGTAATTGACTTCCTGCAGCATATTTTGTCCAGCATTTCCTTTTGGACAGAATGTCCCTAAGTGAAAATTACACCATGACACCAACTGGCACTTTTGTTGACCTCTTCACAGTACAGAAAAGTACACAGGGAATTTAAAGTACTGTACACCCCATTTAATGCTACCGAGCCTTAAAAAAATGAACCACCCATGAGAATATTTGAATGTGCTGTTGGTGCTGGCTAGTGGAGGTGAAGCTGAGATCAGTGTTTGGCATGCTGTGCCCCTCCAGGTCGAATAGAGTTTAGCCAAGCAACATAGGAGTACAAGAATGTTCTGCACACAGGGGTTTGCTCAGGTGAGTTGAGGGCATGGATGATCTTCTTTTTTTAAGCCAATGCCAGGGCATTGGTAGGAGTGGTGCTGGTGTTAGTGGAGCCCTGGCTATGGGAATGAGGTCATGGCACAGGGACTCCAGCGCTCCCCCTCGGCTCTGTCGGCCCTGAGGCTCCCTCACATCTGTGTGCTGTCTGACCCAGCGGCAGGCAGCTGCTCCCTCTCATTATACCCCCTAATGGATGGATCTGTTTCCCTCTGACCTCATCCTGCCTCCACAACAACATCCCTCCATCGCTCCGTCCTGATACCCCTTCATCCAGGCACAGACCCCCTTTTCTTCCATGTCTGAAGCACTGAGAAGGCACAACTTGGCCTTCATTGGAAACAAGGCCTTAGATTACAGTCTGCAAATCACAGTATGATTATTGGGAATATATGGTGTATGTGGAGGCTGAAATCTTCCCCACCGAGAGAAGGCCGGAGAGCACGCTCCACTGTTGTTTTACAGTAGAGTTGCTTCTTAATAAATCTACCATATACTGGTTTACAATTAAAAGTATTTAATCCTACTGAAGCTAATACAATTACAGAATGAAGTACACTACTAACAGAATATATAATAATATGATCCGCGCGGAAAAGCTATTCACTCGCGACTCAGCCTGAAAACACAGATGTTTCCACGCTGAGAGCCGAGCAAGAAGAGAGCGAATAGCCCTTCCAGCACTTCCTCATACAGTTTGAAATCCCCCCCTTTTGTCCATCTTAATTCCTATTGGCTAATTTCGGTTGCCTCCTCCTGGCGTCAGGCTTCCGAAAACCCTCGCGCGGGTACAACCTGCAAATGTCTGTCTAGAAGTCTGACTTTCCCTTGGCTATTCTTCACAGTTTAATACATTCAATGACTGGCTTTTATGGCGTAACACTCCTACGATAAACATTCTATATAAAGATAAGGATTTGCAACTTTTGGCAAAAACTTTTGGCAAAAACAAATATAAAGGTGCTACAAATTCTACTAAGATACACTTCTAACTACAAAACACATCTAACTACAAATTCTAAAACACTTACAATTATGAATCTTCTAATTATGTATTCCAAAACACTTCTAATTATGATTTCTTAATTATGAATCATTAAACACTTCTATTGGAATTTCTTAAAACACACTTCTAAACCCCAAATTTCCTACAGTATCAGTAATATAATTATTGAGTTCCTATATGTAAGTACAAAAGAGGAAGACAAGAAGTTAGGTAAGATGAGTTTAACAAATTGGTGTTTAAAGAGAGAAACACAACTTATTTATCATTTAGTATACATAGTTTTGATACATTTGTTGTTGTTGGGGAACAAAACATGTTTGAAAAGAAAGGTGTGCTTTTACAGTTATAATAGTTTTTAAAAGGATGAAATACTGGGGAACTGTAACAGAGTTGTGGCATCCAAAATAGGGTCCATATGAAACTCAAAACTGATGTTAGAGAAGAACCGTGATGAGCCTTTTTGATGAGTTTATCGGTCAAAATACGGTTTGTAAAAAGTTAGTGTATTGATATTCATAGAAAAAAAACTAATTATATCAATTTTATCTTTCTGCTTTTTGGTGGCAGTAAATTACAATCCGAACAAAGTAATGAAAATGCATGAGGAAGCCCCCTATTTCAGTGTAACTCCGGGGTAAATTGGTACCTTGTGTATTAAACAGATTTAGACTTCTTGTTATAATCTAGGGCCAAGTCAAATAAGTATCTCGTGCCACCAGTTCATGAGTTAATCCAGTGGTTCTTAAAACGTTTTCTGTCATTCCTCCGTTTGGACGAAGAAAAAAAAAAAAAGGAAAAAGAAAATCTCTAAACTGCCTTCACAAGGAAAAAAAGCCTCTTTGGTAATAAACAAATGCCTCCTCAATAAAACAATGTGTATAAAAGGGGATTAAATGAATACAAGTAATAAACAAAACAAAGCCTGCAGGCATTTACAGCAGGTCAATGTTTGGCAAGTACAAACTCTAGCAGAAATATCACTAAGATATGCCTTGATGCAACTAAATCAGTGTAGAAGAAAGAAGGACTTAAAGACGAGTTTCCATCTGAATCTGCTAAAATTAGGTCTGCATTAAGTTTATGAAGGAAAAGAATGCCGTGTATGTTCAATTCCCCAACTCTCTTACGCCCTAAAGAAGGGTGTTATCACATCCTGATTGGCCAAGAGGGCAAAAGCACCAAGCTGCTCCCAATTCTTAATTAGGAACAAGTCCACACACACACACACACACACACACACACTCACACGCAGTGTAACAGGTGACCAGAATAACTGTCCAATCAACTCAGGGGAATTGGGACATTTCAGCCAAAAGTAATTTGGAAAAGGGAAAGGACAGAAGAAGAATGAGGGACTGCTATGTGGCTGTGTAATGTTTTTAAGTGTCTTCTACTACATACCTAAACCCTCTTGTATCACTTGTGGCTGCAAAGAAACCAAGATGGTGACAGCCAAAATGCCAAACTGGAGGCTTCAAAGAGCAGTCCACAAACCAATGGGTGACATCATGGTGACTACGTCCAATTGCTATATAAAGTTTATCTTGAACCCAAGAGCAAGATAGGATTTTGCATATTTTCTTTTTTACTTGTTTTTGCGTTTATTACCGTCAGCTTACCACATTGTCTTGTTCGTCTCAGAGGCAAAGCCTTTCTTTCTTTGATCCCTGTCAAATATTCTGTAAACGTAGAAACAGTCTGTCTGACTCAACACCATTGCTATTGTGAAAGCAGAATTTATTTAAACAGTTTAACAGTTAAACATGCATGTTCTCTTGTACAAATGTCGTGTAGTTTTAAGGATCATCCACATAAACTAACCAGCTCATACTGTATTTAAAGAGCACACAGAGATTTGTTTTGCTTAACAATAGAAGCAAAACACATACAGGAGTTGTGCAAATAACATCGAATACTTGCTGACACACACATACACAGACACATCTTCTCCATTCAGTCCTTTTTTTCTTCATCTCTCTCTCTCACACACACACACACACACACACACACACACACACATTAAAGACATATCACCTTCATGTCTTCATTCCTTTGAGATCTCTTCCCAGTTGTCCATACAGTTGTGTGAAAAAGTGTTTTCCCCCTTCCTGATTTCTTATCTTTTTGCATGTTTGTCACACTTAAATGTTTCAGATCATCAAACAAATTTAAATATTAGACAAAGATAACACAAGTAAACACAAAATGCAGTTTTTAAATGAAGGTTTTTATTATTAAGGGGGAAAAAAAAGCCAAACCTACATGGCCCTGTGTGAAAAAGTGATTGCCCCCCCCCTGTTAAAACATAAATTAACTGTGGTTTATCACATCTTTGGAAAGCTGAGTTCAATTTCTCTAGCCACACCCAGGCCTGATTACTGCCACACCTGTTCTCAATCAAGAAATCACTTAAATAGTACCTGCCTGACAAAGTGAGGTAGACCAAAAGATCCTCAAAAGCTAGACATCATGCTGTGATCCAAAGAAATTCAGGAACAAATGTGAAACAAAGTAATTGAGATCTATCAGTCCTGAAAAGGTTACAAAGCCATTTCTAAAGCTTTGGGACTCCAGCGAACCACAGTGAGAGCCATTATCCACAAATGGCGAAAACATGGAACAGTAGTGAACCTTCCCAGGAGTGGCCGGCCGACCAAAATTACCCCAAGAGCGCAGGGACGACTCATCCAAGAGGTCACAAAAGACCCCAGAACAACATCCAAAGAACTGCAGGCCTCACTTGCCTCAATTAAGGTCAGTGTTCATGACTCCACCATAAGAAAGAGACTGGGCAAAAATGGCCCGCATGGAACATAAAGGCTCGTCTCAGTTTTGCCAGAAAACATCTTGATGATCCCCAAGACTTTTGGAAAATACTCTGTGGACTGACGAGACAAAAGTTGAACTTTTTGGAAGGTGTATGTCCCATTACATCTGGCGTAAAAGAAACACGGCATTTCAGAAAAGGAACATCATACCAACAGTAAAATATGGTGGTGGTAGTGTGATGGTCTGGGGCTGTTTTGCTGCTTCAGGACCTGGAAGACTTGCTGTGGTAAATGGAACCATGAATTCTGCTGTCTACCAAAAAATCCTGAAGGAGAATGTCCGGCCATCTGTTCGTGACCTCAAGCTGAAGCGCACTTGGGTTCTGCAGCAGGACAATGATCCAAAACACACCAGCAAGTCCACCTCTGAATGGCTTAAGAAAAACAAAATGAAGACTTTGGAGTGGCCTAGTCAAAGTCCCGACCTGAATCCGATTGAGATGCTGTGGCATGACCTTAAAAAGGCGGTTCATGCTCGAAAACCCTCCAATGTGGCTGAATTACAACAATTCTGCAAAGATGAGTGGGCCAAAATTCCTCTACAGCGCTGTAAAAGACTCATTGCCAGTTATCGCAAACGCTTGATTGCAGTTGTTCCTGCTAAGGGTGGCCCAACCAGTTATTAGGTTTAGGGGGCAATCATTTTTTCACACAGGGCCATGTAGGTTTGGATTTTTTTTCCAACTTAATAATAAAAACCTTCATTTAAAAACTGCATTTTGTGTTTACTTGTGTTATCTTTGTCTAATATTTAAATTTGTTTGATGATCTGAAACATTTAAGTGTGACAAACATGCAAAAAAATAAGAAATCAGGAAGGGGGCAAACACTTTTTCACACAACCGTAGCTGTCTCTTTTCACCAATCGTGTGTGTGTGTGTGTGAGCATCAGCATTTATCTTGTGTCCAGAGTATTGAAAGGGCAAAGAAAAGGCTAGAGAAGAAAAAGGAGCTATGTTCTCTTCAGACCTCTCCACCTGTGTTTGCCACTGAGCAAACACAAGCTTTTGTCACGAGTGGAAGACAGCTTGCGGTTTGCTCTTTGGAATTGAATTTCAAGTTCTCTTGGCTCTTTTCATTTTGCCACGGAAGGCAAAGCGAGCTATCAACACGCCCTCCCATGGCGGCGTCTCCCGAGGCGTGATGGATAGAATCAGTAATGCGTCGGTATACCCCAGATATTTGTCTTTATCATTAGCACAGGCTCGCTGCGTTTGAAGCACTGTGTGAGAAGCAGCCTCCGACCATTTACAGGCAGAGAGGCTTTTTTTTCAGCGAGCTCATCTCCTCTCATCATGTCTCCCCTCAACTCATCTCAGACCCGCAGAGATGCAGATTGAGGAATTGCTATTTTATTACACAGCTTCTGTGTTTATTACTGAGGGGCATGATTCATCATTCCCATTGGTAAGCCGCAGCACAGCAGACATGTCAATCAGCAAATGTGGCTGGTCAGGCACGCCTGGTGATCAATGGCTTGAGGTGCAGACCAAAAGAGAGGGAAACGGAGAAAAAGAAGATGAAGAAAGAAGCAGAGTCCATGCTAATCTCCTCTACAGATGGAGGGCAGCAGAAAAAAGAAAATGGGAGGTATCATGGGCCTTGTGATGATCCATTGGATCTTGAATGCATTGAAGTGATGCAATTCTTGGGATACTGGAATGTGTGCGGAGGTTGAGGGTGAGGGTTCGACAGACAGACAGAAAAAGTCAAAAATAAAAGCGGCAAAACATTTGGTTGTCAGGCAACAGGGCTTGAAGCAACGATAGTATAGAGTTATGAAGAACGGCGGCGCATGACTCGACTTCTCCGATCCGGTTTCAGGACGGTATCAGGGCCGTGTGGTGGGCGGAGAAAGAGAGAAATATCTCCACCTGTCTGGATTCGTCAGAGCCAGTGAACAATGACACTGGCCGCTGGAGACTTTGTCTCGAGGGGCCCGACCTGGGCTTATCATCAGGGGTCCTCAGACTGGGCTAAGGTTTAGAGGTCTCTTGTTAGTTTTGGGGTCCATCCAAGTCAATTACACAGCATGTAATCTTAAAGATGAGTTCATTATGTCTGTGTAAGGTGGGTCATAGGCTGAGAGGCTTAAGACAGAAAGTTAGACTGAAAGTAGGGAAAGAGAAGTCGGGTGAAGTGATGGAAGAAATCAGATTACTTTAGTCAAATAAAAGTACCAAACCACTATCTAAAACTGCATTGAAAGTAAGTAAGTCTCACATTCAAAATCCAACTTCAGTAAACGTATAGAAGTGTAATCAGCTAAATGTACTTAACCTTTAGAGACCCACATAGACACGCTTTGGCTTTTTTAGGCGGTACAGGGGATGTAAGTGGTAGACATCACCTTAAAGCTGGAACCTGAAAATGTATTTGAGATGCAGCTTAGCCCTGAGTGTCAAGTTAATCTAGTCATAAATCAGAAACAAAAATTAACTAATTTAAAGTGTAAAATTGGGCTAAGAACACTATTATGGAAGTATATGATGGCGCATGTCTCATACTTAATTAAGTTTTTGGTCAATTTAACATTTTTTATCACCGAAAAATGTATAACAATGATCAAAAACACCCCCCAAGATACCGCTTGAAGACACAAAGACCAAACACCATAGGAAAAAGTCATGCTGTCGTTTGGAATCTAAAACTTTTGACATTTGGAGATTACTGTAACAATTTAATTTTTTAGCGATTGGATGCACTTTTGTTGTTAAAACTGCTCAGAAAGAGAAATGAGCCTGCCCTTTTCCAAGCTGTTTCCATACAATTTCTGAGATGGTCAAACCATCTGGTGCATCTGGTTTCCGCTGTTGTGTCCTCGTTCCGTGTGAAACCAAAAGTCAAGGTCGGAAACACTAAAATCAACCGCCAAAATCAACACGAAATGAGAGTTCCTTGTAGTAGCTTTGAGTTGCGTTACTAACGTATTCATTCCAAACTATGATCTTTAATAAACCAAACCAAGTAGTTTTCTTTCAATTCACAATGTCAGCCACCGCGCTGGTACTCTCCTATGTAGTTTTGGGACTCATGGGCAAATTACCTATTCTGATGTTTAGGGATTAAGTTGTGTTGTAAATTATTATATATGATATTAGATTGATAATATTGATGCATCGTGTAAGCAGCACTTTACTATGACAGCTGTCGGGCCCCTCCAAAGGGACATGTGATAAATCAGTGTATCTGTCTGTCAGTCAATTTGTCAAACCCGTCAGCTTCTCAACCCACAGACAGACAGCAGACCAGGCCGTTATGGTTACCTTGCATTATGGTTTTGACAGTTCATCACCTCCAACCTTGTGTCACTGAGAGCATCTTCCTCCAGCTCCCATCAACCCTGGCCCGTTCCCCTCACACTTCATTTCATATCAAAAGATTTCATTTTACATCACAGAAGCATGTTCCATCATATTGAATGTTCCCCTGACCAAAGTCTGAGCTGCAGTATCAGATACCGTACAGCACTCACACTCAACAACATTTCACTGTGGCTGATGTGGTTCAAGCCTAAGGCCATCTGGTTTAAACCAGATAGCAACACACAGCGGACAGAGGATCCCTCGTATGCACAGCTGAAAAACGCTTCCTCAGAGAGCCGTCCAAATAAGAGGTTGAGCCCCCAAAACAAAGTATACGCTCTTATGCTGATTACAGTGAGCATGCATACCAGATGGGAAGTAAACATGTACTTTACCATGCAATGAGTCTGCGTGCTATTTTCACCAGTAGAATTGAGCTTGCAACATGTGGTTTTTCCTTCTGCCAAGGTGATGTCTGGAATTTGCGTTTTGGTCAATATATATATATCTATATATCATGCGCAAAAAATGTTCACACTAGAGAAGCTGGAACCAGTAAATGTTATACAGATGCAGCCACCTAAAATGTCCCCTCCCGCCCAAAGTCCCAGCCAATTTCCAGCCATTGGGAGGTAATCTATAATGAAAACAGTTATATTATTGCTATTGCTTCAGCACTATTTCAATCTATAATAAGTATTTAATGTAACAAAATGCACCCTGTGCATATAATTGTAAATATTATTATATTGATGAACCACAGTGAATGGCTAGCATCCTCTTGAGTATTTGTGCATAATGCAGAGAAGATATTGTTTTCCAAACCGCCTCAGGTGTCGAATCATTACAAAAAGGATTCCTACTGTTAGTAAGTAAAACATGCTGGTAGTTGAACTTTACTGGCTGCCATACTGACAGTTAAGCCATTATTCTTATTTGGAATCAGGGAAGGGGGCGAAGATTTTATGATGCTCCAGTCACGCAGAAGCCAGACCTAGTGTCACTGTCCAGTTCACTTATTCACTGACTGTGTTAAAAACTCACTCACTTTTGGTTCAAAGACATACAACTGTGGACTATTTGGTAAATAGCATGCATCATTGTATTATGTGTGCCATAATTGCGGCGGGTTGTATATTTCATAAATGTCCATCTCGATGGTGTACTTTATAAAAATGTATATTCTCTTACAGTATTATAATTAAATTGGTATACAATCTTAAATTATTTATGCTTTAAAAAAAAATCTATTTTAGGGTTTTTCAGTTTTTTTATAAGTCAAGGGGAGGAGTCAAAGAAAATATTAAGGCATTGCATGTGACATTCAATCACAGTGTGCTCAGAGGCAGCATGGGATACAGGAGACCGTTTAAAACTCACAATATCTTCCTTCTTTTTTTCCATCTGTGGGTGTCTGGACGATGTCAGTGTGATGCAGCAGACTTAACACTCCGTGTGCTGACAGCATGAGGCCTTGTCTGATAAGACAAGCCTGCTGCTCGCCTGGGCGGCCCTGTGCAGCTCCCGTGACACCTGCTCCAGCTCTTGCTCTTGCTCTGGTATGGTGTGAAACACCTTTCTTAGATGTTATCTGAGCAACATTTCCTGCTGTAAACGCAGTTTTATGGCATGGACCTACCTGAGCTGTGCTTGTGAGTGTACTTGTGAGCGGATTCATGGTTGTCAATGCAGCTTGAAACTGGGTTTTTCAAAGTAAAATTAATTGTAAAATATTAATATTATGAAACCAAAATTACCACCTGCGATTCTTAATTCATTCACTTTATTATGTTCCCCTACATAACAATGGCAATGTGATGAGTAACTCCCCGAATCTCATCATTTGTTATCTGTCTAAGAGAAGCCTCACGTTTCAGAGTTCCCTTCTCAAGTTCTTGCTATCGCTGCTTCATCTTGAAAGACTACCTGTCAAAAGCCTCGATTTCATCCATGACTGCCTTTGTCAGCTCGCTGTAAGAAGACAGATTAATCTACTGTTTATTTAGCTTGCCAGGACAATTTGTCTCTTGCTCAGCAGAGAGTGATATTGGATCCTTTGTGCCATATACATACCAGTAATGTCACACTGAAACTTACTTGTCAGGTGCCTTTGTGTCCTGTTCCATTCATTTAAAGCGACTAGAGTGACTGGTAGAAGAACCTTCAACACCTTGTTTAGCAACATTACAAGTAGCCAAACGGGTCAAGGGTCAATGGCATAGGATACTGCCAATTGGAAGAAACACTGATAAGAATATTCATGAACGGAATACAAAAAGGATAAACAAATCATTTCTTCCTGCTTCCCCTTATCTCTTTAATTTTCCTTTCCTATAACTTGAGGTTTAAAGGTCAATTGGATGTGCAATATCAAATCATATTTGTTTGTTCCATTTTTGCTAAATTGTACACTGGGATAAATGCCTTTATCTTAGACACAGTAGAGAGATGACAGGAAATTAGGGGAGAGAGAGAGAGAGAAATGGTGAATGACATGCAGTTCATGGTCAGCACTCTAAGCATATAGGCTCCAATGCCCTCCACAAAGGATCACTGTAAACTTGCATTCAATAATACAGAGTGCAGATGCAGCACCTGCAAAAATACCTCCTAGAGAGTTGCCTGCAGTGCCAATAAATACACGCTGATACTTAACTTCATTGTTTGCTTGAATGTGAGTCAGCGTTTGTGCACATCATAACTTTTAACCAGGTTAGGCACATGCTCTGTTTACGAAAGCTCTGATGTCAAAAGAGTTACATTGGCATGGAAACATCGAGCTCTGTCAGGTTTGTCAGTTCTGTCTCAAAGGGTTTTGTGTACAATTTGATGTCAACAAACAACATTTTGGCAAACAGAAAGCTTGCACACGTGACCACAATGATTATGTCTTTCCTCTGTGAGATTATTTGTTGTTGTGCACTTGAGGATGTGGTACGTGACTGGTTTCTCCAAGACAACAGACTCAACTCAGCTGTAAATATTTGAACCAGAATGAGACCTCAACCAAAGCCTGGTCAGTACCTGGCCTACTCCATGCATGTAAATGCTCCCAGCAGCTTATACTGGCTTTTTCTCTTCAAGGAAAACTCCTGTTTTCAGGAACCTGGCCTGAGCTGCCAACATTAACAAAGAGCGACGCCATGTTACCCAACATTAGCCGAGCACCAGCCCTCCCCAGTGCTCCTCTCTGGCACAGGGTTGTCAGAGAGCAGGAGGCTCAGGGTGCTGTCACTTTGAATGACTCCATGAATAGGCCCAGGCCTTTTAGAGCATGCTGCTTGGCTGTAAGCTGTTTTGACATGGGTCCTAATACCTCTCTTGCACTTGGCCAAAGGGTTTGGGTTCAGAGCCCTGTTCATGAGGAGGAAAACTGCAGTGTTTGGCAGCTCACAGCGTGCAGAGACAAGAACGGTGCTTTTCTGCCTGGCTGAGAGGGAATGGGGGTGACATGTGGCTCACACAGGGCTGGATGGATGTCAGTCACTGCTGCTCATCTCCCATCTCCCCCTCTGACCATGTGTCTGTCTGTCTATCACTCACTCTGTCTGTCTGGTCTGGTTCTCTGGCAGCTGTAGAGAGTAAGGTGAGAAATAAACATGAACTATCTGTTGTGTACTGAAATATATAATAAATATAAAGATATAAATGCAAAGCCCCACCTTATCCCTTACACACACACACACACACACCTATGCTGCACTCTTGTCTAAAGCATGTGTGAAGCGTGCAGAACATTTGACACACCTGCTCCTCATTGCTCTGGCGGCACTTGTGGGTGTTGTTGGTAACTGTAAGTTCATTTAAAAATGCAGGTGCCTTTTAACAGCCACAGGGAACAGCAAACACACCTCAAGCAGCTAAGTCTAATATTTACTCACCTTTTAGCTCTGTTTTTGGAGTCTACCGACTCATGATGAAAATGTATGTCTCTGTAGCTGATAAATGGTCCACCAGCTAGTTGCTAACGTTGTTTGTCTGCTGTTTGGTGCTGTGTAGGTAACGTGTTTATCAAAGCTTATTCCTCGAGAACACCAGTCTGCAGCATCTGGAAACAAGGCTGATGAAAGCTGAAGCAAAATAATGAAGTTGGAGGCCATAAACCCAAAATAATGAGGTGAAAGATCCAAAAGATCCTCTGCAGAGCTGGGGGGAAGCAACCCTATTCATTGCATCCACTGTTAATAGAAAAATGTTGATTAGAACAGCTGTAATATGATGAAATAATTCCAGCTTTTATTCTACAGTATATATACTATACATATTACTTATGTATTCATTTCTATGGTTGACTTTTACAGAAAATTATAGAACCAGTCAGTGGTATACTGCCCTATTGGTTGTTCTTTTTTAATCCTTTTTTAATCTCCTAATATTGCTACTGCAGTGACCTGATAATAGAAGTCACAATCTGATGACATACTATTTAATTTCCCCTAGCAGGACACTAAAGTTCAGTGAACTTGTTTGAGAAATGGTATGGAGCTCTCTGCATGTGTTGAGAATGGAAGTGTGCAGTGAGTCAAACTCTTACTTGAACATACAATCTTGAATAAATAAGGGCACATGGCTAAATCGTTAGCAGTGATAAAGTGGACTAAGCTCCCTGGAAGCTAAGGTAACACAAACACGGCGAGTAATGCCCGCAGATAAGATTGGTTTGATCCACTGTGTGCACTGCAGACCAAAGGCCCTGTGATGCTGCTCTGTGTTGATAAAAGCCAGACCACAGTAAGGCCATGCAATCAGCTACCACAGTGAGTTATTCTCTCTGTCAAACGTGTTTCTGATGACTTGCTTGTTTGTTTATTGGTGGCTTGTCTCTTTGGAAGTTGAGATCTGATCCTACGCGTACAGTAACCCTGCGACAAAGCAGGAGAAGTGTTCAGGTTTCCTCTGTTTTATTCTTTGTCTGGATATCACAGGTGGAGATCAAGAGAGGGCTTACGCTCTGATTGTAGATAGGTATGGCAGGTAAAATGTTATGTAAGAGTGTGTCCTTTTATGCATTTGTATTAATGTGATTTTGTTTAATTGCACTGAGATAGAATTCAAAAAGTAAATTTTATACATAGGAGAAGGCAGAGGGATCGAAACATTGAAAAAAATGTTTCGTTCCTAAACCGGACCCAAACTGAACAGTGCTGACTCACAGCTTTAAACGCACAAATGATCAGCCAAACAGTTTCTCTGCCTTTCTAAGAAAGCAGACAACAGCAGCTCTCCTTCCAGGAGATCAGAAGGCTCAGCTATGCATTACTGCCATCTAATGGTCAGGGAACTATAAAACACTGACTTGGCACAGTACCACCACGGTGTATAGGGAACTGTATCAGTTGATATGTATTCTATATCCATGTGAAATAATCCGATTGCATGTTTTACATGCACAAGTGGCATATGTCCATATATTTTTAATTACTACAAATGATGTACTGTTTAAAAAAATGGAAAGCAAATTCCCAAGCCCTGCTCCAAACAGAGCAACCGATGTGGTCTCTTTCTGATTACCTTTCATGTGTATGTGTGTGTTCCTAATTCTTTTCTGCTAAGACACCTGCCTAATCATTGTCTAGTAACAATTACAATCATGAACTGATTCAACCTTATCTGATCATACCACCCCACCTATTTTGTATCCACAACTTAAAGCTCTCAAGTGCTTTTGTGCCCTAGTTACATGTATCAAACATCAAATAATGGCTGCAGCTGGCTCGTGTCTGTTTGTGCAGTGCAATAACTCATAAACATTGCATTATTACAAAAGCAAAAGCACAATAGGGATGGCAAAGACTATCGGTTGCACAAGCACTGGTTAAATAGAGCTCCAAATGTAAGAAAATACTGACTGAGTGGCGGTGGGGAGATAAACACACACTTAAAAGCAGCACGTTGATACACTGTATCCGCTGTCAGAACAATTCACCTGCCGCCATCTCTCAGCGCCACCATTCATGGACTCACCATCTCTTTTCTGCCAGTGCAAATTGACATGTCATCACTTGACTTTATTGATCAAACCTCAGGTGCAAAGTGGAGGCCCCCGCTGAACACCTAACCTCATTTTTTTCTTTCTTTCAAGCATTTTAAAGCCTCACTGTTTCTTCAATGTGACGCTCTCTGTCTCTTTGGAGTTCAGCGTGCGTAAACATGAGGCTGAAAGCTGCCGCGGGCTCCTTTAGAAAACACTACAAAACTGTAGCTGTCTGGCTTTCAGTGCCATACAAACACTGGGCTAATGTGATCCTGGCTAACCCCGGTGCCCACGGTGGTCACACTAGTGTTGTCTGCTGACAGCTTCTGTTAAGACTCTATTGTGTGGACATAGCTGGGGAAGACAAGAGGGGAGGTAGTTAAAAGCACAAAGGGGACATGGGTCCACACTCCTCTCTTTCTCTCTCATCACAGCTGCCTTTTCTACTAGCTGCTGCTGTGTCGATCATCCTGCGTGAATGGGGATCCCCAGGCCTCCCCTCAGCTCCTGAGGACGAAGGGGAGTCTGGAGAGGGGGGGGAGCTCACCAAACTCCTGGACCTCCAAAGACAGGTGCAGGCCAAGATATGAGAGACTCACAAAGGTGCAGACAGATAAGTTGCTCTGAGAGACTTTGGTTGGAACTCAGTGGCTTCCTTAGTCGCTCCCGTCCCACTCTTCCCCTGGTCATTTGTCTCAAGCTAACTGCTGGAGCAAAGGTGTTGTGCCTTGTCGCTTTGCACACGTTCAAAGCAAAGGGTAAAGGGTGTGGCTGTTTTCTTCGTAGTGCGATTGAAGTCCCATCAGTAGGGAAGCTTTCTACTTTCACAAGACAAGCTTTTGTCTTTACGAGATACATTAACTTCATCCTAATCTAATTTAATTTTCTTTGCTCAAAAAGTTCTGGCTGCCTATGTACCCCCCAAAAAGTTTTGTCCTTCAACAAAAGTGAGTTAATGCTGATAACATACTTTATGTTCAGATAGATACAAATTTACCCAAGGAAAACGAATCCAGCTGTGATTTTTATAATTTATATTCATTCAGTTCAGTGTTGTTACAAAAATATGTTATTTGACTAAATGTCAAGCTGATAGTTCATATAAGTCCTCAAATTATTTGTTAAAAGGAATTTTTAGCTTATTACCATTTTGGAGAATGTTATGTCTCTTTTACATGTCTTAGATAAGCAACATGGTCTAAATAAAAACAATGCTAACTGTGTTGAGGTTAGGTATCCGCTTCAACTAGTGCCTATACTCTCTCTTAACATCAGTTAGATGGTAGGTACAAGCTTTGTACTCTGTAGCAAATTTTGTTCACCAAAATGTTTCATGTCCTGTTTTGGGAGACTTAATCAGGCTTTCCATATTAAAAAATGCTAAAGGTCACTGAGGTCACAGAGACAAAGGCCTTTATGAGGGGAGTGGAAGCCCTGTGTGCAAGGGATGACAGATGCCGAGACGTGATTGGCCTGTTCCTGCACGGATGGGATTCGCTGTCAACAGGTCCCAATTAGTCCAATCAGAGTGGAAGGAAATGGCACAGAAAGGATACTTTGTTAGTGCTACTGTTTGTGAAGCTGGAGGCAAAAACAAAACACAATCGCTTGTTCTTTCTTCCCACCCCACTGCTGCACCAGATTCTATGGGGGCAAATTAACCTGGGATTTAGACTTGTTGTAGCATTGCTTTGTTGACACTTGCTGCAGCACGGGGACTACATTGTCAGCCTTTAATGTTGCTGTTGATGTAAATATTGCCTTCTGCGTTGCTTTTGTGTTTCTGAATAGTATTCAATGACCAGGACTTCCTGACACAAATGCGTCATCGAGGGCCTTTCAGATTGTGCACAAACACGGCAACAGTCGAACCAGCAGGCTGCAGTTTACATGAAAAGCCATTCATGTGAAAAAAATGGGATCAGGGCAGATTAGAAGAAGTATGCACCACAGAAAACGGATGCTGAGTCATATTTGAAAAATAAAACCGCAGACTAAAATTGTGAGAAACGTTTTGAAGCACTGCAGGAAACACATTGTAATGCCTTGACAAAAAAAACACAGTATAATAATAGATGAATAGTTAATTAATTAATTTGTTGGATTAGAATGAAATGTTCTGGTCTTCTGAACAATAGTACTCTAATGTGATCACTTGTGCTGGAATCAGCACTATTTTAGGAGATGGAAATAATAAAGAGATATTTCTCATAATTCTGAACACCACGTAGATAACGTAACATGTGTTCACATAAATGAATGCACTGAAAAATAGGAAATCTAATATATCACATGAGGATTCATTTGAGCAAATAACCATCCTGGACCTTGACCTAACTAACTAATCAGCCAGCGTTTAGTGAGTGATGGGATATTGACCTTTGACCTGAGGAAGTCATTTAAAAGGAGAGGCACTGAAGATCTGATTCATGGTCAGAATATCAGTGGAGGCTTGATACCAGGCACGGCAGAGGTGAGGATAGACAGGTAATTGGGGAGGTGGAGCGGGGATGTCTTCTTTCTCTGGACCTGTCACTCCCTCCCTTGTATCTTATAGATGTAGATGAAGCTGTCTCTGGATCAGTGTATAAGAGCGCAATTTAAGACTTTCATACCAAAAGACTAAACACCAATTTAGAGAAGAAGTTTCAAACACAGTTGTTAAGTCTTAAAATTTGCTCCCATGCAGCTTTAGATTAATTCCGATCATATTAGTCAGAGCTTTGCTAAAAAAACATCTGAAATGCCACAATGACTCATTCAAAAAAACAAAGCAATTGGACGACTTGACTAATGTCTCATCTACGCAAAATCCAATCCAATGTACATTTTCACAACTATTGATGTGATCTCACTGGCGTCTTACACAAAGAGAAATGTGTTCTTTTCAGAAGACTTCTCCACCAGGTTTTGGTTTGTAATTCTTGGTGTAGAGACACAGGGATTGGTGTGGATATGGTTGAGAGGTCCTGTATTATTTTGTCCGGCATATTATTTTGGGGCTGTCTGTGCCCTTTAAAAACTCTCCCGCTAATATTGTTACAGACATCCTATTGGAGCGTATTGTTGTGAATGGCCAGAGGAGCAGACGGATGCCAGCCTCCCATGGCCTGATCCTGGATTCCTCAGATATGGTATTTCCACCTTACAACTCTTCCATGACACTACTGATGTTTTTCCATAGGGTAACAGTCTACTGCCAGATTATGAATCCTTTTTCTTTTGGCTGACCATTTCTGGAAAATATCCTTAGAAAATGATATATTTAATGTTTCCAGCAGATAGCATGGATAACAATATACTCTATGACAGGAAGTAGAGGGCCACCTTATGGAAACTGTTGACATCATACTGCTTATATACTGACTATGAGCTCTGCTAAAACTCCACAAGTGATCTCTCACAAATAACTCAAATACTCCGTTACATCCGTACATGTTTTAAAGTCCACTTCTGCTCAAAAATTTCTTTGGTTTGTTTTACTTCACTTGGATGTTTGAGGTTCATTCAGCAAAATGATGGATTTGCAGAGTCTGACACATTATGGCTGCTTTCACATTTATCGGTTGAGGAGGTTGTGCTCACCTTAAGTCTGTTTAACATTTGTATATGCGGTCAGATTTTGTGACATACAAAAAATAGACATTATTATGAAGTGCCAGTCACTGGTTTCAGTCATGGTGCTATCTAACTGTAAGGGGATACACTCAGCTTGGAGGTTATTTTAGGGTTCACAGTCACATCTAAGGACCTCAAGGACCTCTGCTTTTTTTCCTATACGTCTGAAGGACGACACTGAAGAATCTCTTTAAGATCAAAGCCTGGAGATCAAACACACTGCATCCATAGGAAGAAGGAACAGTCATGTGGATCTCAATCACTGTCTGTCCCAAAAAAACAGCAGGCCGAGAGAACCAGCTGAGTGCTATATGTAACAAGACCCACAGCTACTGCTGTCTACACTGCAAGGACTCTGGTACAGGACCACAAGGTGGCCCCATGAGCCCCCACCTCTGTACTTTCTGCTCCCATGGCTGTTAATCAGCAGCTCTATGGGGGCCAGTCATGTTCTGGTGAGGCCCCTGTCATCCCCGAACCAAGTCGCCACAAAAAATGTTGGCATTGTACGTTTCTGTAAACCACAGGATACACTGAATGTCAAACTTTCTGAACTAAAAATACATTTCATAAATACCTTTTATATCAGCCTAGTATCACGCTTGCACAAACGCACAATGTCACGAGGTCAAGGTTAGAAAAAAGATCATGGTTTGTGATAAAATAATAATGTAATGATGTAACCTAACAACGTAACTAGCAAAATAAATAACAACCACACTTATTACTTATTTCTCACGAGGCCTTTCTTACGCAAAGATAAGCAAAAGGAGTATAAAGTCAACGTTAACTTTTCGTTTCACAGCGGACATGAACAGCGGTGTCCTGAGTTTGTTTGACCCATCCACCGCCCCTTAGCAGACTCTCACAGACTTTATATTACATCACATGCTCTTACCGTCCATTAATTCCGTGGGAGGGTTTACATTTGAGTTAGTTGAAAGCCAGGTGCATCAATTCAGCCTTTAAAGGGAGCCTCCGTGCGTTGATTTCCGATGCTGAGGGCCGCTGACCAAATGTCGGTATTTGACGATTTAGGAAGGACAACAGGTCGGTCACTTGCTTTTACTGATGCAAAAAAGTCGACATTCAACATATCCGTGGTTTGCAGAAACGTACAATGCCAACCGTTTTTCCTGGATCCCCAAATTCAAAGCCTACAACAGGACCAGGGTAGGACCAGGACCAAGACCAGGACTGGGGTGTCCATAGATACTGCCAGAGGATGAAAAGGAATGTGGGATAGGACTATTAAATAGCAATGGCCTTCTTCTCAAGGCACCAAGGGTCAGCTCCATAAACATTTTTTCTCCCCTTTTCCAAAACATTAAGCCCAAGGCATCTATTGCTGTGGGTTGAACACACAGTCTTACATAACCCAGCAGAAATGTTTAAGGGCCCCCTGAGATTTCCCCTTAGGAGAAGTCTGAGAAAGCACAGGACTATATGTCATGTTATATGGAGCATAAGAGTGACTGCTCTATCATTTGGGTTGGTAAAAAATGAAGTATCCTTTACTACTTGACCAGTAGTAAAGGATACTTCATTCTGAGGAATAAAAGGATATCCCACGTACAATTTTAGGTTAAAATATAAGACTGTCCTCACCAGAAAACACACAACACTGGCTGCTTGTTTCGAGCGCTTACAGCAACCTATGATTATGTTTTCCTTTCAAGTGACCTGTTGTGGTACTGCAAATAACCTCTCACATAAGCACGAATGAAAGTAGCTTGACATTGTTGCTACAAAGCCAGGCTTTGACTTTGATACCAGAGAAAGCGGTTTGCATCCCGTCTCCTGCAATAATTGGTTTCTTTTAAACATGACAACAATGCTTTCTCTTTCTTGCTGCGAGTTAGATGAAAAGATCAATATCACTCTCATGCCTGGGGATTAAGTACAGAGCTATTAGCTTAGCATAAAGACTGGATTCAAGGGGAAAAACGCTATCGCTCTATCCAACATTTTAAAAATCTCACTTTGTAACATGTTCTACTTTATTTGTCCAATCCACATGCAAACAGCGTCTTGTCTGTACTATTGTCATGCTCAAGATTCCCCTCCAGGGACCGGAATCACAAATACACGAGACATCAATCCTCACATCTAACACCGGGTAAACTAGCGAATAAGTGTATTTTTTCAGATCAGAAAATACTTACATCAATTATTTTTGTTATAAGCATTCGCACACTAATTTCTGAGAAGACGCCAACATTGGACACGACTGTAAGTTAAATATTTGCTATGTTTTGCAAATGTGTTTCCATTACCCATTTAGCACATTAACTCTTTATCAACCAAAAAACCCCACCTCAATCCAGCGTAAAAACATTTTTGCTCAATTGAGGAAGTTTTGCCCTTTCCATAAAGCTTTTCTAATGTGATACTTACGGCTAGTCTCTCACTTCTCTGACCTCTGGGCTCCTTCCACCACTGAAGGCCTTTTTACAGGTGGAGGAAGTCAAGATATCTCTATCCTGAAGCTACATTCCTCCTGTTGGTCTGACTGACTGATCTGTTGCAAAGAGACCTTTGATGCTTAAGGTGATGCACCAACTAGCTTCCTCCATTTGAACAGTCAGGATAGGACCGAACACAACCACCTGCCAGTCAAACATAATTTAGTGGAAGAGCCTATCTGGCCTGAAGCAGGGGGAGCTCCCAGCGCTCAGCATACCTGTCCAGCACTGATTGAAATAAAGTGAATGTCTGAGGGCTGAATGGCCCTGACAGATCTATGAAACAGCAGGGAGGTATAGTCACATATACACAGCCCATGTTTGTGCAAGTGTGTCTAAGAGAGTTTGATGTGGGCTGTTAAGTGTCTACTGCAGTGAATGACACACCTTCCCAGTCTTAATAAGTCCCAGCATGCATCTAAAGCAGCAGGACCTCTGTTTTTCTTCCAGCAGCGTTCAGTTCACACGGCTTCTTTTCACCAGCCAGCCGGCCACAGCACACACAGCAGACACAAATACAGACGGATATACTAGAGGCTGGTGAGTTATGGGATGGTAATCATTGATGGAGAATAAAAGATGTTTCTTTATTTTACTTTGTAAGTTAAATGTAGCTTCTCTGCACAGAGATAACCTTTTAATTCTCTCAAACAGCTCTGTTGTTATATCTCTTCTATATTTCTGGTTAAAGGTCCCGTGGGTGCTCTAGTATATAATTGATGGTCAAACAAAAACCGTTGAGACAAGGACTTATGGCCTGTGAATTGTTTGTGTTAGCTGCCCCATAAAAGGCATCACCATGTCAGCTAGTGAAGTGAAGACGGCAAGTGTAAATATGAGTGTGTGTGTGTGCGTGTGTGTGTTGTAATCGGAAAATCAGCTGCAGTCCATATGGCCTGCGTTTTTACTCAACTCTGGCTATGTCTCTGACCTGCTACTGGACTGAGACAATCCAGTAAGATGGCAAGCTCTCGTAAGAAAGAGAGAAATAAGAAGAAGAAGAATTGCCAAAGAAAACAAGAACTTTTGGCTTTTAGAGTAATCGAACAGATACTGTTCTAGTATAATAAACCCGATATAATCCATCCAGGGAGCTGAAGTTTATAAGAATGTATTAATGAGAGAAAACATATTCTCAAAAGAGCGTTAGACTTAAAAATCAAAGACATTATGAAAAAACAGTCACTGTTCCTATAGCTTGACAAAAAGCTTTAGCAAAAAGCTAAAAAAGCTAACGTCAGCATTTTCACGACTCTTGTCTGGTCTTGTCTGGTCATATGTTTGGGATACAGTGGAAGCTCACAAAAAAAACTAGTAAGAGGACTTTGAGTTATTTTGTTAAACGGTTGTATCCAAGGTCAAAAACGAAATTTCATGCTGAACTTTAAGCCAACGTGGATAAGAAGTCCTCAAAATAATAATAAATCAAAAGCATGTCGACAAACCCATCTCTACGACAAGTGAGGAAACAGTTGAGGAACAATTGAAATCTTGGAAAAAATCGAATAAGTGGACCTTGTTTTGTTAAACTAATATTTCAAAGGTCAATAATTAACTTCCATGCAGTTTTTTAGATGATAGTAAAGACACAAATCAAAGTACGGTCTGCAAATCCTCTTAGTTTGAAAGCACCTATTCTAGAAGCATGTCCTCTAAAGTCTATTAATGTGTCCTGTAGTTTGATAGGCAGAATATGGAGCCAACAATGAAAGTAGCCATAATGAGGGCTCATTTACCAGAGTGGCCACCCACACTAAATTTATACATATACATATATATATGCAGTCAGATCTCTGGATAGATGGCATTATGGATGTTATGAGCAAGACAACTTCTCCTGTGCCATTATTCACACAATTAACATGCTAAACTATCGTTGTTAATCTCATAAATGCTCCAATGGAAAATGGACCACCAAAGTCCAATTTTCAGATTTACTGCAAAATCTGTAATCGCTGCTAACTGTGAGGTAATTCAACGCCTCCCTTGAAATATGGACAATGACTTAACACCATGTGAGACGACAGCGTGTTCTAGCTTGTTTCCCAGGCTGTTTTTAGATGTGTTATGCTTGTGGGCATCAGTCATAATGCCAAGGTCATGGCTTCTAGATGGCTTTTCCACTATTAGACCTCATTATAGCTCATTAGGCCTCAGCTGCTTGTCTCTTCACCCCTCATAACACACTCACACAACACATTTATACACACACAACCCCTGATCCGGATGGACAGATGGACAGTCACACATACACACACATACAATATACAAACACAAATACAGCAGCCCCCGTCAAACACACCCCTACCATGCCAAATGGCAAATAGTGGTGGCTGAGTGTTCCTAGAAACTGGTGTTTGGTAAATGGAGAAGGCTGGGAGTCAAAGAGCGGAGTGGGTGAGTGCAGCAGGTGGTTCGGTTTCAGGTCCCACCGGGTGCATTCCCTCACTCTAAACCGCAGGCCAGGGTACCACGGCTGTCTGGAAAACAAGATCACCAACAGCTCCTGACACACTGCTCCTGGACTGGGATCGGGAGGCCGGAGGGGTGAGCCATGGGGGCTGCCAGAGACCCGTCACGGCCCAATCAGGCTTTTTCTGTCCCACCTCTTCGAATGGCACAGTCCTCCATCAGAGCTGACGCTTCTCTGCATGAGGCTCTGGCTTCTGCCATTAAAAACACCGACTAAACTTCGTCTGCCTTCAATAAATTTAGTGAAGACCAAATTGAAGAGGGATGAAGGTTTCTGGGAATGTAATATCGCCTCAGTTGTAACTAATTATTAGTCTATGAATTCTGGTTCCTAATGAGAACCAAAGAAAAAGCTGATTAAGGTATCAGAACTACAGTCAGGCTTGACAAATGCCTAGGGCAAAATGAAGGGATAACTTACAACTTTTCTCTTATTTTTGTAGCTATGGCTGTCACTCCTTTCAGTAATACTAATATTCTTCAAGTTTAATGGTCTTGCATTTGCATTGGAGATCTGAGAATGTGAAGACATCTCTAAAAATTACTCCAAAGTACTCCAACCAGGTTAGCTGGTCAGGTTTAGACAAGCCTAAAGGTTAGGCTAATAGTTAAAAGTGTGAACATGACTGTTTCACCTCTTGCTCTGGGCTGACACCAGTACTGACCTACATACATGTACATCCTGACAGCTAAATGCTACATCCCGACCCTGTTTGCCAGTAATACATGGGCAGGGGGTGCAGCTTCTTAGGCAGGGAGGGGTTGGTTAGTTTGACAGGTTCACGGGTCAGTGGTGTGGATGTCCTCCCCTGCTGGCAGCCATGTGCTGAGGTGTAGCGGCCAGGAACGGGATGCTGAGAGGATGGGGAGAACACAGCAGGAGGGGGACTTTTAGGGGAGGAAAGGCTTTTACAGTCAGTTAAACTGCAACATGGTAACAGCGGGAGATAAAGCAACATTAGCAACAGTGGCTGTCTTCAGGAAAAAGGAAGCTAAAATGATTAAATTCTGCGTCTATGAAATATTTAAGGATGAGGCAAACGATTTAAAGAGCACAATCATTTTAAGTGCATGAATCTCTTTGTGTATGACTGTGGAACAACTTCATGTTGAAGATGTTTTGGGGCATTTTTGGAACTTACTTACATTATAACACAGGGGTGGGCAGTTATTTCTCCCAAGGGGCCACATGAGAAACAGGGACTGTTGTGGCAAAACACTGAACTCAATCCTGCTCAATATTATTCAAAGCAGTAAATTGTAAGTACTGTACCTAAGTACAAATTCAAGGTACTTTGAGTATTTATACTTTATTCAACATTGTACTTCCACTCCACTACATCTCAGAGGGAGATATTGTACTTTTTACTCCACTACATTTGTCTGGCAGCTTTAGTTAGTTACTTTGCAGATTGTAATTTTTTAAACCCTTCCTAACTACCCAAAGTGAACAACAGTGTATAAAGGAGTTGAAATAAGCTCCACCTTAAACATCTAAAGCAGGAATAATAATCCAAACAAATACACATATGCAATATCCATATATAATAGTAAAACACTGACAGGTTGTTTCGTCAAAATTAATACTTTTATTACTATTGTTTGTAGTCCAATTACCTAATTTTCTGTTGTTCTGTTCAGTGCGAGAAATCTAGTCTTGTGTTGGGCTTGAACGAGTGCACTGAAGTCAGGTTGTGGATATGTCAAGGACGGGTGATCGTCAGTGAGGATCTGTATCTGGATTTGTTGAACTTCATCACGGAGAATGTTTGTTCACATAGTATGTAGGTAGATCCAAAGACAACCGACAACTTCTGAGCATGTTGCTTTTGCAGTTTAGCTAGCAAAGCCTCAGGACGTACAATGCCCAGGTCTGTTATAACAGGAGAAATGACCCACAAAGACATTTTAAAAGGGAAGCGCGCTTCATTAGAGTGAAAGTAATATAAAGGGAAAGCTTAACGTGGAGCAAACAAGACCTATTTAATTCCCACTGTGAACATATGGGATACAAATTGCCTACATTGTGAACATATTGATAGGCTGCCTTCAGCGTCTGCTTCTCTAACACCTGCGGTGGTTACAGATGGCAGCTAGCTCATCCTATATAGAGCTACATGCTGCTTCAACATTTACATCTAATAATGATATCATCAAGAAGAGTGACATCTTATGGTAGGGAATATGATGTTTGCCTTGCTTAAGGAAGCCAACATATGACTCATTATCAAAATCTGCTGTTGAAAAAAAAATGATTTAATCAAATTCCACTCACATTAATCCACCTCAACGGATTCTACAGTGAGGGAACTTCTCAGTGTATAAGTCCATGGATGATGTGTTTTTTTCTGAATATGCTATTGACAGGTACCGCTATTGTTTCCTCTTTCCGAATGGAATGTGTTTTATGCTCAATAACATGTGCTTGTAAACCACACCTGTAGGCTCAAGTTCAACAACAGTAATCTCATCCTCTCTTCTTTTGTGATCTGCACAGGGTGGCAAGTGGCAAGAGGTTTGTGTGTAAGAAGGCTGGGGGATATTACTCTCTCTCTCTGTGTGTGTGTGTGTGTGTGTGTGGGGGGGGTACTTACATAGTTGTATAGATTGATATCATCTACATACAACCCAAGTATTGTAAATCTCTGTTCCATCTCCCTTCCCGTCACTGTGGAGTATCAGATATGGCCCAAACTATTTATGAAGCTACAATGGTGCTGTCAGGGGAGCTGAGATAAATGAAGCTTCATTCTGTGGCTGGGAGGCTTTGATCGCTTGCCTCTTCTGCTGCACATGTTCCCTCAGCCTGATGCTGCTGACCCCAGGCTATACAAGGCTGTCCTACACACTGCCCGGCCATAACCCCACTCGCGAAGAGGCTGTACGTTAGGTCCTGTATGAATTCAGCAAAAGTTGCTAACATAACTTTACGTGTCTATTTACAAGATCGTTAATCATTTGGATATTTTTTGCACAGACTTTTTCTCAGTATTTTGATTTCTTTTTTAGGTGACATGCTTTGATAAAGTTTGAGTCTTTGCAGCCATTGCTCTTTTCCGCTAGGCCATGGTGGCAATCTCTGCTCATACTAACTAATTCATGTTTGGAGGAACCAAGTAACAAGATTAAGAAAGAACAGAGGAAGAAAAATGCTGCTGTTGATAGTAGATACTAGATACAAAGATAACACAGATAAACAAAGATCTGTGATACACTGACCGTGAGATAATTCCTATCTGTGTGAACTATCTTAACGTCATATCAGGTGGATTCTTCAAAGGTGAGTTGCTGGAATGTCCTCTTCACACATTAGGTTTAATCACTACAGTCTCTGATTCACTGTCCTGAGTACACACATTAGGAAGTGACCAGTTACATGATACCAGTACAGTATTCTACCATACATCATAGGTGCTTGTGCCCAAGGGACTACCACACAATGCCCGACATGCCGTGAACTCTCCCCCTCTCTGTGAACTTGCCCCCAGGTAGCCATATCAGATGGTGCTGGTCCCATAGGGACACACAATGGTCCATATTAGCTGTCACTGTCAGTACGTCAGCTCATCAGATAAAGGATGGCAACATTGGAAAAGAAAGGACTTGTACTTCACACTCTGGGGAGGGAACTCTTAATACACTCACACTGGTATTGATGTAATCGAGTGACGGCTACCAATCACTTTGCTCATTAGGCCAGCTGACATTGGCTTTTCAGAGGAATTTGGACCCACATTTGATTGCTTCACGGAAGTTAGAAATATAGTGACAAACCCACAGAGAAAATTAATTCATCTTTATCTTCTTGTATCGTCACAAATGTTTTCCAGTTTATTGCAACAGTAAAAAGGTTAGGATTAAATTAATTAAGAATTAAAAGATTTTTTGTGTGATGTAATCAGTATCTAGTGGTATAAATTCAGACTGTAGTGAGAATGTGGGAGTGGAGCTCGTTGATAAAATGAACTGGTGTGGAACGGTCCTTAAAATGTTTGCGAACATTTCTGACACTTTTTTATTATTTGTATTAACAATGAATAATACAATGAAGCAGTTTTCCTCAAATTAAAATCATTAAAGCTCATTGTTTATCTGCTTGGACTGACTTGTAATTTATTTTCAGAAAAAGGTTTGAAAGAGGGAGGGGGCTTTGATAACTAATAACCTTATATTTGACTGGGGAGGTATTTGTTGAGACAAGCCTCTGAACAGGTTGTTGAGTGTATAGCGTCAGCAAGTGGCATGTTCGGTGACAAGAAAAGATAGTGCGGCAACATCGCCCCGTCACGCTAGGTGTCAGTGATATTTCTTATCTTGTGAAAGTCCATGTTGAAAGATTCTTGTACACCTGCGGCCACGCAGCTCAATTCAACACTTTGACACTTTTATTTTCACCACTTCTTCTAATGTTCCCAGTAAAGTGGAACCTCACACTCCTCTGTTCTATTACAACTAAAGTTAGCTGCAGATGCATTTTCCAGATCTATGACAGAAGCCATTTCACTGGTTATGTGTGCGCGCTCATTCAACTCACGTGTGAAGTGCAAGTGTTTGAGTGTGTTTATGTGTGTGTGTGTGTGTGTGTGTGTGTGTGTGTGTTTGTGTGTGCAGCAGCTTAGTGGGTGTGAGATGGCTATCTGGGGCCATACATCAGGCCTGGTGTAGCAGTGGGCCTGTGTAATTATCAGGTCCGAATGGGACGCTGTGTTATTTTTGCCCAGGGTGAGATGCTTATCTGGCCCTGTCAGCAGCCACCTGGATGGATGAACCTCGCTCCTCAGAGCACCGGGCTCACCTTCCCTTTGCGCCAAAGACAAAGTGGCCAACTTCTCTGATGCAGACCACAGCTACCTCTGCTAGCATACAAGACAAATCAGCTCAACCAAAAGAGTGACACAGCCATTGCTGAGATCCACCGATAAGTACATTTAGACTGATTCACCAATCAAACTTTTCATTCAAATTTACATATCAATTAATCAACATAATCAGTCTCTGATTAGACTACTACAGAACTTTGTTTTAATATGTTTGTTTTAATCAATGAATAGTAATTTGGTTTTTGATTTTGATCATATCCTACATGAATAAATATGTTTAGCAAATTTAAATTTTTAAAGTTTAATAAAATTCTCCTTTTTTTTATTACCATGAGCGTTTCCTGGTCTACGGTGTTGTAGATTGTTTTCCTTTGAGAGGAGGATCTTGGTAAAGATTGAATTTAAGCCAAACACATGTATTGAATTCTAACATAATAAATTAAAGAAAACATATTGTTAAGTGTTGACTAGTAATGCAAATATAGTGACCACATTAGACAGGACAAATTTAAATTGAATGTCAATCTATTCAATATGTATTGGATGGTTGTTGTTTTACAGTAACTGCTGGACCAACTGAACGACAGACATCCCTAAAGCCAAACCACTAAGGCAACTCAAAAGCACTAAAGTTTTCAAAATTTTTGAAATTAGGACTGTGAGTGTATTCTACTTAGACGTCTTAGATCATTTTAAATGCTAAATAGCAAAACATTGACTACACCCGGATATATGATAACTGCTGGTAATCTCACCACAGCTGTAGGTGTTCTATGGCACAATTATCATTTCAAGTGTCTATTGTACATTCTATTATATCACACCATTGTATTGTATTGTTTTCTTTCTGTCTGGATTCTAATGGATTTCCTTTTCAAAGGAGCCTCCAAACATACTTGTGTATGAAACCTGAAGCATAAATCTGCTCTCATCAGTCTCAAACTACAGTTTTGCTGGTGTGGGTGATCACTTTTGTTTATGGGTCTTTACACAGCAATATCACTGAAGTGTATTCTGCTGCCGGCCCATAATCATTTTTCAGTGCTGAGTTTGTTGTGGTGTATGCAAACACTGGGGATTTAGGAAGTGTTCCGAAATGAATCTGTCTCTAACCTCTGTGAAATATCTTTTACTGGATCACACAAACACACATACAAATACACAGTAAGACAAATATACAAACACGCGCAAGTACATGCACAATGTATCTGTATGCTGTGAGCTGCGGGTAGTTTCCTATTATTTTTCCCCCTGCAGACTACCGGTGAACATGAATTTATTTGGTCCACTGATCAAAAGATTAAAAGCGCCAAGTGTGTGCGTGTCAGTGTGAGCACAATTTACAGCCAGGAAAAGAATAATGAAACATTTTGACAAAAAAAAAAAAAAGAAAGCAACAACATTGTTTGATAGTTATCTTGCTGGTGGCCCAAGGGTTTGATATGTCTCTCAGCACCAAAACAGTAGCCTTTCTATGATTGGCCTTATCCTCGACCAAAGCCCTTCCCTACAACTTCTCCCAAGCTGTGTGCCATCCAGTGTTGGAAAGGTTACCCTCATTATGCAGTACAGGGGATCTGAAATACACTATTCCCCTGCACACCTCTCAACATAGATGTTTTGTAGACAATGTTTAATATTGAACAAAGGAGAACGTGTATTGCTTTAAAGACAAATAAAAATGAAAATTGAACACTTTTCTTGCACCGGTGACCTTATATAAGTGTAACAAAGCAACAAATCAGACATTAAGAAAACAAAAATGTGCTTTTTATAAAATGAGAATGTTGTAATTTCTTTTTTTGCTTTGACAAGACTGGCACTAATGTTTGTGCTGCTTGAACATCATCTTTCTTTATGGTAGTCAGGGTTGGAACCTGCTTAAAATTGTGTTTTTAGACAGAACACAATGAGAATTTGAGAGACTGAATGATTGCGTACAAAGTCAATAGAAAGACGTCATTAGATGTGATTTGACACAAGGTAACTTTCAGTTGCTGCATTGGCTGTTTGGGGCAAATAAACACAAATGGTCCAACATTCAAACGTATGCAGATGACACAAGGCTTTCTGTCTGAGCACATAGTAACAAAAACTAGAATCTACAACCATATTAGCGGCTCATGCTGTAGCCTACGTATACAGCAGTGCTGATGTTTATCTGGTATCATACTTGCCACATTCACCATAGTGTGAGAGCATGCTAACATTTTCTGATAAGTGTTGGACGAAGTAAAAATTGCAATATGAAGTTGATATAATTTATTCAGAGGGGGATTTAAAATGTCCAAATGCACCAAAGTCCATGGCAGTTGAATCCACCCAATTCTCGTGACAATTGTCAAGTTGTTGAGATATTTCACAAAAAAACAAAAATATCAACCTCAGGATGGCGCTAGAGGTAAAGTATTTGGGTCACAAAGTCAGTAGGATTCATCTTCTGGGGATTCAATAGCTGTCGAAATAAATCAGTTTGGAATAAAGTTATGGAACAACCAACATCCCGAAAGTCACTAGCATGGCTAAAAAGGTATTTCACTTTCAGTCTAATAGTGTAGTTCCATAACATTCAATCACCCAAATACTCACCTGCCACCTGCTGATTTAAATGGATGTAATCACATAACAGCAAGACTTATTATTAGACAACATTGTTGCTTCATGCAGTTCAAAAGCTGAAAGTCAAAGGCAGGAACACCTAACATAAGCAGTGTTACAAAAGCAGTTTGTTTGTCATGTGCAGTGCAGTGCATACTTTGAGATAGTATCAGCAATTTGCTTAATCTTCTACTATGATGTCAGAAATTAATCCTCCTACTTTTACTTCAGACCACACAAACATCTCATCATGAAAACTCATAACAGATTGAACAAGCTTAGTGTGAATGTTCATCAGTTCTACTTGTCTTGAGCTGTCTTTCATTTTAAATCTGCCTGTTTTGAATGACAACAGACATCTTTTCAAGTGAATTAAGAAAAAAAGATATATCAAATACCGAAAGGAACATAAAACTGTAATTAAAGTGTTTTCTTTACCTAATTAGTTACATATAGTTTGTATATGTGCACACACTGCAAAATATGTGGCATCCCTCTTCTTTGTTGGGTAACTGAGACAAACTGAGTGCTACAGTGACACTCACTATTGTTGCATTTCTTAGCTTTTAACCACTCCATTAGGCCCAGATAACCTCTGCCTGGTGGACCCCAGCATCTTAAAACCCTGTGACCCCGCCCTTGACCTGTGACCTGACCCCCTCCTCCCTGGACCCAAGAAGAGACTGCTGAGAAGAAGTGGTGCTCTCCAAGCGCCTTGAAGGGAGCTAGAGTTACTGGAGCATGTGGATTCATTAACAAATATCTGTCTGTTTGCTGCAGTAATGAGTAAGGCAGCAATTTAAAGTTAAGTGAACAGCCGCCCGGAATCCAAACTAACGGGACAGGCTGCTGGTGTCAATCAAAAGTCGAGGTTCACCAACAGGGCATCTCCAGTCTACCTGGTTCCATCACAACTAATAACATAGTCATGGGCAGGGCTGTACTCGAGTCCGATCTCTAGACTACTTATTCGACGTCTTGTCTTGGACTCGTGCCTTGTTGGACTCGTCTCGGGCTTGGCTAAGAACTGGTCGTTCTTGGCTGCTGATTTAGGATCCGTTGTCACATAGTCACATAATGTTCCCTCATTCAACCAACACAGTATTTCTCCTATATGCATTCAAAAGTGGCGCAGCGCCACTGCGAAAGGAATAAAAGTAGTAACTGCTGAATGTAACTCTAGTTCTTTGAGTGCTAGAAAGGCAAGGAGAGGAAGACGGGGCCTGGATGATTATCATAGTTTGTAAAAGTGCAGCGCAGTAACGATACAGCCATTTTATACACCAGACGTACTGTAATGTAGTTGACCTGCAGATGCACATTCAACACATATTGGAATTGTTCATATGAGTCGACTGTCACTTTGTTTGTCACTGTTAGAAGAGGCTTCAGTCCACAATGTAGTTACTTCATTGAAAAACCTGAGAATTGGACAGTAACTTTGGTATTCATGATGTAAGAATGTTTTTGTATTATGTCTACACTTCTGTCCACTCCCCCTCTCTCTCTCTCTCTCTCTCTCTCGCTCTCTCTAATGGACTAATGATATGATAACATATGATAATAAACAGATACAAAACAAATCAATTCCTATTTCCCAGAAATAGTCTAGTTGTGTACTACAAAAAGCCTGAATCCCAGGAAGAAAGGGGAAAAAAGGGATAAATAGATTTAACAGTAAGTTTACAGCACCACTACTTCATGTATCCAAGATGTTTGCATAGATCATAAATAACTAAATTGAAAATACAAGTTTAATGAAATTTTAAATTCCCCAGCCTGTGTCTGCAGCAAATACCTGATCAAATTCAAGATGTATTAATGAATGTAACATGAGACTGCAATGGACCTTAAACCTAAATGTATGCATTGATTAGTTTGATATTAGAAAATTAATATTGTAGGTAGAAAAAATATTTCTGTCCATCCTAACTCCTTAGCACTATATTAATATTGGAAATAATCTATTGCCTATTATATATGCTCTGGACTTGGTCTTGACTCGGACTCACCTGTATCTGGCTCTCGGACTCCATTAAGTTCACTTGACTAAAGTCCTGGTCCTGGGTTTGGGTGTTCCAGGAAAAAGAAACATGGACATAGTGGAGTGATAAGCCTTCACAGATGAATGAGAGGTCAGGGGAGAGAGAGAAGACACATGGGGCTCTTACACCCCCTTCTGTTCAGGGATAGTAACAGCAGGACTTTCGTAACAATTAAATAAATATCAGTATTACAGCTGTCTGAAAATACCAGTTTATACATGTGGATCATTTCCTTTTATTCTTTGCAGAATGTTTCATTCCAGACCACAAACATCCTGCAGAACAGTTTGGACCCAGTTGCCTTTTGTACCCAGCAGTGTATACGGTGGCCTGTTGTGTTGTCTGACATTTTGTCTGGATGCATAATTAAACTATACTGCATTGCACTGTATTCTGTCATCTTACTGAGATCATTTAGAGCATCATTTCCAGCTTTGACCAAAGAGTTTATTTTGAAATGAAATAAACAGCCTAAGATTTTTCTTATTATATCTTCTTTTTCCTCTTCACATACATTTTCTCACACAAACACATACACAATTATTAGACATTAAGTGTGACAGTGAATTATTTTGTGAAGCAGCTGTATTACATGTAGTAATTCTCCAATAGTGTTGTTCTGCAGTGAAGTGAGGCCTGTTCAGTCTGTCAGCTGAGCTCAGGATGGGAAGTCAGAGTGTTTCATCTCAGCACTGACAGACGGACGAGCAGACAGATGGACAGACTGACGGAAGGGCTGATGAAGCGCGGTGGCCAATGAACCATCGAGCCAAACTTGCCTGGCTTTACAAATCCACCGATGCATGCTGGTGCTGATCTGGACCCCTGCTAGCTTGTGTCTAATTCTGTTGGCATGTAGATGTGTGTCAAAGCACATAGTCTGTGCAATTGAGTTCAATTTGAAACATGCACATGCATCACTGTGTGAGTGCATATGTTGCTCCATTCCTTATGTGTGCTTTTACATTAATAAATGTAAATTAGTATGTAGCCTGTAGACATATATCTCTCAACATATCTCTCTATTTGTGTAGCTGCCTGCTTCTGTGTTCAGATGTGCTGGTGTGCTATCTGATCAAAGCCCTGTTAAGCCCAGGGGAGCCTAGCATCCCCACACAGCCTTGGAGCTGCAGCAGCGGACTTTGCAGAATAAGTGTAAACAGCTAAGGGCAACAAGTGTTCCGATCAGACAAACAGATAGCAGCTGTGAACAAGGACTTTGGCTCATAGCTTCCTATCAGATAAACTGGACATGTGGTGCTAGCAGGGAGGGTAATGCAACATGAAGACCCAACTTTCTGGATTTCTATGGTGTATTTAGCGGAGCAGCTTGGCTTAGATAGAAAGTTGTGTTGTTGGTGTTCCCGTAATCTGATGCAATAGATATTAAGTGATTAGTTTGAGGCTCATCTAGTGTGAAATGAGTTAATTTAGTTTGTCTGTGGAAAACCTTAACCTCAGTTAAACCTGTTTTAGTTATGCAAATGTTTGTTTTTTAAGTTATCTTTTGTTTAAAAAGTTGTGAAAAGCTCATTTTTAATGCACAAGGCACAGTGAAGTCTTTTAAAAAATGCATGCAAATACTTCAAAAATAGACTCTTGTCTCTTTGAAGTTGGGTTTGCTGTGCTCTTACGCTGTTTCATCCTATTTACACACTTAGAACAATTTTGTAAGTTGTATATGCTGGAACAGAGCTGCCAGACAGACAGGCAATCACATACGCCCATGGGGAATTGAGATTCTGATCCGCCGGATTTGACTGTTTTTGGATTGTGGAAAAATACAAGACAGGTAGAACAAACACACTCCATACAGGACCAGGAATTGATTTTGGATAGTTTTTGCTGTGAGTTGGATTTATATTCGACACAAGACAATAACTGCAGTTTTTGATGTATAGTTCAGTTTAGGATTTTACAAACAGCAACATCGCATCACTATACGGAGGTATCATACGTGATCAATCCTTAAGGTGCCAAAACTATATTTCCCGCAGTAATTCTTATTTCACATTTAGAATGATGGCATCCTATTCACGTACCTCTATGACTGTAATTTCATCCAGCTAACTTCCATTTTGCTTTGTCATGCTACTGAATAGGAAAGAAGAGGAGAAGACTAATGAATCAACTTAACTATTTTGTCTTCACTCTCAACAATCTCTATTGCCATCATAAATCCCAAGCAGCCAAAGCTGACTACTCGCAGTTCTTGCAGTTTCTACATGGTATTTCAATAGTTGCCATGTTGAACAAAGGTTTTGCCAATAGCGTAGCTCAGTGTTAAAAGTACTGATGATGACATTGCCATAGTTCGATTTGAATTATTTCTTTAAGGCTATCATATTGCAGCATTACAAATGAGCTACTGGTTTATTCTATGGGCGGCATTGCTACGCTGTATCCCCTTAACACAACACTATAAATCAAGCTTAGAGAAAGAACCACTGAGCCACTTGATGCCCATTTATTTTATTTTAAATGAACAGACTCCCATGATTTAATTGCTGATGGCTTCACTGTGGCAATGCTATACTGAAACATTCATACTTTAAAAACATGAGTGCTTTTCATTGTGAACTCATTGTAACCGCTTTGAATGTTGTCAGCCCATCTGATTGCCGTTATCTATTGTCATCGGGAGCATAGATTTAAGGTGGCATGGCCCCATTATACATCCCAATTGGTTCAGTAGGCCGTTATTATCTATTGGTAAGCTGGATCGCTGCAGGGAGGTTCAAAATTGGCAGAAGCTAAACTTTAGTGGCAGTGGCAACTATGATGGGAGCAAAGGAGGAAGTCAGGTGACGTATAAAGAGTGACCAAATCAAACAAACACAGAATCTTTCCAAGTGAACTCACGTAACATAGGTAGCATACTTACCTTACATGACGTACCTAACATACTGACATGCATTACTTGAGTTATCTTACAAATGTTCTTATTTTAACCCAAACCAAGTACTTTTGTTTCAATGTGGCCATGTGTCACTGCAACCATTTCACAACCTGCTGGCAGGTTTACATTGCCCATTTTGCTCCGTTTGAATCATTGTATTGGTAGTGATAACAACTTATAATGGTCATTTAATAGGCTGATCACATTTGAAACTGCTGTGTTGTCCTTGTAATATGTTTACTTGACAATGATCATCATGAATAAACCTGCCGATGCAAGGTCCACACTTGCATTTAACCCACAGAGCCAGTCGTATATTTTAAAACAATTACCACCAGACAGGTCAGAGCAATTCCATGGGAAAATAAAATGGATCATCTCATAATGCTTGAAGGAAAGCTTGTTGCTGGTGTTGCAGTGCTGTTAGCTCAGAGATGAATGCTTAATATCACAATAGGATACACAATCTGCATCAATCCTGCACTGTGAGTCACTGGCCGCGACCCGGCTAAACTAAACCAAATATCTCATCTACAATGTACAACACGCACACAGCCATAAACACGCTTCAAAATGCAGTGGGTCGTGGCCTGAAAAATGATTTTAACTGTTCTCTCCCTCTCTCGCCTGAGCATTTATTTATGTAGATTGGATAGAGTGGCCTATAATTATTCCAGCGCTGCCAATGTCTTCTTTTATTTATTCTTCATTTCCCTTCCTCTGCAGGGCCAAATATTGTCTTGGGATAGATGAGGGGAAACAAGAAGCACAGATCTGTCTTCAGGCACACACTGGCCACTTGTGCATGTATCTGATTACAGGTTGTAATTATTTGAAAGTTCCTTTCCAGTGAAATGTCCTGGAGGTGATTTTAATAGCGTTGAGTGTGTATTATTAATTATAGCTCTCAGATCTAAATGTGGCTCTATTGGAATATAATGACGAGTGTATGCTGTGTGTGCGTGCAGGCTTGTGCTTTGTTGTGTTGTTTTAAATCTACACGTGTCAACTGCACTGGCAGTCTGAGTATTTCTGTACATGTGTGTGCATGTGTATTTTTCCATTTCCCTTCTTGCCTTTGAATAAGAGCAGTGCCACTGAGCTGTTTATTGGCTCAAGGTTCCTGCAGCGGTAATGATGCATGGAGAATGATGTGGGCTGAACTGGAGACTGGGAGGCCTGCACACCCTGGCCTTTCTGAAGTTACAATCAACCCAAGCAAAAAGTCTTAAAGTCTGCCAAGGAAACCGAGTGTCTGTGTGTGTGTGTGTGTGTGTGTGTGTGTGTGTGTGTGTGTGTGTGTGTGTGTGTGTGTGTGTGTGCGTGCGTGCGTGTGAGTGTGTGTGAAGGAAATTATGCTTTTTTTATCCTTAAATGTCAAAATGTCTATAATTCTGGTCGACCTTTAGTATAAAGCCAGACTGGTTTGATGCAGTTGGCTATTTTAAAGCGTTTAGACACACTGACGGAGTGAGAACAATAGGTTAGTGTTTTGACACTTGCATCATCACACAATTTCAATAATGTTGTGACATTTATAGAGCAGCATATTAGAGTTATTTCATATATAGAACTATGGATCTGGTTCAAAAATGCATCATGGTGTTATGAGTTTTCCCCTTAAATTGACACAGTGTATACCTTTGTTATGGCCTTATTGTGGGCATGACTTGTGAGCAGTTCAGACACTGATTCTTCCTTCTCAGGATTCTCATTTGAAGGATTTTGTGAGGCCCGGAGAAGAATCCAGTATTTCACAAGAGAAAAGAGAAAAAATGAATGAAGAAAAGTTGGAAAAATGTGTTTTCTTCCTTGTATACCTTCAATCCGCTGGTGTCCACTCAGATTCTTCATTGGACCCCTTGGTGGATACAGACTTCTAAGTTGGAAACCACTGGTCTTGCATAAAGTAACAGGATTGACCTCTATCTAAAAGTAATTTTCTTTTAGATAATAATCATGACATGAAACCAATGTGAGCATGTCCATCCTAGATTGATTTTAAATTGAAAACCAATGAGATTTAAAGGCTATAACCAAACCAATACTAACTGACCAAATGTGAAAATACACGATATTTTTTGCCATGCTACTATCGTCCTACAAATTTCATTGATGCAGTTGATTGATTTCCCAAGAATGTTATCTGTAACAACACCCGAAACAGTGTTCAGACCTCTCCAAACCAGACTAATGGAAAAGTAAAGCGATGTATCCTTTGATGAGACATGCTCTGTCCTTCATCAGCAACAGCATCCCCTCCAAAAGAAAAAAGAAGTCCTCATTTGTCTCAGGGAAGGTGTGTGTGTCCTTGTTTGTCAGAGGACAGGGGAAATGGCCTGCAATGTTGTGGGACACACAGGTGTGTCGGAGTTGAAAGCATTGGGCATCTTAGTCAGTGGTGTGGGGCCCCTGATACGGTGGTGAAATGTAGCCCTGTTTAGCACAGCGAAGGGCCTGACATTAGAGAGGGTGATGACAGTAGCAGTTAGGAGGGTCAGCTGCACTTCAGCTGAAACAAGACTGGAGAAAGAGACATGGAGGGGTGATTGAATATGGCAACGTAACTCAACTAAAATATTCCCAAGGCTATACTTGCTTACATATAAAGATCAATCTGATCAATCAAGCTCAAATCTGTCTTTGAGGATCCTGAAATGTCTTTCTGTGAAACACTGTTATGTGTGATTAATCATGTCAACTCATTCCTACATACAAAATAGGTTTTGTGTCATTGCCTTCTAACCTGATCCATACAAGTGTTTTACTGACCAGTGCCTTAATATTAATCTGAGGGTTATGATTCGAACCAACGTTCCCTGAGGGAAGGACACACATCAGTATGGTAAAAACGCAGTCAAACGCATTGATTTACCGAGTGCACTAACTTAAGGAGAACTGGCAGGTCTTCGAATTTCATTTGGCGTAATAAAATACACAAAATAAATAAACAAATAATAAATAGCTGAATATTAAAATGACCACATTTTTTAGAAGCATTAATTAATCATCTTGTAACTTTGCTGAAGTTTATGGATTATTGTGGAGCCAGGGAAGGGGGGTTATATTCTGAGACTAGTGTCGTAAATGTATAAGAAAACGTCAGATATTCTCTGAGATTTAACTTGTACATTTTAGGAGAAAAATCACAAATTTCCAAGAAAGAAATGTATCAGTATGTTTTTTTCTGCAGTAGGATGCTCATGATATGGTGATTCACAAATATTTCCTTCTTGCAATCAAATTTAAAAGTATTTGATTAGATCATGCAGTGGACGCAAAAGACAAGGCAAGTTGTGACGTCTGTGATGTGATGCGATGTCTCTCACTATCATGATGAAGTTGGATTTTCTGTACATCTGGAACCTACACTTTATTTGCTTTTTGCTGTCTGCACACACTCAGGATGCATGTTTATGTGTGTGGAACAGAGCTGTGAGATTTCTCTCTAAACCAGACCCATATGGATGCTCCAGCATCCATATGGGTTAGAGTCCTTTAAGCTGTTAGAGAATTCTCTAACAGTCACTCGAGGGTGGCAAGGTCATTCTTCCAGCTTGGTTAGGCACATGCACGCGCACACACTCACACACAGGTGCTCATTGTTCAGTCAGGCTGCTATCAACATTCACGCCCGGGGCTATGAATCCATTGGAGAGAGAGAGAGAGAGAGAGAGAGAGAGAGAGAGAGAGAGAGAGAGAGAGACTGAAAGTCAGAGAGGGCTCTTTAGAGTAAAAAGGGGTGAGCAGGTCTCCTTTTTCTGGTCAGATGTATTGGACTGGGAGACGACCCCAACTGTCGTACGCATGAGCGGGCCAGGTGATGGGCCAGGGTGGGGTTGGTGGTGGAGTGTGTGTGTGTATGTGTGTGTGGGGGGGTGGGGGGGGGGGGGGGG
>NW_022280039.1:7266561-7334061 GCF_004355925.1 Anarrhichthys ocellatus
GGGGGGGGGGGGCGACGTCCTGCAATGGGAGGGGGGGGGGGGGGGGGAGTGACACCAGTGACTCATCACAATGTTAATTGCCTGGTAGTGGTCAGCAACAGGTCAACTAGCGGTCCCTGGGATGGACAGCGGGTCACTATTTGGAGACCTTAGTGTCTCATTGCAGGACGTTAACTGACAAAATACAAAGGTTTATGACATTACCCTTTCTTTAAGAAGACACTGATTACATTAATGAGAATAAAATATTACAGGGACTGTAGGTAACCAAACATAGAGGGATGGATTCCAATGAGTTTAAGATTTTTTTCAGATTAACAAGACTCTCCAGGAGTCAATTCAATAAGCTTTATTGGCATGGCAGATCAGAAACCTTTATTGCCATTATTGAGTAGTACAGACACTTATTCAAATTTACCAATAATTACCAATAAAAATAAAATAATATGCAAATATCAACAATCATTTGAAATGCAAAATAATGAAGACATTAAATAGCAATTAATTACATTGGCATCTGTAATACTTTTTTGGATGTAATCAATCAGAACTAATGTGCTTGTTTCTCTTAGTAAACTATAACATTACAATACAATTTACATTGTAATTTGGTGGTTTCGTTCCGATATTTTATATAAAGATCTTTTTGTTTTGAGATGATTTGGTCAGGCCAGATTGTTTGGTGTCTGTCCTGAAGCTCTGGTGTGTGTGGGCAGAGCTTCAGGACTAGCTGGCAGAGAGGACTCTTGTCTTTGTCCAACTCTTGGCACTGAAGGGCCTTCTGATAATTACAGGAGTCTACAGCCATGTTAGCGGCTCTGTCAGGCTGTACTAAGGGATGTGTTGAAATAAATACTAATGGCATCATGCTACAGTATTATCCTCACAATAACAATAATGGTAAAATACTAATGTTTAGCAGGTATAATGTTTGCCATGTTTTCCATTTCAGTTTTGTATCTTAGCATGCTAATATTTCCTAATTAGCAGTAAACAAAGTACAGCTGATGGGAAAGTCATCAGTTCTGCAGGTGAGAAAGAGAAATTTCCGATTCGATCAGCATGTAAGCGTGCCTAAAAACTACTAAGTCAATTTGAAAGACTGGCATGCACATTGACACACATGTCTCTGTCCCTCTTTTATGCACCAGATGTGATTTTTCCACTGGAACATAATTGGATACGAGTTACCTGCATCAAAGAGCTTCCCCTCCAAACAGCCGAGGAATGGGCCGTGTTTCAGTGACAGGCAAATTGATTCCACGATGGGAGAGGGTTGAGGCTGTGATTAAGTCGAGACATTGCAAGAGCACCACAATCAAACCTGACCACGTAGATTGCTATCAGATAATAAGCTGGATACTTAGAGAGATACAGCGTCTGCCTTTCTGCATCTCTATTTCTCTCCCTTGTTCGACAATGCCACTCCTCTCCCAGAGTGGTTTTGTGATTGCTGCATCAACACAAGGACAAGAAAAGTGGAACGATAAAGAATATCTTCAATTTTCACAGTAGCCATCATCGAAACCGCACACAAACAGTACCCGTGTGGCTCAGAGGCCCTACGGCATTGTGGGTTGAAATTGCTTTGATCCAGAAGAATGGTGATAGCAATATGTTTAGACCGAAGCTGTCTTTATTATTGAGCAAATTGTAGACTGTATAATCAAGCCTAAAAACACAGAGATTAACAGATCTGATGTAAACATGCAAAAGTACAGGCAGGTCTAAAAGTGAGTCTAAAAGTGATATACAGAAATAAAAATACAATCATCCTTCAATACAAGCTTTGGCTGGCTGAGGCCAAAAGCCCACACATGCACACCCACCCAAATGCACTCCTGGCCAGATGCAAATATACTGTCCGTACACAGACACACACCGTCGTGCTTACTATTATTTACTGCATGCCAGTGACAGGCTCTTTGCCTAACAGCTAGACCTTGTTAACCCTAAGCCTATAAATTTTGAAATCATGTTGCTTTTGCTTCCTCAGGGTCAACTATGCGTTGGCCTGCACTATAGCGCTGGCCAACAATTCTCAAGTTCTTCTCCTCTTAATCTTTCAACTTTAAATTCACAATGAACAATTCTGAACTGTTGAATGATGTATGATGTATTTTAGGTGGAAGGTTAGAGAAAAACAGAGCTGCAGAGCTAGTTAGTCTATGGTGCAGGTGCAAAAGGAGAAACTAATTGAAAAAACACCTATACAAAGTAAATAGTCAAGGGATTGAACAGAATTTGATGCTAAGTTTTTGGCTCTGTTACTCCTCACTAATGTTTGCTTATAACATTGTTGATTAAATGAAGTTATTCCAAATATATCAGTGTCAGCTGAATACCTAAAATGCGATGTGCAAACTTCATGTAGAAGCTGCATTGCAATATATCTAGATTTAATGGATTATCATCAGGACACGCTATACCAGTAGTAAAAAAAGATGTATTACAATGCAGCATCCCGGGTTTGGATATTGGAATTCTTCACTAGTGGAGATCCAGTTATGGGCCGTGTCGATGTGAGTCTCTGAACCTCATATCGACTGAACTCATATTCCTTCTTCGTCTCTGCCATGTGAAGTGAGGATGGATCTTGTATTAGACATGTATCACTTTGTTTAATTGCTGTTACATGATATAATTGATAATACTGCTCTGTTTGTGTTCAGATTTGAATTACAGATCAGATTTCAAAGAAATATGCATTAATAAATTGATTTCAAAGTTGCAAAAAGCAAAAAGCAAATCTGATCACATTGCTACTTGCATGTAAACAGATTGCTTTGGTGTTACGGGTTGCAACATGGTTGACGCTCACCATTCTTATAAACATCATTATTGGCCGCAGCACTTCTGCAAAAAATGTATAAAAACCAACTGTGCACTATCTGCCCTACACCAAACAGCTGATAGACAACTTTAGCAGCTAGCCTGTGAACATAGCGGAGCATTTAAATGCTAAAGAGCAAGATATTTGCCTCAGGAGTTGGCAAAGACCAAAAACAGAGCTAAATAGGGAGTGATGTTCATTTATCAGGGGGCCATCTCCAAAATGAATGACAATGTTGCTCCATGACTGCTGAATGTGTAAATAGGCAACTGTTTGCTAATGTGTTCACCATATCAACTTAAATGATAATAGTAGTGTATGTGTTTAAGTTGCACTTATACTTTCAAGCGGCAAAAAAAATGTTGTTGAAGGATTAATCAATGTTATGATTAACTGAAGAAGTCAGGGTAGTAAAATGTAAGGTTTCAATGAATAGTTTTACCCTACTCCCATTTTCCAAACATTTATTTTTTAAAAAGGTTAGTACACTTTTGGCATTTCTTGGCATTAAAATGGTCTGATTTGAGCATTGTGCAGCACACAGTGTCAGTTATTTACAGCTTCAATCCAAAGATGTCTGTACTGGCCTTCAAACTGTCAAATCCTGTTGTGTAACTTATGGTGGACTTGTCGTTTGGATTAAATTCAGCGCACATAAAGTGGAACAATATAAACTCTGTGTGTGGTTATTGATGATAGCATGGGGAGATATAAATCAGGGGAAATATGGTAGTCAAGCAAGGCAGAGGGGGCAGGAAGTCTTCAACAACTATAAGCTGTTGTACTTCATCTGCATGTGTGCGATGAGCAGGGAACCAGTATTTCCCTGGGTAGCCCCTGGCAGTAGTGTTTTTCAGTTTCTGTTCCCTGCAGATAAGCGCTGGCTGCCCTCTCCTTAACCTCCAGCTTTGCCTGTGGTGTTGCTCAATTGCCAACAGCAGAGGATGTTGGTTTTACCCAGCAGCCCTGTGGTGTAAATGAGCATACCTGTACTAATCTCACGTTGGGTGGCAGACGAATAGCACGTTGAGTATATCCTTACCTGCGAAGATGGAAGCTAAAGAGAAGAAGAGGACTTCCCTGGACCCCTGTTCTCTTTACTTTACCCTTCAGGCCTGCTGTCCCCAGACCAGCAAACATCTGATTTACACCCCTGTGGTTGCATCAGGGGACCTGGACAGTCAGATACCTCTTGTCAGGACACCCTCTCAACCGTTGCCTCTGTCTTATTTACGAGGCCAGTGGTGTTCAGCCCCATGGCTGATCATTTTTCCATGCAGGATGAGCCTGTCTGTGGATGCCGGCGACATCCCTACCGGAAGAGGAGATAGGTTGGATTCAGTTCTCAGGCTTAATGCCAGGCACAAAGGAAGGAGTCGGGTGTATATAAAGTCCTATGTCAGCTGGAGTCACTTTTTAATTATATGCAGATTATTGATCAGCGTAAAACCTTATGATGCATTTTAAAATGTTATTTTTCTGTCTCCCTATCTGTCTCAAGTGGGATTAGAATAATTACCTGGGTCTGTGATGCATTTTTTCATTCAGCATGCCTGGTCAGCTCCTACTGCACTCAAAAATAGAAATCTCCAAACTTTTGCCTGCCACTGTCTGACACTTCTCTACTTTATGGAGCCTATTTCTTCCTCTGCAACACATACTGGGGCTTCATCTGACAGAAGCACAGCATGTTCATGCTTTTCTCTTCTAATCTAGTCCAGTCCATTTTACTTTACTCTACTCCACTCTACTACAGGCAGCTTGTGCTTTGTTAGTGAGTGTTGGAGGTCACCCAGGCCTGGTGTCATTACTCAGTGACTGACAGACTGACAAGCCCTCTTGTCTTGGCCCAGTCGGCTGCAGGTGAACCCAAATAGCTGGACCATGATGGATGGCAGCTGACAGGGGACTGACAGCGACTGCGGGGAGAGACCGAGCTGACCCGAGTGGCTTAGCACACTACTGTCGCCGGCGAATCATTTTGGAGGTCACTGCAGGAGTTTAGATTTGTGTAAGTATGCATCTCTGTTGGCTGGTGGAATTATATTAAACAAGGGTGCGGATGGCTGTGGCTGTTGCCTAGAGGTGATAAATGGAGGAGAAGTGTGAGTAGAACTGGAAGCAGTTTAAATCTCTGTGTTGCCTGGAAAGGTGTCGATGGGGAAAGTGAATGGATAGCACTCTCCACTCTATCAGCAGCTCCGGGCTAAGTGCCCTTGAGCAAGTAACTTTACCTCAAACTGCACTGGATGGGACTTTACTGCATGGTCAGTTCCCAGTTCTGAATGTATGGAGTGTGTTAATGTGCAGTGTCACTGAAACACACTGACTCTCATTGGTGACTAAATAAAAGAAATACCTCTCTGTTTGTCTCCCTGATCAATAAACAAGACTTCTTACCTGCCCACTGCGGATCAGGTTACGAGCCTTCATAACTGGCGGTCAGTGCCACTTATATGAGTGACTTCAAGATAAGATCAAGAGCTCTGTGTGTGTGAGTGTGTATGCATGTGTGTCCACTCTAAAACTCGGGCCATGAATCCATCAATCAGTTGGAAGGACAAAGACTCATGTCAGGGTGCAGTGTGCACTCCTTTGGCCATGTCACTGCACCTCTGACACACATACACACACAAATTATTCCCCCCTGGTCAATTCTAGCGAGCCAGTCAACCAGGCGATCGGCCAGGTTGGGGCTGAAGAAGTGTACAACTCTTATCATTCTTCTTTACAACATCATCAAACTTAGGTATTTTACCTCTTTCACCTCACCATTCTGCATTCTCCTCCAGTATCACTAGGAAAGAAATACAAGCATTATCGATCTACAAATTAAAATTGAACTTCCGTGTCAACAAGCAGATATCACAACAATATTGACCTTTTCTTTAGAACCAAATAAAGGCTCACCAGTGTTCTTCACCTTCTAGTACAACGTGGCCAACTATGTGTCATAGGGCTGTCAAAGAATATTCTGAATTAGAATATATATTCGAATAGTAAAAAAAACCTGATCTTTGAGTATTAAAAATTACAGCACTACCGCTGCATGAAATGTAACGTTAGGTCATGTAGAACGATGAATAATTCAACAACAACCATAATGATGGCAGAAACCTCGGCTGCAGAATGAGTAACAGCAAGTGTTATGTTGACTCTCCATTCCCTTAAAAGGTCAGTATTGTCAAGGCTCGGTTTGCTATTGGTCAACAGCATGTCAACTAAATAGTTGAACTTAGCTCAAAAAATGATGGTGGGAGCACAGGGCCAGAGTGTATTAGACAGACAGTCCATATAAAGTTAGTATCAGTCAAACCAAATGCAAAAGTTTATATTAGTAACTTTTATACTCTCCAAAGACTTAAATTAACTAAAAATACACAGCTTAGTAATGGGGAAAGATTTGAATGTTGACATTTACTCTCCCAATTTACCTCTCCTAACCTCACTTTCTCCTCCCATCTCCTCCCAAAAACTCCAAAGCCTGTCAATCGCTGCCAGTTAATGGGGTGAAGTTAAGTAAACAGTTCGGGGGCTTGTCATGTTCTTGTGAAAGCCTGGACTGACAGCCGAGGTTAAAATGCCAAACACCTGGACCGAAGTGAAAATCTGTCCTCCGCACATCCAATAAAAATACCAAAATGGAACCATGGAATCATACAACTAGGGCAGACCACCAAGAAATACCAATAAGAAAATATTCTCTAGGTCCTTATAAGCAACTGTGACAGTAAAGGTTTATGTCACAGCAATTGGAAATGCTTGAACTTTGGGAAGTTTATGATCTCACCTCCTGGTCAGTAGGAGGTTCACAAGGTTGCTTTGACAGTTTGGGAATCCAATAGAAAAACATGATCGCAGCCATGCTTTCTGCTTGGATCTGGCTGTGATTCAGTGATTGGATGCTAGGAGAGAGTGGCTCCACTGCTCATTCTCCACACAGCTCTCCCAATGTGGTAGGCTTGGGAATCAACCAAGAAATTGACTATATTTTTCTTTTTCTGCTGAACCCCTGAACTCAGCTGTCATATTCATGTCTCTACAATGGATTCAGAGTTGTTAACAATAATAGCCTAAGCAGCTGTGGCAATATGGGTTCAAATTAGTCTCATTATTACATTTAAACCAATGTCTGTCCCATCTTTCTGGTGTGTTTATACCATGTCACATTTAATAATGAGACAAAACCACAAATATGGGGCCTCTCATGCTTTTTTGTTTTGATCTAACTGTGTGTCCGTCAAAGGGCTTGGTGCTTAAGATATACGTAGGTCTTATTGTTTTTAGCCATGCTAGCGGTGTGGCTCTAGGAATGGCATTGACGCGTCTGTCTGTTGGTCCAGACTTCAATATTTGGCACAGGCATTCATGTCTCCTTCAGGATGAATTGCAATGTACTTTCTTAATCCCTTAACTAATGACTTTCTAATGACCCTCAGCTGTTCTTTTTGTCTATTGCTAATTACCAAATGTTTATATGCTTGATATGTTAAACTAAGATGGTGACTATAGTAAACATCACATTAGCAAAACGTGATTAATTGCAGCCTCACAGAGCCGCTGCCGTGGCTTAAAACTGTTATTGTGAGGATCCACTGACTGAGATGAAAGTTTGCCCTTTTCTCGAGTGAAGAGATTGTAGTGGTAGACATCTAAAATTGTTGAACTTTATGCAAACGATGGCACAGTTTATACTGATTCCTCAAACAACTAACAATGAAAAAGTGATGCAATGTTGAATCTGTAAGTTTAGTTTTTACTTCAACCCATTTTTGCATGATTTTACAGATACAAAGAAAAAAGTGGCACAGTCTGCATGCCACACAGTCACATACATTATTGAAGAACGTTAAAGGTTACTTTTTTACACAATATCAGCAAATGACCAAGCTACTTGCGATGAGTGAGAGGTGGCAGAGGCGAACTGAAATGATTTGCTTGCTTCCACTGGGTCTTCACCGTTAAGAGATTTTCAAATCTGTGCATTCAGCTAAAGAAAGTGAGAAGTTATAGCTTTCTTTCATTATAGTGTAATGTAGCTGAAGGATATTATCATATCACTAAAGAGGTAAAAAAGTAGCGGTTTGGTCTTTTTGAAAAAATGCTAAATAAAAAAAAAAAACATCATCAATATTGCATTACAAGGTAGTTGCAACAGTACTTATCTGGGCCAGTGCAGTACAAGCAAAGTGTACAAAGCCTTGTTGCAAACTAGCGAATATTCCTGGCTCCGAGGCTTGCTGAACCCAGAACATTGCAAGCTAAGCGTGCATGCTCATACTGTATGGGGCCCGGGGAGTTTTTCTTGTCACTGTCATGTAAGCTGACTGCTTGCTTATTTTTCCAGCTTCAGCACAGAGATAGTATGAGGTAAAGAGTGGGAGCCTCACAGCCCCTATTAATCATAGCAAAGACTGGGCTTCCCCAAGTACAGAGACAGGATCCCTGTGTGTGTATTTATACATTTCTGAATGCACTTACATGCAACTATAGTACATGTATAGTACATTGTTTATATATCTGCTAGGTACAGACACACATATAAACTGACAAGGACAGATATATAATGTGTGTCTGTACCTAGCTAAAAGGATACAATATCCAAAATCCATTCATCAAAGTCATAAAACAGGCTGTTATTTCAACAGTGTGGGTGTGTGTTAGTGTCTACATGAATGTATCTGCATTCATATATGCATTATGTATTGGGACATAGCCTATGTATTGTTTATGTTCTTTCCAGTAGAGTGCACAGACCAAGTGGAGGCTGATTTCTTTGCGTCCATGTGATCCGTAACAGAATATTGTTGGTGGGCACCCATGTAGCAGAATGTATGAAGTGTGCATGTGTGTGCTCTGTTTGCTGTTGCAGTATGGACATGGATATCTGTTCAATTATATGTGGACTTGTATAAAATGTTTCGTAAAGGGATCAGGTGCAGGCTGTTATCTGTGGCGTGTGTTGGCACGTGTTTGCGCAGATGACAGATGTGTGCACATGTTTGTGTTTGTCCACCTGTGTGGGTGGGTTTGCGCATTTGGGTGGATGCATGCTGAATGTTTTTGTGTGCACTCGTGTTTGTGGGTACGGCTTGCATACATACTCCTGGGTGTATATGTGTGTGTGTGTGTGTGTGTGTGTGTGTGTGTGTGTGTGTGTGTTTGGATAGTACTACACCACATGCTCCAATCGTCTGCAACAGATGGGCTGATAAAATGCCAGAAAAGCAGCAATTACCACCGATAAACCATTGTCAGCTGTTCACTCTGTATAGGGTTGCCAGGTTTGAACATGTACAGAAAAATATTACCATCTTACCAAGCCATCTTTGGCCTTACTTCTGAGAATGCTTTACCTCCCAATGGAAAAGAAAAATCCTATATACAGATTAAATTGTTCGAAAGACTGAAGCAAGAAAGTATCAATGTTATTGATGAGTATACTATGCTATTATTCAGCATATTGAAAGGGTTTAATATGAACATATAAATACATGAAAATGCAATTTACTCCACCGACAACCATCAGTGTCAGAGCAATTGATGCCAGAACACTGTTTATTTCAACCAATCTCTTACTCTGAGAATGCACACAACGTTTTCAGCTATCTTGCTTTTATTTCAACCATCCAACCCCTGGAGACACCACATTTTATATGTAACAATTTCACATTTTGGGAATTGGCATGGATTGGAATGGGATTTCTGTACGGTAAAAATGAAGCTACAGCCAGCAGCCGGTAATCTTATTTTAGCACAAAATGGAAACATGGGGAAACAAAGGTAACAAAATGCACCTACCAGCACCTGTAAAGCAGCATGTTAACATGTTAAGCTAAGCTAAGCTGTACAGTATATAGTGCTATTAGCTCATGGGTAAGCAGTGGTTGGTAAAAGGCTAAAGATGAGTAAGTACAATTAGTGCTATCAGAATTCGTTATATACTATGGCCTGTTTTCCGTGTGTAAGAAGATATCTACTGCAGTGCCTCTTTCCTTGAATACTGCCATACCCATTTCATATTGCCTTTGGGAGTTCAGGCTTATATAAATGCAGACACAAAATATTCCTTTGCGCAACACTATTGACAGTTTTAATACACTCACTTTGAGGAGAGTCTCATCGTTTATTTGTGCAGACAAGTGGAATATTCTCAAAGAGTGAATGTGCCCTGTGGAGCAATAACACCCACTCATGAGATAACAATCACAGAGAGGGCAGAGTGAAAAAAAATAACCGGAGGCACTCATATTGCCATGGCATTAGAAAAAAAGTGAGCTAGTGCCACTTGGGTGTCACTCTGCAAAACATACATCCTGCAGCACATGCATGTGGTGAGCTCTGCTGCATTACCTGATATATTGTGTATAGACAGAGCAGTGCCAGGCAGTACAGGGAGCTCTGAATGAAACATTTGTCAGAGGATGTGACTCCTCTGTGCTGTCGAGTTTCCACACACAATAGGATCTTCCTCCAGCGGAGGGCTCTCTGTCATCAGGCCAGGAACAAGGGCCTTTTCTCTGGCCCCATCCAAACCCACATATCCCCTTCTGTGGTGCACTGGATCCTCCTGCTGAGTGATATTGACAGACCAGGACTGCTTGAACACTTGTGTCCCCATAACGAGTATCAAACTTCATGTTCCTCGGGTCTTTCACTCCAACATGCACTGCCCTGTTATGTATGTATATATACTGTAAAAAGCAAGAGAAGGCATTCTAGGATAATTTATAGATAAACACCTTTAACTATTGAAGATGTATAAGAAAGTGATTGCATTTGCCAGTTTCTTCATCTTGACTATGTCTCTATATGACATTTATTAAACCTGTACAAGCACATACAGTCTCAAACACCAGCAATTACACGTATCCTTTGAAACAAGTGGCGAAGCTGTAAGGGAAACACCCAGCAACAAACTGTACAGTATCATTAGACATTAGGGTTCAGCAAACATTCTTTTCAATATGTTTCATGTTCCATGCGGCCTTCTGGCTCTGTAAGTATTAAACGAGATGCGACCCCAAAAAGGCTCCTGATCATCAATTTACCAGAGTGGGTACCCATGGCCATCAGCTACTAATTAGCCTCATCATTTCACAGTCAGCCATCATCTCACAGTTCCATTTGGCATATTGCTCTGACCCAGGATCTGCCAGCAGATGACCGTTAAATACATTCATCCCATTCACTTGCTACTTTACGAAGCAATGCCAATGTTATAAAAGACAATAGGCAGCTATGTGCTCTGCTAGCTGGCCCACTGGTAATAGATATAATATTGGAGGGAGGAACTGGGCTTGTAATGAACATCTGTCCCTCCTGGCTGGCGAGGATATGAGGGAGGAGTGGCACTCACCCAGGGAGGAGTTGGGGTAATGACTCCAGCTGGTGGTGACAGATTTCTTGGGTAAGGGGGAATTGGGCGTATTGTCTGGAACCCATGAAGAAGCTGATACAAGCTCAAGGCAATGATCACACTGATAACTTGTGCTTTCACTTCAAATGGGAATTGAGGCAGATTAAAATTTGGAAAATGGCTTCCATTTCAGCTTCCGAGTTGTAAATACAGGACTCAGATTCTCATTCCTGTGAGGAAAGCCAGAAACTCCTCCAGCTCAGACTCCAATGGGTCCTCTGGCAGCGACCAGCCCGCTGCGGACAGACCCAGATCCTGACCCAGAAGAGAGCTTTGCCACACTGCACCCCAACTCCAAAATCAACACAAAATGAAAGTTTCTTGTAACTTTAAATGAGTTCAAACATGAATCCTAACTGCTCGTTTGATGGTACCTGTGGTGTATTCCACGTAAACCTGGAGAAATGTGGGCCAAACAGTGATAAAAGGCGGCACCTTTATGAATCCACTCATCCTGGGTGTGAGAGATCGTGATACTGTGACTACGCAATGAGTCAGAGATTGAGACCATGGGCAGCACGAGAAAAGTATGATGAAAAGTTGTCAAAGTGCTGCTGCAAAATTACCTGCATTGAATTCACTGCTCTGAGGTCTGCTTGGAAAAATATGTAGATCAGAGAAATATTCAAGCGGAGATGAAAATGGTATTGTCTGACCTCAGAAAGTGGATGAGACTTAAAGGTGCAATGTGGAGTGTTTGATTGGGGCTCAGTGTTCAAGCTACTGATTTTGATTTAGTTTTTTTTGTGACTGTAATGCATATTAATTTTAGTCAAATTTAAACTACACAAAGTACCTTTAATGAAAAGGCTCAATACTAACAGGTTAGTCCCCAAGACAACTTGACATGTCATATCTTAGTTCAAGATTCTTCAGTGTTAATGGTTGTTGTTGGGATCCCTTGCTGAGACCAGGGGGCAAATAACATCATCTGCTTTGTTCTTTGAAAAACTGATTTAGCATTTTGTACAATTGTGTGTATGTGTGTGTTTTCTCAAACAATAAATATCTAAGAAACTAAAAGTTTCCATCTCTTCTTCTTCTCCTTATACAGTATATCATATTAATCACTCTCAGTTTCTGTGGGAGGTGTGTGTGTGTGTGTGTGTGTGTGTGTGTATGTGTGTGTGTGTGTGTGTGGGCATCAATTGCCAGCTTTGTCATGTTTAAATCTCAGGGTGCCGCATAAACAGAGCAGCGTGTCTAAAAAGAACCAGTGTTTCTGCAGGAGGTGACAACCCATCGAGCACTTGTTCTGGAGCTGTCAATCCCAAGAATGACAGAACTGATGTCTGATATCCATGCAGTGAAGCATTAGCATAAGACAGTATTTTGGGAGACAAATGACACTGTAGGTGGAACCATGAGCAAAGAACACCCTATTGTCAAATAAACAAAATAACAGAGAACTCAGTGTCAACTGGTGTGTCAGCAACACAATCAGCAGGGCTGTAGGGGAAGGTCTCAGGAAATATTTAGTAAATCTTGCCTCTACCTGCTACTCCTGACTATTTACACTGAACACTGTAGACATCATCAGAAAATAACAGAAAGTTGTGCAAATGAATGCACTTATTAGGTTGTTATCTTTAGGAGTGAAATTGAAATCTTCCCACGCTAAATAGAGATGCAAAAGTTTTACTAATTAATCTACAGAGTGTTTAGATCACGGGGATCATTTGAAACAAAACATTTACAACTGAATACATTTATCCCAGGTTTAAAGGCCCAGCAGTCCAAACAAAAGCATTCCTGAATAATTCAAACCAAATAAAAGAGAATGCAGAGTTTCTTTGCTAATTCCAAATGCTGTTCAGTTGTACAACAACCTTTCTTCCAAGATGCGTTCAACAGCACTAAAGTCCCTCTCAGATAGCAACTATTGTACATGATGCGATGCGCCAATTTGGACAATACAAGAAATTTCCACTGACAAACAATTTTCGATAATGTTCTGTTTGATACTCATAGGGAGAAAATATGTAATTGGTAACACAGTCAGTTCGATCAGGAAGAGTGATGCCGTCTTCTCCTTTGGCCACATGTGGGCAGAGCAACAAGCTATGACCACTGATATATCATCACCTAACACTAATCTAAATTTAACATGTTAGCAAAAAGTTACTCATTTACAAATCAAGCAGATACAGAGTAATATTTCAGAGTATAATAAGGCTTTTATTATAAGTATTCATTTTCTATCCTACATCCCTCCAGCAAACGCACATTATCAAAAATATATAACACCTGTTACATTTTGGTTACGTCCCACAGAAGCAGAAAAAAATACCCCTATGACATTATTAGACCATCATAGGTGTAATCCTCATCTTTAGACGTCAATGTATCCATCAACTACCAGGTGTCTCTCAAGGGTTTTTGAGGAATTATCTGTTAATTATCTGTCTTCAATGGAAATGATCGGGCTTTTGTTCCCGTCATGGCTGTGACCACATTAGGATTCAGTGGAAATATTTTACATCTGTGAGTGTGGGATCAAAAGAAGACCTCCTTTCCTTCTCGGAGAGCAGAAGGCATGACAGGTCCTGACGGCATTTCTAAAAGAGACCACCCCACTGAGAGGCTCTTATCGCTCCTGCCTCAGACGTCTGTCGCCATCTACTGTAAGTGCTGGTATCAGCGTCTCAGCAGGGGGCCGTGGGCTTTGGGAGTTGTTTCTCAGCGAGCACACCCCTCCGAAAATATTAATGTCAGGAGCACTGAAGAGTTGGTACATCCTGAACTCATTGCAACGAGGGTGAACTCTTTCCACTCTTCTAAATTAAGGGCAAGCGTCATATATCAAGTGTGATTTTGGGCTATACTAAATAAATAAAATTGAATTGAATTGAAATACAAACTTACAAAATAACTGAACTCTGAGATAATTGTGTACACCAGTGTAAACAAACTAATTTTGATGACTATGATTTTATATTAAAATGATAAGAGCTGTTAATGTCACTGTCATTTTTCATGTTCAGCCTCCCGAACTGATTCAGAAAATGTGACGTTTCCCATTCTTAACATTGACATGCACATTACTCTCATAGAGAAGGTGGATACTTTAGAAGCCTGGTGCTGTCCCAACCTGTTGAGTGAACGTGGAGACGGATGGTCATCAGGGAAGCTGTCTTTGTGCTCAAATATAACCAGCTGCAGTTACAATTACAATGTTTTTCCCCCTCCCTGCTCAAGCTGCCTCATTAAGATCGGCAGGGTCACTGGCCTCTTATCTTCCTGCTGCACTTCATTTGCTCTCCACAGGATGGCGTTGCCGTGCTGCAACAGACCCCCAGCTGACCAACCAGAGAGCTGGTAGCCCTGCAGTCACTCAGCAGCCCGGCCAATTGAATCACGGGGGCCGCTTCAGCACTCGGGAAGCAGCTACCTAACCTGCCTGGCTGATAGTCATCTCTTGCTCTGCTCCAGACCTCCTCTCCTCCCCCCCAAACACTCACACACATATTCACATTAACAAACAGCTCTGCCTGCTTTGCTTTTTCCTCCACCTCTCTATGTGTTGAGCTTTAAGGGTTTGTATTTGGTGTCAAGGGATGGAATGTATATTTAAAAATTCGTATGACTACCAACGCATGAGCTCACACACTTCTGAGGCTTCCACTTAAGATGTGGGATCTGAGGCACAACTAACTCCAAGCAGTTAGAGAAGAAGATGTGCTGATACCAGGAGGAGGTGGAGAAACTGGGCTGGCCAACAACAAAGCTACCCTCTGTCTTATTGCTGCAGCAAATGCACACCAATGATTCTTGTTATCCATGGTATTCAGTCTGTTGTATGGGAGAGGGAGAGGGAAAGGGAGAGGGGGGGAGGGATGGATGTTTGTACTTTGCATTTAAATTACACCCCATATTATGCATCTTGATTCACAGTACGCTGGTGAATTTGTAATGCGAAATAACAACGTGTCCTGTGTTTATTTGATTCATTTCCTGGTCTGTGAGAATTTGCCGCTTAAATGGGTGAACCAGACTGGAGCACAGTTTTAAAAGAAGGGGGGCACATTTGTAAAATACGATAAGAAACACTCAATTGTTAGTCCTGGTACATTAATACACTAAATAAATAAAGAGTTCAATATGATTTGATATCAATACATAGCTGCCTTTTTCAACTCCAAATAGCCTACAATCATAGACAAATAAGGAGGACAACATGCCCATGGAAACAGACCCCCCCCCTCCCCTAGGAGCAAGACCCCCAGATTGAAAGAGACTGCTGCATTGTTTGTAGTCTCCCTGTTTCCGACCCGCTCACCGGCACTGTTCAGGTGAGGTCTCCCGCCGCACAACCTCGTGCACCCATACTGTAGCACCCACTTGAAAACACACCCACTAGAAATGCACACCAACATTATCTCACTGTCAGTGCCACCACGCTTTGATGCTCACCCTCTCCTCAACATGAGAGGAGCCGGGAATTCATTCAAACAAACGCTGGTCGTTTGAAACTCAATGCCATTTCTTCCCTCCCCCACGTCTCCAGAAATGTAATTCAAGGAAGGACATAGCTGCAGGACATTTTGTCGCCGCTGAGCTCCGAGCCCCTTCTGTTGTGTGTTACTGCGTACAGTGGCCTTTATATATGAGAAAGACTTGATAAATGACAGAGAGGCACAATCTAATTTATGACAAACGCATCACATCTTTTGTGTGAACACACAATGTTTATGAGGGAATGTGATTGATGATTATATCCAAGCACAAGTGACAGTGGAATAACATTATTCACCTTAGCTTTGCCCTCCTCGGGCACAGTAGAGTGGTGGAGTTATCTTCACTATCATTAGTCAAGTATGAAATTGTGAAGATTCTTTACATGAAAACAATCTAAACTCGGAGACTGTAGATGAGTAATGGGAAACGGGGGAAGAGCTGGCTAGGAAGAATATTCTCTGGCCTAGTTAAGGTGTGATTTTCCTCCTTCCATTAGTTTGTACCTCAAGTTAAATAAAACCAGTGCAAGGGATTTTCTGCTGAGATTATAAAAAGCCCATGAATGTACCAGCATGGTGGGTAGACAATGAGCACAAATACCTGAAGTGTAAGTGGGGGATGGAGGGCTTGCAGGAAAAAGAGGGTTTGGGAACCTTTTTCTGTGAATCAGGCCTAACTCTAATTATGGCTTTGTTAATTAGTGGATCTCAACACAGACTCGCTTGGAAGGATGCCACTTAGCTCAGCTTTTTCTCCCCCCGCCCCCCATATCCCTTTTCCAAATTACAGCTGAGCTCCTTCCCGCCTCCCCCTTCTTCACTCCCCCTATCCCATCCCATTCCTGTCCGCGTGTCTTGACAGCTCAAAAGGCAAAGCAGCATATCAAAGCAGACTGAGCCATCGTAGCCCTTAACCAAGCATCTTTTCCTTCAAATTGCTTCCTGAGGAAAGGGAGAAATAAGATAAGAAGGCAGAAAGAGAGGAGAAGGAGGATGAAACGGGGCCATATACTGAGCAGTTCTCTCCAAGAGATGGAAAGGAGTGAACATAGTGTAAAAGGTGAAATATGTAACACAGGCAGTTGCCATTATTTCTCTGGGGTGTTGGTTAATAAAGCCACTGAGCGTCGCACCCCACCCCGCCCCCACCCCCAAAACCCTCAACATAAATTAAGTCCCATCTCAGTGACGAGATCAGGGAATAGACACATGTCACAGCGCCACAAATTGAGAGTCCTCAGTCTGTATTTACTGGAGCAGAGCGCTCTGCACACACAGGGAGTCCTGCACACACTCACCACACAACCAAGCACACCATAATTTCCAACTCTGAAAAGTACCCCGCAACTCCCAAATTGTAATTCGTGCCGCGGCTGCTATTCAAGCACAGTGGCACTGCAAGATGCTGCATAAATTAAGTCGCCGGAGGGAGTGAAGACGGGGAACGAGCACCGTCTGCCTCTGCCGGATCATATTAACTCATGGGACCTTTTTGGCGGAGAAGAAACCTGTCGGGACCAGGGCCACACCTTCTGCTCTTTGGGTATTCATTAAGGCCTCTCTAACCCCCTCCCCCCAGGAGTTCTTCCAGACTTTGTTTACTGTCCGTTTTAGGACACTACATCAATAACTAGGCAGCTAAAATGAGGCATTAGAGAAATGCAGAGTTCTGTCAATTGTTCATTTTTTGTTGGAATTTGAAATGTGTTTCGCATGTCCCCACCCCCACGATGTCAAAAGGCAGCCTCAGTGATTGCATTGGTGACCCTGCTCTTTCACCTTTCGACTCGCCTCGCTGCTTTGCAAAGAGAAACACTCTGAGACTGAGATTGTCTCCATTTACTTGCCGCCATGCAACCTGTTATTTTCTGCACCCACAACTTCAGATAGTCTGGAGGAGCGAATATATAAATAAAAAAGCTGGGGTTGTGCTCCTGATCGTGGTGCAAATTAATGGCTGAGGCAAGGAAAGGAGTGAGTTTAGGGAGTTTTTTTGGGGGGGGGGGGGGGGCTGACAGGATGTGTGCTATTTCAGAAACGGTACTTTCAGGCCAACTGTGCCCTCATTGTTCCATCACTGCCGGTAATGACTTCACCGTGGCTTTCCGTCACATGAGGAGGACTCTGCTGACCCCGTAAGTGATGCAGCAAGTGACCCTGGATTGGATTGGATGGATGACTTCACTAAGATGTTTGCTTACTTGAGAACATGCAAACATCTTTTTGCCTTGAGAATATCATACAGTCCTAATCTATACAACTGAGTTTTCGCATGTTAATCAATGGTTGAAATATACTAATCTGGTTTAGAAGCAAAACAGGTATTCAAAGTTGTTAACAACCACATTAGAAACGTTGCTAAAACAAATCTAGTCCAGTTTCCTTGAACGTAATTTGATGACATTCTTACTATAAAATTGATATTTAGCGGTCACTCAGATGTGAGAGAAAATGTCTTAAATGCTCCTCCTGATATATTACTAAAGTTCAATGGGATGGATGAAGATAGATGGAATTTGATCAGGGTCCACTCCTCACCTCTCCTTGATTCATGGACTCCACTACTCCAAACAGATGTAAGTAAAGATATATTCTATTGTTAGTGCTCTGTGTGCTAGGTTCAGAAAATCAAAGAGGGTCCCTCATCCATACTTATTGGACATTCCCTCCTATCTGCGTGTACTGTCTAAAAGGTGTTTGGGACCCCATTGAACACATTTCCACTGACAACAATATTTGTTGAGGAAACTAATCTTCTACTATATAAATGAAATGGCATTGCATCTCTAATTGGCAGATGACTAATCCTTTTGAAGTGTAAGGATAAAGCCACCTATATGAACTCAACTATACCCATTGGATCTAATGCAGTTTTTACAGTTAGAGAAAGTTAAACTCACGCTGAAGGGATCTGCTGAATCATTTTGTAAGGCCTGGCCACCATGTCAAGTTTTGCAAGTTGGATAATACTCTCTGGGGATTGAGACGTGTGCCAACTTAACCTTAACCTTATCTAACTCATATTATATAATACCATAATAACCAATAACATCTGGCAGTACATCATAAATTATTCAGTTGAAGGATATTTCTGCATTCTTGTGAGTTTTCATAATGAAAGAGGTCCAATATTTCACAGTACAGTATGGTGCACAAACACACACACACACACACACACACACACACACACAGACATACCCATGAATGAAACCAGCCCTTGTCTACCGATTGTCTCACAATGCCCAGCAGCAGACTGCAGCTTTGTTCAAAATCGGAGGATCATATCACGTCTTGTCATTAGGCTTTGTTACCAGGACAACAGCATTGCTCCAGCAACGTCTATGCCAAAGCTTGTCAGGACAGCCGCAGCGGCAGCAACAGAACAAAGATACCTATAGATTGAATTAAAATAAACATAGGTCCAGAATTCATGACAAACATCTACAGATGCTACAGATGACCTGCTGGTTTACAGAGACCTGAGCCCGGCACTATCGGCTGTAGTGTGTGATGAGCCTGTCAAGTGGAGAGCGCTTTTGTATTCTTGCTGCAGCCAGATGTACACTGTTGTTATTTTGTCCCTGATATTGTATGAAAAAGCCAAGGCTGTGAGTGTTCCCAGCTCAGATAAAGACCACAATAATTGGCATGTGGTTACGTAATGTGAGTCCATAGTGTTGTATAATTCATTGCACTAGTGGAATATGTAAAAGCATTGCTCCAATCCCCTTTAGGTCTAATTAAAAGACTATCAGCCTTTTACAATGAAAACTCCAGGGGATACAGTGTAATCACGTATTAATAGAATGATTACTAAAGAAATAAAGCTCCTTACACAGATAAGAGCTTCTGAATTTATAACACAAAGCCACCCTTGAAAGGAATTCATATAAATGTTATTCCTATGATCTTCAGCTTCAAATTTGTGACCATGAACAAGCCTTTCCCAAAGCCACAAAAGGAGAGTCAGATATCATTCATAAAAATATGGATTGGAGGCTGTGATTTTAGATGCAGATTGGCACCAAGGGTGTATCTATACTCACAGAGATATGTTTTCTTGATAATCATAACTGTAATAATGACATAAACCTCATTTGGGTGTCGAGGCAAGCGACTGCTAATCTTCAAATTTGGATTCACTTTCGATGCCACTTAAGCAATTGCAAGTTTAATCTTTTCATAAAATCTTCAGAGATTAAAGCTTTGTTTACGATAGAGAATCATCCATACTCACTAATATTCTAAAATTCAAACAACACTAAGGCCTCATTCACAATTTCGCATGACTAAACTTAACTCACTTTTGATAGCACGTCCTTTTCTCCGTATTGTTTTTCACTGCAGAATGAACATCCTCTGTGTCGGCTGGATTGTTATCTGATCGCCGCAACACCATCTTTAATGTGACACTCGCTGAATCCTATCATGGGGAAAGTTTCCTACATTGTAGAATGTAGAATGTGTAGTGTATGGCTTAGTGTTAGGCATAGTCTTGTGGGCTGCAATCATGTGTTATCAGCCCAACATACTGTTCCAATTCAAATTCTGCATCTCGCCGACTACAGTACAAATAAATCCCTGTTTTAACAAGGTTAGGTTACTTTGGGTGATGATTTGCGTAGACTTGAAGTAGCCAAGAATCCCAGAATGAAAAACTTGTTTGCTATTATAGTGAGTTGATATTTTGTCAGGCTTGAAAGTAACAATTTAAATTTAGAATATGTGTTCAATTTATCAATAAGTGCCAAACTAGAAATTCGCTACAAAGTTTTGGGACGTTATGGAATATCCATCCAGTCTCAGGTGTACCGTAGGAACATTTTCTAAGATGTTTTGTTTTAGCATTAGGGCTAATGTTGGCAGTCAATGTTCCACCTTTAGTCTGACTTTGGGGAAGAATGCATCTGATCAAACCAATGTTAAATCACTTTGCTTTGTTGACATCTATTCGAACAACACAACTCACTGGCAACTCATCAAATACCTTCTTCACAAAATGATCTTTAGCTAATGCAGGTATTTGATGAGCTGGAATTGAGAACAGATTGCTTCTAACCAAATCAGCCTCAGAGGTGAACAGTACCCCACAATGTTAGCATAAGAAAAGTGACTGGAAGAAACATTTGCAGAATCTTGATCCAAAACTTTATTCCTGAAATAAATGCAATACTCAGTCCCACTTTGTTCAAGTTCAAGTAAAATGAATTTGTGTTGCACCAATTTATAAAACTGCAGGTCAATTGTGTTTGTGAAGCAACAATTTATAGAACTGCAGTTATAGTAAAATATTCAAACAATCTTTCATTAAAACAAAAGAGAGAAGGGCACAAGCACTTAAAAGCAGAGTATGAAAAGAAATAGAGGACTATAATTAAGGCAGAATGAATAGGTAATGGGGATGAAGCTGCTAAAATGCATTGGGGCTGCTTTTCAATGAACAGAGTGGAGGTGTAAGTCTTAGATCAGCTGCTTTCAGGTGTGTACATGCCGAATACGATCCCACCAGATTTGGAGTAAGCTCAAGGGACATGAGAGAGTTGGTGCCTTAAGACCTAAGGGATCAATGTGTCTTATAAACACTGTGGAGCCAGGGCATTTAGAGCTTTTTACACCTAAAAGATAGCCAGTGGATGCTTGTGAGGATTGTTAAGTTATTTTTACATTGTTAAAGCTCTATAATTTGGATAGTTTGCTTCAGCACATATAATAGTCTTCAGAACATAAATGCAGCTGAGGCAGATGGGAATGTCTTTTGATCAAAAACAAATTAAAATTGATGGTGATGCTCTTTGAAAAGTTGAAGGATCATCAAAGTTATTAAAATCCATCCTCTGGGGACCATGAAAGGCATGTGTCATGTAATTCCATCAATCAAAGTGGTGGACAGACTGATCAACAGACATTGCCATTCTTAGAGCTACATAACAGCTAAAATCCAGGTTACATCAGTCTTGGTGAAAAGGATTAAATTCTGGCTACATGGAACTCAATTTTGATGATTGGACTGTACTCTGATTGTAATAGACGGCCAAATTATTCATCATCCATTCAATACTTAGCTTTACCATCACATTGAAGTTAACAGTTTAAATTGAATGCCCATGCCTCTAAATGACCTACGTACATAAGCAAACAAGACGATCAGCGAGAAGATAGATATTTCTATATAATTATTCTCAATGCCTCTCAATGAGTTATTCTCATCAGGACTAGTTCCCAAAGAACTAGTTCACCAGAAACTCTTTCAGCTCAGACACTAAATTGACGAATTGTATAAAAATTCACTCCCCGTACAGTTGTAATTGACAGTGATATTAGCTAAGAAGACAAAACCTGTTTGTTTTACCAAGCTGTAAATGTATGTTTCTGCTGTAAAGTTGGGCATTTTTACATGGGGGTCTATGGGAATTGACTTGCTTTCGGAGACACTCCTGCATTGGCTTCATTTTTCAGTGCTGGAGGTTGCTGCTTGGGACAGACCCAAGTCTCATCGCTGCCACCTTCCACCTGCAGTTGTAGCTTCGGCGAGAAGTGGAGAGCTGGGAGCCAACATCGAGAGGAACATCGGAAGCTGCTGGAAGGCCCAGAGCATATTGCCTGCTAGATCCAGTAAAATGAAAGGTTTTCCAAAGTGACATTGGTGCTGAAAAAGACTTCACAAAACTGCTTTTGTCCACAGGGACCACCAAAATCTACACAAAAAAAGTTCCTTGTAGTAGCTTTACTGTATGTAGGAATAAGTAGAAACTGATCGAATGAATTATGCTGTTGGGAATAGATAATATATGTATTCAGGTATTGCTGGTTGGAGTCTGAATGCTGGCACTTGCTGGGTAGTTGGACACATCATGCCAGAGGTGCAGCCATCTGGGCTTATAATGAGCATGCTCCCCAATGATCGGCTGAGTAAGAGATGAAGAGCAGTCATTTTAGGTTTTAATGACTGCTGTGAACCAGGAGAGAGTTGCCACTTGAACTTTGAATATAAGAGAGCATGGCTCCGAGGAGTAATTGATAAAGAAGAGGAGGAGCATGTGTAGTCCTCCTGATTGAACTCAAAACCTTCATTTAATTAAGAATAGAAATAACCGGAATGAAAGAAGTTGTTTTTTCAAAGACAAACGGTTAAAAGATCCAGGAATTGATTCTATTATTTGACATTAGAATTAACGTTTGATTTTCAGTCAGAATGCTTGCCTGACAAAAAGTTCATGTCTTCCCAATCCATTTTGGATGTTCATCAGTGAATGGAGCAATAACTGATATGACCAGACGCTCTCAATGAGAGTGCTCTTGAAGTAGCCACTTTTATCAATTGCAGGCAAATGACACAGTGAGTGGCTAAATGTCAACGCTGTTGAAAACTTGAAGTGTCTCAATTATTTTGTTGCATTGCATGTGCAGTTTCAATCACTTGTCGATGGTGTTGATTTGGCTGATTTAGAACAGAAATATGCTGGTTTTAGATACGTACTTAAGTGAGTGTGTTACTGTCAAGAAGTGCTTATATGTGCTGCCTCTCAAAGTCTGCAGGTTCAGGTTTGGGTCCTCCTCCCACTCCCCTGTGATATTGGCTGATGATTCTGGGGATCTGAAGCTAAACGCTAGCTAGACATAAAACAATACAAAAGAAATACACACAAACAATGACCTGCATTGCTAACCCTACCTCCTTACTACACAAAATACAGGATAAAAGTGAGGGAAACAAATATGAAATGTCTCCTCTACAGACCTTCTTGGCAAGGACTAGAATTTAAGGATACAACAATAACTTTAATTGGCATTGAAGCTTGTATGGTGGTGGTTGCATTAGTTGTGTGGTGCTGTTGTTTTCAATGAGTTATTTACCAATGGCAATCATTGCTTTGTGGTGCTGTTGTTGGGAGTAGTTGCATTCAATAATTGCTTAGCAAAGTGATGGCTCGTTGTTCGCTAACTGCAAAGGTTTTGGGCTAGTTTTCTGTGGTGGGTGAGCCTGGTTACAGGTTTCCATTTGAGGTGCATGTTGTGTTGTTGTCATCTGGTTCACATTGATTAGAGGGTGATGTCTTGTTAATGTTAGCCTGCACAAAATCATGTATCTGTGCTTGTTGCCATGCTGATGTAAGCAGCTCGCTATAGTTGCGCGAGCTGGTTGCCATAGTTGCAGTAATTGAATATGGATATTGATACTTCTGCGTATGGCAAACTCAGTACGAGTTGAACACAACCTCAAATCTCAAACTCTCTAAAGACAATCAAAACACATGCAGCCCCTCATTTATTTTCTCTCTGTGAACCTCTCACGGACACTCACACACACAAACACACACGCTCCTCTCGCCTGCCCACGCATTTGGCCTGCAGATCTACCACCAGTGTTGTTGTCAGTCTCCTCACACCCCAGTACTGGCGAGATTAAACCCCCATCCCACGTGGACTGAAGAAAGGCCAGCACGGGTCTCATAATTGGAGAGAATGAGGGGGAGCGGAGGATGCAATGCAATCACACTCGGAGAAGAATGAGACCTTAATTAGACACTCTTCTTGTTCTATCAATAGAAGACTTTCCTTCAAGCTCCTCTCTCCCCTCGCCAGGAAACCTACAGTATCAGTGAATTCTAATTAGAGAGCACTTGATGAGTGTGTGTGCTTACTGTGGCCTAGATAGGCCAGCTTCATCGGTATGAGCCCCGGTGCTCTGGTGCGGTTGGTCCCACGCTGTGCCATCAAACGAAGGCTCCAGTCTCTGAGGGGTGCTGGAAAAGGGGGAGGAGGAGGAGGTAGAAGACAGGGTGAGGTACATGGAGAGATAACAAGACTGGGCATCGCCAGGGGCGGCGACACATGGGAGGGGGAGTTTAGATCTGAGAGGTATATTAGTGAGGCTGCATGTGTTTGAAGTGGGTGTGTGTGTGTGTGTGTGTGTGTGTGTGTGTGTGTGTGTGTGTGTGTGTGTGTGTGTGTGTGTTTGTGAGAAGGTGATGTTTGTCTGGCTATGTTGGAGATTGTGAGTATATCTCCTGCGGTGTGACGGTTGGTCAGAACATCAAGGCTCTACAGTCTCACAGTGAGTGGGTGACGCTCTCTCCCCAAACTCCTTCACTTCAGTTATACATTGGATGTTGAGGCAGCATTTGATTGGCCCCTCACTGAGGAACATAAGAGTGCATACACACTCAAACAGATAAGTTTGACAGTGCATCCTTCGTCCCTGTTTTCGCCCCACATGTGTGAAAGACAAAAACAAAAACTCAAAGTTGTCCAACAAAGAAGTTCACCCTGGTTCAACTTTTGCATAGAGGCAATGCAACATTTGATAGGGCCTGGAGTTGGCTAGTTGAATATCCATTCCAGGTAAATTTATTTATATGTCTACAGTTCACCCTTTCATTTTGACAAAAGATTAAACCCCAACCAATTTGCATTTATGTTGAACACTGGCCCGTTTGTCCACTTACCAGGTATTTTTGTCACCCAAAAACTTTCCAAAATCTGTCTCCAGAGTGGATCGATGTAAAATCCTCTTTCATGTGAATGTAAAAAACAGCTCAGATCAGATTGCTATGTTATGCTTATTTAGTTGTCTTGCAATGGCACTAAAAAGTAAAATATAAATGAGAAAAACTAAATCATGATGGAGGAAGAGGAGATGAGGTTAGGGAATATCATTATACCAGGACATTGTAGACTGATGATGACAAAGACGAGGGAAGGGGCAGGGACATTTAACGCAATGGTTGTGTCGAAAAAGAAAAATTGATGATGAAGATGCAGAGGAGGGGAGAGCGTGAGTCATGTTTTGATCAGAGCGGATTTTGAAATGTACTCTCGTGCTGAGACAGAAAGCAGGAAGGACAGGAATTAATGTGGGAAGAGTTGCAAGCAGAAATTGTGTCAACTAGAAAAGTGCACTCAGTAGAGTGCACATCTGCCAGGTGAGTCTTCAATGACCACTGCTGTAATGTTTGATTGAATGTATACAAACAACAATTGCTCCGCGACTAGACCGCAGCAGAGTATGCTGTCTCTCCTCCGAAAGACTCACTTTTGCCCAGCAGCTGGGAAGCAAGAAAAGGCAACTTCTTGGGTATTGGGGAACTGCAGGGTTTATTCATGGGCAAACTGTAACCTAAACTATACATTTACAGCCACAAGACAACTTAACTGCTAACGTTTCCCTCTGCTCCAATCAGCAACACACATGTCCTCTTGGGCACCAAGAGGCAACCTCCATTGCTGGGAAATAAAGTCAGCGTGGATGTGCAAAAAAAAAGAGAAGATTTTGGTGGTTCTTGTGGACAAAAAAGGAAGTGTTTCCAAGCACCAAGACTGCAGTTCTTTGAATGGCCACTTGAGGCTGGCTCCAAAAATTGGTCAATCCCAATAGAGCCCTATGTTAAAATGCCCAACTTTACAGAGAAACAAACATTTACTGCCTGGTACAAAAAAACGGTGTTCGTCTCTAGCTAATATTCCCGTTCATGACAACTATACAAGGAGTGGATTTTTATAGAACTCTTCCATTTAAATTGTAATAGGGCCTAAATTTAGATGTAATTGATGGCTAAGCCCAGACCATCTGGGGCTGAATTAAACTATTTACATTGAATGATGATTAGATTTGTTACTCTGTCAGAAGGATTCAGGGCTAGACAGAAACATCAACATGCCCAATGCAGACGATGCCACTGGATTAAACTGGAAGCTTCTCATTCTTCATGTAAATGATTGGAGAACAAAATACAGTGTGACCGCCAGTTAAAGGGTATTTTTCAACCTGAACCCTATTTTCTCTTGCTTCTAAGTGACTAATGAAGACAACAGTTTTTGAGATTGGTCCAGTATTGAGGGAGTACGCTGCAGACGGCAGCCACTAAATGAGCTGCAATTTAATCGCTGTGGGCAATTTCTCAGCATCAATGTGCGTCCATTAAAAATGTTTGTTTTTGCCACAGATTGTTATTATAAGTGTCTGACAATATTGTAGAAAGCTCCCTACAGCGATATCAAACGTCTTCTCTTTTACATTTCATTTTCTTTATTTGTTATTGTGTCATGTGACTTTTTGCCAGAAGACAGTAGTGAGTGAATGTTGGAGAATAGATAGTACAAAAGTATAGATTAGTGTTATAGAAAAGGTTTTCAATATCATCGCTGCATATTTAGCTGATTTCAACTATGTGGATGCAAAGCGAGATTGCAGAACAAGACTTATCCGATCAAGACACAAAAACAAAGAGCGTGCATCAAGCGAAAGGTAAATACAGTAATTGACTGTACCAACCAAAATGGGACAAAGAAGAGATTAAGCATTTTAACATTATTTAGGGTGCACAAACCATTATTTTTGCCCAACTATCTAAAAAACACTAGTGTCGACTGATGTTTTTGCACATTAACAGTGTTCTCATACTTCCGAGTAGATAGTCTGTGAAGAGGTGAAGAGGCTGGGGAGGTCGTACCAGGAAATGTTCTCACCCTGTGTTAAGTCATTTAGCAGCAGAGGCTACAAGCTATTATGTCTGGGCTTTAGCCGTGACAATAATAATAATTACGAGACGGCTGGACCTGAAGAATCGAAGCACCCATTTAGCAGATGAGCTTCCAAACGACCTCCTGGAAGAAAAATAAATGGCACATAGCCAACGAACGTGTCAGCACTCTCTCTCCTTTTCTCACCCTCTCCCTCTCTTCATCATGACTTTCTTTCCGTTTCTCTCACCCTCTCCGTCTCTGTCGCACATTCAGCGTCAAGATTTCTGCGGTTTCAGTTTTGAAAAGTGATAGACCGATGAAATGACATGCACGCGCATAAACACCACATATTCCTCACACTAGAGGAGTCATAAGAAAGGATGTTTTTTCTCACTTACTCATACAGACACACACTTAGTTCAACACACATGCGTACAGAAAATCTCTTTAAAGTCCCAGTGAAACAGAATTTAGAGCGTCTTTAGCTTCCGTGCTGTGACGTATTTCGGGGTGAAACGGAATATTTGCACGTTACAAGAGAGATTTGTATCAAATCCTTTGCATTTGGTTGGACCGCTGTGAAGTAGGCAGGCTTATAGTTTAGTGCGATGCAAACCTACAGAGAACTGTTGGCTCCACTCACATTCCTCACCCGGCTCCCCTAACGCCACCTATCGATCCATGTCATACAGCGGACGTTCATCTGTTCATCTGTACTGGCCATGCTGCAGTGACACAGAGCAAGTTAAAAATCTGCAAAGTTTCGCGTGAATAAATTTGACCTCAGCCACATTGTCTTGGTGTTTGCCAACTCCTTTCCCAGACGATATTTCTTCCTATCTCCCCATATTGCTCTGTTAGCATTGATCCACAAACGGCGAAGTCTGATATATGACAGGTGTAGTCCAAAGTCTTACAGGATGAGTCATTAAACATTTGGAACCTAACTGAAGCTTAAGATGCTCTAACTTCTGTTTCACTGGGACTGCACATGTGAAGAGACAGATCTTTTGGTCCATTCCCACTTCAGAGGACCCTCTGATGTGACCAACAAGAAAAAAAACATCTCACATCCACCCCTCACACACTCTCTGTGGTGTAAAACCACACTGTGTGTTGCTTCATCTTGTGAAGTGGCTTCAGTGTAGCTGCATCCCACTAACTACCTCCTGCAGAGACAGACAGACAGATAGAGAGGAGAAAGAGACAGAGAGATGCAGAATAGGGGTAAATTAGGGAGGGGAGACAAACAAATTGAGCAAAAAAGATAAGAAATGTTTATATGGCCTACATAGATTTTTCACAGAAAAAGAGAGTGAGTAGGAGGGAAGGAGTAGTGTGAACAGAGAAAGAAGCTGTAATGGGGAAGGATACAGCACACTTTAAGCAAAATATCCTTTGTATTATTTGAGGAATTTATTGCAACCATGTTGTCCACATAATACATCTACACACAAACAGCGCACAGGTAATTGACATGGGTGATCCTGTATCGCATAGGTTGTCAGATTTAAGCTAATAAAACAACTAAAGCTGAGCTAATCAATATTCATAACAGATCAAATAACTATGTTTGACGTTGAAAACTATTAGTCACATTGATAAACCCACAGAGGTTTACTGTACTACCCAACCCCAACTGCAGTTGCAGCGTTTCAGCGACTTTCAGCTTTTGTTTTTTCTGACCTGCAACTTTATTGTTTTAGTTAATTCTCACAGCTCTCATCCTCCTCTTTCTAGACATAGTAGGCAGCTGTTTCAGCAAATAAGCTCGAATAAACCTACTCTACAATACTTATCCAGTACCAAACAGCATCCGAACAGAGTTAGCAACTAGCTGGTGAAAATGAAGGAGCATTTAGCAGCGACATTGCAGGGTTTCCGTTAGAAAGGATTGGTACAAGTGTCATGGAAGATTTATATCTGTTATTATTGAGCTTCAAAACAATTCATAGGCTGACTATATAAAGAATGATATCATCAAGACATGAAGATTCATAATATTTTCCATTCACAGAGCGGCTGCTGCAACACTACGCTTCCATTACAATCATTGAAGCTGGCTATACCAAGCTAGCACTACGGACATCTGCTCTACAAACCAGTCTTCTAGCATCTGTGTGTGAACTTATTGGCAGTTTATTTTTCGAGAGCTTCTGTCCACATTTATTTTGCCAGTAGGCCTACCAGTTGGCGGTTGCTTAGCAACATTATCCATTACATAGGCAATTTAACTTTGTAGATGTTAACTTACCCATATTACACAAACTCTGTGGAAAAGTGGAGGTTTTACAGGCCTGTGCTGGGTCCAAAATCTGAAGAAACAATCCCACACAACCTCAAAATCATAGCTCACCGTCTTATTTTGCCTCTGACTCACATAACCCTGCCGTATGTGCGCTACAGGCGTAGCCAGCAAAAAAGATACATTTCGCGGCACATCCCCTCGGTCCCCATCGTTTACGTCTTCAATGTAGCGCACCAGAGTGATTTAAATGTGTCAGGCTTCCACAGATTTGCATGGTAAAAAAAAAGTAATTACCGAATAATAGAAACCCTGACAAAGCCAGATGTTTTTCTAAATGTTGCTTGCCATCTGCTAGATGTGTAAAACAAGCAACTTTTTTTGCCATTTGTCCATGTTGAATTTACAGATTTTTCGGCTTCACCCAAGTGGCAAAACAAGTTAAATTGCTGTGTTTAGGTAGCCTGAACATAACCTGGTATTATTGAGACAAGGCATCATGAAATCAGTTTCTTATATCTCTCATTTAACATAAAATGAAGAATGTTACCAGGAACCGAATCATAATATTATAATTACTAACAAAGTTACATTCATCATATTATTATCATTAATGAAACAAATATAAATACATTGCGATATACTCTACTCACACAAAATACCCAGTACTTTTCAAAGTACTTTCCAAAATAGATGGATAGATTTGTTGGTTAGTTTTATCTATAAACTAAATTATTTGTACCCTCTTAAACTAGCAAGACGCCGTGCTATTTACTCCCTTGGCATATTTGAACTGTAAACAGTCCAGAAAAAGTGTGATAGTCTATTAAGGCTTTATCTTGTTTAACTTGCACTTATGCTTTCTCATTTATCCACCACAGTTTACAGCCCTACGTGGGTCCAAACAGCCTGACTCGTGAGGAGTTAACCCTTTAGTGTATCTGTGTAACAATAGCATGTTTAAACTTATCGATGCAACATCTCAACACACTTATTGACATTATGTATAATGGTTTGGCGTTACATTTTCTGATGAAATAAATACAGCCAATGAAGCCAACAAGTAATTCAAAAATGACAGTAGGGGGAAATGTAACTGCATTAAATGTGTTTTTGCACAGAGGGGAAGAACGATGGAAAAATTGGGTGAATAGAGGTGATTGAGGAGAAAAATGATGAGTTTAAACAGAAACATGAGAGAAAGATACAAAGATGAAGACAGATGTGGGGGAGAAACCGAGGAGATGAGTAAAAGAGAGAGACATAAATTACAGTATAGGTGGAGAACAGCATGTGGACTCTGCTTGAACATGAGAGAGAGGAAACAGGAAAGAGAGGCAGAGCAGACCGAAGCGGAGTGATAAATGATTCGAGTGCTGCACGGGACGCTCTTGCCTCTTCATCTTACGCAGCTGACCTTGGGCTTATGAGCTGTAATAAAACGTGGCCAAGCACTCCTGAAATTGGTCCACTCACCATGATGCTTCGCAGTCCGCGGCAGCATTAGCATACAGCTTTTATAGAGTACAGTACATCCAACACATACAAATACTGCGCCTCGGGGACTGTGGGGGAGATGATGAGGTTGATGATGAAGACAAGGAATGCAGCCAGGGGTCGATGGTGGTGATGGGAGATGAGGAGGACGAAGAGGAATGGATTAGTAGGAGTGAGAGAAGAGTAGGGATTTCTGTCATGCAGGACTGGAGGTGCTGTTATAGAAGGGAAGGATGAAGTACTGTAATGGAGAAAGAGGAGATGATAAGGTGAGGGAATAGCATGAGACCAGGGCATGGTAGATTGATGAGGACAAAGAGAAGGGAGAAGATGAGGAAATATAAAGGAATGGTGGAGTAGAAAATGATAAATGGTGGTGACGATGTTGGAGAGGAGGAAGAAAAGGTAAAGAAGAGGGAAGGTAAATCTAGTAAAGTGAACTGCGCCTTGCTGCTTTCAAGATGATATTTGAAATGTCACTTCACAGCACAACATGTTCTGTTCCTGTAGTGGAGGCAGCTGTCAGTGGGTAGATGAGGATGAAGACCAAAAGCAAGATTATTCAATCACTTATTTAACAACGTCAAATTTCTCTTCTGTGGCCTCTTTACAGCCTCTCCCACATAATCACCCTCTTCTTCTCTTCGCACGGACAAAAAAACCCACCTCCGTCTTATTTTGGGGGGGGGTAATAAGTGCAGAGAAAACAGCATGTCTCTCTCAGGGCCCTGTTAGCTGGTATTATTTCCAGCCCTTATTACATTTCTGCGAGGTCTCGGTGGTCCTCTCGAGAGGCTCCTGGAGATGTAATAGAGCTGTAGAGCACCAATCCTGGCCAAATAGAGATTCAGTGGTGTATTTCTTTGTTTGGACAAATACAAAATTACTTCTGGTGTAGGCCTGATTAAGTAAAAAATGGAAGGACGTGAAAAAGAAGCGATGAGGAATAAATACCCGAGACAAAGGGAGGCAGAAATCGAGAATCGTGAAACAATAGCTCATTTTGATGCAGTTTTGAAATAGGTTCAAGATAAATGTAAATATGAACAATGGGATGGTTTGTCCTAAGATTAACATGTTTTTATAACAAGGTCTTTTAGTCTATTTTTTAACCAAGCTAGCGGTGTTGCGCTAGGGAAGGCGATGTCGGTCTGTCCACTTTGGTCCAGTTAGAAATGTCTTAAAAACGATTGGATAGATTGACATAAAACTCTATACAGACATCCGTGTTTCCCTCATGATGAACCCTGGATGATCGAAGAATTCTTTGACCAGGGAGCAGCTGGTTTGATTCATGGCAATTTAGCATTTTGGCAATAAAACAGCAGATATTTGTTGATTGATCGGTGTGACATCAAAGATTGTCAAGTTGGCTAATAAATTACAGTACATCGGATACAAAAGCGGGTGGAAAAGAAAGTCTTGGCCCTGATATCCTCTGGCTGTACCTGGAACTCCAGATACGTATATAGCGCCTTATCTGTCATTGAACAGATAGCCGATGGGTTCGAGGATAAATCTATCTTCTCCTTTATTATTAAAATCCAACCTGAAGGCAAGTACCAAACAAACAATTATAAACTGCTGTGCAAGCGGCAACTTAAGAAGATTCTTCAGCACAAGCAGAGATTTCAAGTAACTGCCTTCAAGGTCTGTTATAATTCATCAATACTGTCTGGTTGTGTATGGGAAGCAGTCAAATAAAAATGCATGAGTGGGCTCACATTGTTCATATCTTTATCATCATTAATTAAACAGACATTTTGCTGATTTTTGTTGGGTTTTAAAGTTCCAATGCTGCCTATTTTGTTTAACAAGTTGTTGCATTCTGGCGAAATTACATATCTAGACGAAACAATACGTTTACGTCTTTGCTGTGTAAATGATACAAAATGAAGGTATCGGAAGTGTCAAACCAAAAACACTTCTTTGCATCTCGCTTTGTAAACACGATTTCTATATGATACAGTTCTAGTGTAGAGACTATTGCCTGTATTTTCTTCACTATATGGCCTGAAGCAGTGTGTGTTTGTGTTAGAGAGATGAGTATGAGAAGTTGTGTGTTTTGGTGCGTGGACAAAAAAGTGTTTTATAAAGTAAAGTAAAAGACATGCATGAGATATCAAAGCCAGCTAAACAGACTAATCATGACAGAGCAATATAAAGAGAAATTAAAATAGGACATAGTAAGGACAGGAAAAATAACGGAAATGACAGGATCATCACCAGAGCAATAAGAAGTAATAATAATCATGTTTAACTAGAAAAAGACAGTGAGAACAGAAATGTTGCAAAACCCTTTTTATAACTCAGCAGTATGGGCTGAGCTGATACCCGACTACTAGAGCTTTTAGTTTGAAATTATGGATGGTTGGGGGATTTAAGCTACACTGTTATGAAGCAAGGAGTTGACTAGTCAGTTATATAAGAGAAATGACATGTCATATTAAGAACTCGTAGGTGATTAAAGGAGTCTTCAAATGTATTCTGAATTCAAATGACAACCACTGCAGAGAAGCTAAAACGGGGGTTACATGTCAGGTCTCATTAGTAAAATACGATGCTGCAATAATCAGGTGAACATAAATTCATCCATGTGTTTATTACATACATGTTCCATGTAGAAAGACACTTGACATGATTATCAACATATTCCGAGCTAGAAAAGAGGACTTTAACCAAGGTGATAAATAAGGCTCAAAGATCATAGCACTGTTTTTAAAATATAAAATGCAATCTACGAATCACATTAGTAGGCACAGACACCTACACTTTCAGGCAGTAAAAAATGTAGGTAGAATAACTCAAGAAGCCAAAATCAATCAGGAGTTTTAAACAAAAAAAACGCCTTCTAAACAAGGCGTTGTTGGGTCACAGAGCTGAAGGAGGCATTCGAATTCAGAGTGAAGTGGGTGTAAAGTGTCATATGCTGTTTGAGCTATCTGCCTGCCCTGATCTATATTTGACATTTGCATCAGTGTTCCTCCAATAAATATGCTGCTTATATTCACATTTCCTGCCAATTAGTGTCTGTTTTTCGTTGCCTTGGTTCTCATTTACCAAGGTGATCCTGTTTGAGGGGAAAACATTACAACCTTGAACCCTGGTACAGAATCACTTACTTTAAGCAGTGCAGTTTTATAAACAAAACAAGTGTTGTTTGTGATAAGTCCACCTAAATGGGCAGGAGGCACACAGTCGCACATGGCAGCCTGCCTTCCAGAGGAAGTTTGTGTTAATCACACTTCTTTCTCTGGCAGCCATTGCCAAAAAACTGTATCTCACATACACAGGTAAGTCCTATTTAGTATTATTAAAAAAAACAGCAAATACAGATTATATACACTCTGTACACATACCTGTCAGTGATACAGACACAATTTGATTTTGCAAGCATCTATTAAGCACTGAAGAATGAAAATTGCAATAATGAATGGCAATTCTGCAGTGCTGAATTGTCGTGGAAAGCTTTTTTGTGCACTCGAATGCTTTTGGGTAAATGTATTGCAATGGACTGATGGAAATTGTTGACTTAATTATTCATTTAATTAATTATCCATTGCACTATTTGGTGGTTTCAAAACAGAGTAAGGACCAAAAAATATGTTTTCTAATCTAGGAATGTCAGCACTTGGTAAAGTGTTTGTCAGCTCAGTGGTGTTCATCAACAACTCTACAATCTGCTGACATATATTTTGGTAGTATTTTTGTGATAGAACAGCAAACTGTTTCCAACTTCACTTGTAATGACAGTTACATTTTTACACCAGCAATAGGAAGCTAAGTAAAATGTTATCCTAACCTATAAGTTAAGTAGAATATTTTGAACCATCTATTAAACTAACACGTTATAAACAATTTTTCTCCAATCTACAATTTCTTTATTATTTTATTATAAGTGAAGTAATTAGGCAAATACATGAAATAAAGTTAAGGATGAAATTGTTATCGCTATGAAATCTTAACATTTAGCAGGGGACTTGCTTCTTCCACTATGTTTAAAAACGTACAAAAGATTTATGACAAAGACTAAAACATAGAACATTTTTGTTAAATACATGCAGAGAAAGTTATGACACTTTCAAAAGGAAGATACAGTAAAACAAAGGTTGGCAGTGGTATAAAAAGAGGATCCATAGTGTTTTCAATCACCTACTTTCCTGGTTGCATCACTCCCATTCCTTGCACTGAGCTATTTAACTGGACACACTCTGTACTTGTTTCTAAAAAATTGCCATAAGCCTGGAGTCAAGCTGATGCTTACCTGGGCTGAATTGAACGTTTGGTCTCTGGAGCTTTTATTTTTTCCCTTTGAGCCTATTTTCTCAGCTCTCTGTTTTCCCTCTCTGTGTTTTGTAAAAGTATTACTTTCAAATGCCACATGGTATGAGGCCTTTCACACAGCACAATTGTTTATTTTGACTCAAACCTTCCCTTGACCTCCCTAACAATTGTTTAAAACAAAATAACATAAGCCCTGTGGCAGTTTAAAAAAAGCTATAATATTTATTGTATGATATAATATTTATTGAATTCTATTTGTTCTTTTCTTTATTATTATCGGGTCTTATTTTTGTAGTTTTTTGAAAACTACGAATGGTCCACACTTTCTGGTATACTTGGAACTAAAACCAAGACACACCAGAGAAGGTTGGAATAATATTTGATTCATTGTGTCTTGATTCCAAAGCAGATGCAAAAAAAATCTAAAAAAGCAAGAATCATAGCCAGCTGTCAAGCAAACAAAAACAAAGGATACTTGTCAAAAGAGTAACACCCCACAATTTAGCATTGTCAAACTGTAGGTGTTTATAAACAAATCTCTCTTCTATTTGATTCGATGTGTTCTTCCTTGTCAAAACTTAAAACCTACATTGACCACAATGCAACTCAACTGATGACAGTTCTCTGATTTGAGTGTGTTATAGTAGTACCAGCTAATGTAGCCTTGAGTCGCTAACATCAAGCTTTTCTAACTCCACACCCCCCTGATTTTGTTTTTCATTTTCAAACCGTAATCTCCAGCCCCAATGCCAGTGCTTGATGGGGGAAAAAATGAGTGCTGGTACTCCCTTATTCACATGTTGGCTGGTGTCAGCAATCATAGCAAGCCTACATTCTGAATTATTTCAGTTGAGAAAAAAATAATAAAAATAGTTTTTTGACTTAAATCTATGCAATTTCACAGCATTATTATTACTATATGCCTAGATAACACCCAAACAGCTCCCATGGACCGGTAAACTCACTCTGATGTGTAAAATTGGTGGAGGTATGCCCACATTACATTTCCCTTCAACGACATTTTCCCTCACTCAGCTCCAAAAAGGACGCGATCCCACAGCTCTGATGCAGGCACTCTATAAATGTCAACCACATCATTCACAAACTGCACACAGTGAGAGCGACACTCCAGTTAGTAGTCTGGCAGTGTGATAACGTAGGTGATAAAAGTACTGGTGAGGTCATGGCAGGGTCTGAAATAACAGAGAACGTTAGAACTGGCAGTATAAATTGGGCAGACAAATTGCAGGAATGACAAAGACAAACAGAAAGTTGTTACCCACTGATACACTGATAAACACCTATTCCACGATAGACCAACCTCTCCTGCTGTGTTTGCTGTGGTTAGAATTATTTCAGGCATTTCAGGTGTGCTCACGACGTTTCCTTTAAATACAGTGCATGTATGTTGTGTTTGCTGTGTCACCGTGTTACCATATCCATATCCCATCACTTTGGTGAGTAAAATAATATAACCATATGGAAATTATGTTCAAAACAAAAAATGTATGTTGCTTTGCATTTTATAATGATGATGATGAACTTGATTGTTATTACAAACACCCTAGATTTCAAAGGAGCAAGTACTGTACGTGGCAGCTTTTGCTATATTGTCCAATTTGTATTTCTGTCCTTTTTTGCCTCTTGCAACTAATTGTGCCTTCATCTCTTGCACACTGCAATTAAATGAGTTAGAGGCTGAGAGTTGAAGATAATGGAAATTTATTCCACCCAGTAAATTGCTGTGCTCAAACATGATGGAATAAAAACGGACATCGGCATTTTGGAGGTGATTGCACAATCAGTTGAATGTTTGGATCTCACGCTCTGGTGATACTGCTAAAGATTTAACTCTGACTGTCAACTTGGCCCTCTCTGTTTTTAAGCTGTTTGAACAACAGCAGACAAAGAGCAAACTCTGTGTCCTTCCCCTTCAACAGTACATCGCTTCAATTTAATATTTTCCTTCAACATTGTAGAAAATTGAAAAACCCACGAACTGAAAGGCTACACACTCTATCCACCCTATGCAGGATATCACATGAAGCAGCATAGATACAGATATCACACTCACACAAATGTGTGTCTGAATGAATGCAGATAGAATCGTAAACAGATGCGTGCAAATGCAGGTTAGGGGGTTGCATCATCATGCACGTAGAAACAAGGACATCAAATCATCCATATATACTTAAACAAAATGGCTCATGCACAAAAATGCATGGATCCCTCAAATTAACTCTGACTGAAAATAGTACACATACATACACACGCGCACACATTAGCTCATTTCTCAAGGAATGACAACCGTGCAGGGTGTCACAGGTGTCAGCAGTGACTGTCATGCCCCAGGGAATTGTGGGAAACGAGAGAGACAAGTGAAAAGAAATTGAGGGAGCCTGTCTTTTGCAGAGGAGAGAGAGACTGTGAGATATGTGAGTACCAGCCAAAGAGTAGAAGGTGGAGATGAAGGCGAGGGAGGAACAATCAATTCTCTGACATCGCTAAATGTGCACTTGATGATGCATACCTAAACAGGCCTGAAATGGTCTACAGGGAGAAGGGGAGGGAGTAAAAGAGGTGAACGTGAAAAAAAGGGTGAAGGGAAAAGTGAGAGACCAAATTAATGAAGAGAAATCGGGAGGGAAGGAGATAAAGACGAGGCTAAGTCGGATAGACCGTTATGTTCGTCCATTTGGGCCCCAAATAGCAGTTGGTCCTCTGAGGACTCTGCTCTAAACGAAGCGGTCAGCCTTGCAGGTCGTTCTGCGGTCTGCAGAGCATGAAGAGAGTGAAGACCTGGTGAATGCTGATGAGGTGGAGGTGAAGCAGTGGCCAGAGATTGTCCGTGGGACCCGTGAGCACTCTCACCCTTATCGCAGAGTCTCAACAAGCAGTCGGTTACTCTGCATAACAAGTAAGATAAGAAACTTTGTCCCAGCTTATTTTTCTTAAGATTATCTTTAAGGCGTTTCCTACTATCTGAAGGTAATTTAACAAAAAATGAAAATGGGTAGATGTAGGTAAGGGGGATTTATTATTCATCCACGTTAATTAAAATCATACATACAAAAGGAGGACAAATTAAGCAAGAACCAATACAGTTGATCCTTAAATGAGATTTCTCCACATCTTTAATCTTGTTGTTGAACCTTTCTTTGACAAGTAAAACCTCATTTTTATTGAGGAATGAAGGGAGCAATAATGTACTTCTCTCAAATACCCAAATACATGTAGATCTGCTGATTGAGGAAGTCACGGAAATAGTTTAACCCCCATTCCATTAGAAAGTTAGTGCAAGCACTGACACTCTTCACCCATATACAATTCCTATCTCTGAAAGGAAACTTAATGTTGCACAATTACATCTTAAAGCCTCTAATATGACCCTGGACAGGATAAGTGGGATGCAGAACTACTCTTAAGATCTTTTCTCTAATGTAAAAGATATAAGTCCTTTTTCAAAAATGCGCCTCAGTAAGTCAATGTGATGGCTATTCTTCATGCTTTGAATAAGCCCTTGAGCCACTCTGTAAAACTCGAGACAGCAGTCTTACAGCCAGACCTTGTATCAACACTTCCAACACAACATAAGTCATAATTGAATGCTGTTAATTTTATGTAAAGGATACATAATCCACAATATCAGCAATATATGTCCAAACCAATAAAGATACAGATACATTTACAATATACCGTAATTCAAAGTCACTTGGTACAATACACAGCCACATTTATGGTTTGATATAATTACATTTGAGTGATAACATTTTTACAGTGCTCTGTGCAGCAGCGAAGGCAGAGCTTCTGTGGACTGAGTCCAGCATGTTCTTCGCAGCCGGCCTGACTTAAAATCATTGCACTTCCTTTTGCTGAGGATGCTGGACGAAGCCTGCTTATGTCACAAGGTTCTCCTGTGACTTGGGTGCGTTTTTACCCTGTGAGTAAGACTATTTCTACGGTATATGACTTGGCACTAACTTAAAAGACCAATAATGTTACAAACAGCAAAATACCTCCGTTAATTAAAGCCATGCGTTACTGTATATCTACAGTTGTTATTTCACAGCAAGCAACTAATAAGCCTATTTGGAAATGACTTCCGCTAAATGTATGTCACCGATGTTTCTGATTGCGCAACTGTGACTTGGGTTTGGTTTTCAGGGGCAGGTTAGTGATTTTTGGGACCCCAGGCAAAAGCTGTCTTGCTTTACTTTCTATTAAAAACAAATAAATGTAACAATATAATAGACAGTATTTGTCAGATGCCTGATCAAAAGCAATTTCCAATTTGCAGAGTTTACAGGTCACAACATTGTTGATCTTCTGTCTAAAATACGTTCACACTTTAGAGGATAACAGATGGCTTTTTCTTGTTTTCTTGGGGAAGACCGTGTGCAGCAGCTTCTTGCGACGTGCTAAAGCACATTATGGAAATAGATATATTTTTGTAATCAACTGCGTCAAATTAACCGCTCCCTCCCGCTCAACCACACACACACACGCTACACAGACACACCAAATACTGCCTCATTGAGCCACGATCATATGAATCAGTGTTGATGGAAAAATAGATCAGGAATACTATTTCAAGGCTTTAAGGCTTACGAAGACATGCACATCTAGACACAAACAACTTCTTATTCGTAGAAGAAACAAGATTTTAACCTGAGGCAGTTGTTGATCACTTGGGACCTCAACTGGCTGGTTTAGAGGACGAAGATTTAGAAGTCAATGACAGTATAACACAGTTAATGAAATATGTATTTCGGAAAGTGTGAACCACTGCAACCACGAGAGGTCCTTAAGCATACAGTCATAAATAAGCACACAAAATATTAGGGAGATGGGTCCCGTAGTATGCGAGACTAGTCGTGGACAGAAAGCCTTCCAGGCGGAGATAATAGAAACCCTCATCACTCTCTCGTCCACAAAAACAAAGTTGTCAGGCTAAAAGTTGAGCCTGATTCTGTTTTAAAGTTGCAATATGCAACATTCTTTAATTTGCGGTATCATAAGAATATGGTCTTTTTCCATCGTATATAGTGTTAACACCATGGCATGCACCAATTGCTAGAAGGGGTTCTGTTCCATTTCCCTGCCCCCCACCATCTACATTTACACACAATTTAAACACAATCCACTAACACAATAATGCCAGTTTTGAAATAGTCACAATATATTAATCATTGTTTACTGTACATGGACATCATTTTTCTTCATGTCACTAGGGACGACTTTTAGACAAATGTATTTCAGTTGGAAGTATCTTTTGTCAGTCTGGACAACATTCCACAAAAATACGAACATTAGGTTGATGCAACAAAACAACTTAGTTTTATTCAGGAAAACCACCACAAACACAATATTAACAATATTGCTTACAGACACGTGGTGTTGAACACTACTTCTGACCCACCATAGGGTCTCAAGGTGCTGTGAGACTGTGTTGTCTATAAACATGGCACACAGGACCTGTTCAAAAATGTGGGTGAATGAAAGCATTACAAAAAGAGGATCAGTCTCACTCTTCCCATATCAATGCTGTGCAAAAGTGGTGAAAGAAAAACTCCTACAACCACAATAACCATCAGAAGACAAAGCAGTAAAATAGAAGCAGTGAATGAGGGTGTGTTTTACAGACAGATAGTTGAGTCTGAACCATGCAGAACAAAGGCAAACACAACACCAATTTCAGACAGTTTTGAAGAGACATGTCTCCATGTCACTTCACAATGACAAACATGTTTGCCAGAATAGCTGGTGTAAGATTTTGCAGCGGGACATGAAAATCTGTAAAATGTTGGAAAGCATGACTAAACATGCTGGAGACACTGTGGGGATGGCAGAGATCTGTGAGGAGGTGCGTGCAGACTATACGGACACAGATTGTAATTCATAATGATAATTTTGAGTGATAAAAAAAGGCTCTGTTTGCAACAGGCAACAGTATTTGGGTAATTATGTTTACACACACTTTTTACAGTATTTAAAATGTTTTTTTTATGCTAGGTCTAAAATAACATGAAATGAAAATAAAATCGTACATTTATTTGTCTTTGTTTGAACAGACAAAACGTATTATGCAAATGTTAATCCCGAGGTTTCCAAAGATACCAAACATGTCAGGCTGACTTTTAGGGAAATGTGTTTAAAAGACCTATGTAGAATATTTGCATGTAATGAAACTACAACCATAAGTCTTTGCTTTGACCATTTCATCAGACTGTTAAAAAAGGCTGAAAAAGCTGATAGATAACGTACCAGTAATACTCTCACACACACTGAAATTAAATTTTTGTTGTTTTCTTTTTTAAGTAAAACTGGACTGCATGTGTGTACTAGGTAGAAATACATTAGTAAAAAACTATGCAAAAGAAAACTCCCCTGAACCGAAATCCACAGTACTGTGCTGCATCACTGTGCCTCACTGGAGGACAATGTCCTGCAAGGCCACCCTCCCTACGCCTGTCTGAACAGCCCCTCAGGCTGTTCCACACCTCAGTGCCAAGCTGCATTAGTCAGTCAGCAGTGAGCGATCCATCACATTGCTGTGTACGTACTCGGCCCTTTCTGATTGGACTTTGTCAATGCCACGAAAGTTGGTTGTGCAAAGCCACGCTTGCCATGGTTATGTCTTGAGTCATGTCGATACAACACTGTGGCCTTTCCAAACACTCTCCTCTCCAATTTGCACTTATTGTGAAATTTCAAAGACATTTTGGACAACTTGTCTCGCCCTGTGAAAAGGACAGTCAATAGTTATGAGGTTACGTTTTTCATATGAACATAAGAGGAAAAAGGTTAAGACAGTAACAATGACACAAGCATGGCACACAAGACAATATTGCCCCTTAATTACACTAATCTCCTTCAAATGTCAATGTCACAAACTCACCTGAATATGTTTGCAACAGTGTAATCTACAGTGAAAAGGCAACGTATCCTCCCTAGCATTATTCTTTAATAGCAAATTCAAAGAGGGATAATACAAGTAAATGTGGAAAGCAACATGACTATTTCTGAAACATAACTAAGTGATTTTGTTTGAATGTAGTGTTGGGATGAGAACGTGTTGGCACCAAAAGTGGAGGAGGACATAAAGAAGCTCAAGGTTAAAAAAAAAACTCAAGACTGACACCTACAGCTTAATGACCCGGGGGGCTTGTCCTCCCTGCTATCCAGAAGCCTCTTTAGGCTCGGCGGGATGTAAGGAGGTGTGCAGTACACCTTTGCTGATATTTTAAGAGCATAAGAACATGGTGAACACCGGCATTACATTTCCAGGTTGGCGTCTTCTGAAGGGAAATGAAAGCTTTCAGTGGTAGCACTACTGTACACTACTGTGACATCAAGTAGTCCGATCTTTTTAGAGAAATCCTTCAAAATGAATTTGCAAGGCTCAATGGTCAGCCATCATCCTACCACAGGAGGTGTGTAAAGAAAATGGAAGAGGACAGTTGAAGGCTAAACAGGCCTTGTGCCGGCAGGGATTGGCAGATCAACACCTATGAGATCAGCTGGATGGCCTGCAAGGCTCCTTGGAGGACATGATGGTGTCCTTTCTGCTGTCCAGCAGCCTCCAGGATAAGGCTGTGTGGGACGAGAGTGATAGTCAGGAAAAAGAGCTATTATCAATGTTCTGCCAGCATAGCAGACGTTGAAGGGAAGGTTTGACCTCTGTTTAGCACTGCGAGCAGCAGCAATGTGACATGGAGCTTCAAGTTAAGTGTGAGACGCCACTTTCACACACACACACACACACACACACACAGTATGTGTTGCCAATTTAATGTAGTTCTCAAGCCCTATAGTCACTTCCCCTAAAAAATTGTCTTTACAGTATAGTCTTATTAGATCTGACCAGGTAACATTTCTGTCACACTCTGAAGTTAATTAATGGAGCATCGTGCTTCTGTCTGTGTTGGTATCCACTCTATTACAGTCTGTTCAGTCAACATTTTTATTCCATTTCCAATTAAATGTTATTTATATAGGCCAACGTCACAAATTTGGCTCAGAGAGCCTTGATCAGGTCTAATAATCCTCAGGTCTATTCGGATCTGGTGAAACTGTACTTGGGTCCCTTTCGGATTGGGTCTCTTTTGGTTGAGAATTGGTTCATGCATCTTGAGTCAGGGTAGCTTTTTGATTGTTCTGTGAGCAATGTAAAGTATATTGAACATGTTTTAGACAACCCAGTCACCAGTAAAAACAATCTTGGCATTGCACGTTCCTGCAAACCACGGATACCTCGAATGTCAACGTTTCTGAACCAAAAACACATTTTATAAACATGTTTCAAATTGTCTTCATAACATGATGCAGAAACACTCAATGTCATGTGGTTAACATTGTGAAAGGATTGGTTAGGCTTAGACACCTAAACCACTTTGTTAAGGTTAGAATAATAAACCAACAACAGAACGTAACAACAGAACGTAACAATGTAATTCAACGTTTACTTTTGGTTTCACGTGAGACACAAACAATGGTCTCCTGGGTGAAAGTCCTGTGTTTGTTTGACCCATCCACGCCCCCCGACCTCAGTGAAACTTTCTCGTTTGTTATACTCGTTATTATCACTCGCAACTTTCGCTGGATATTTTACGTCACTTGCTATGACCAAATGCAAATAGGGCAACATTCAACGTATATATGTCGCTTGCAGGAACGAACAATGCCAACATTTCGTCCTGGCAACTAGGCTGACTTTACATTAAGCCGTTTCATTCCCTCTCCACACCCCCTCATGCTCTGCTTAAGTAGCATTTCCCCCAGCCTTAGCGTGGTGACAGCGCAAAATAGTTTCACTCAGAGGAAATATTTCTTCACTTTTTCATGCTCTACACTGAAATAATAAAGTATGATGAAGGACCTCAAAGCTTTTCCTCTGGCCGTCTGGGTGGAAAGGAAGGCTGTGACTCTGTCTTCTCTGCAGAAAGGCTGGGCTCCTGCCGAGGACTCTGAAATATTCATGGTATAAATATTGCAAGGCTCTGCGTCTAATAAAAGCGCTGGTCTTTATTAACGAGGTGACTGAAGGATCCATTGATCAAGCTTTCTGTTTTATGTCATGAAGATTTTCTCCTTTGCCACTTCTCTCTTTGTCTCACATTCTCACACTTTGTATGCTCTCTTTCTCTCTCTCTCATACTGTGACTCTCTCTTTAATACACATATATAGTGGCTCTCATACAAGATTTCTTCCTCAAGACGTACTTGCTGCTTTGCAAGTAGCCTATTTATTAGTGAATGAGCCGTCTCTCTCTCAGTCTTTTCATGCATGTCTCGCTGCTCCACGTTTTTTCTCTCGCCTGCTTCGGCAGCGGCAGTGGCTTGGTTTTAACAGCAGCCTAATTAGCCAGCCTGTCTGAGTGAGGAAACTTTTTTGAGAGCCCTTAACATCAGAGTCCAGTGACAGAGAGAGAACGATACACGCTGGATGAGGATGGGTGTGCTGTTAAGGATGTCTGCAAGCTCATTTTACAGTTGTAGTGGTAAAAGGAGGGTGAACTAAGACCTCCATTCTGTGAACATCACAGGCAAAACCTGTCCTTCAAAGTGTGCTATAGCACATGGGACACAAAATCAATGATCAGTGAAATAAATGATTAAAGCAGAGAAAAGCCCCATTTATAATACTTTAAATTGTAGCTTTTAGATGTTGAAGCTCTTATACTGCACTTTATAGTTTGTATCTACTACTGTATGTATACACATTCTCATAGTATACAATGTATACTGAAAGAAAAGCACTCATTCTAAATTTAAAAAAGAATGTTGCTTTCAATTGCTTCAGTTGGTACAAACCTCCGATGTATCTTATCACGCTTTGGAGGAGGCCGACCCCTCAGTTGGGAACCACTGGGCCAAACCTAATTGTATTATGAAGCAGCTAAAACGTGCTCCAGCAACAACAGTAAGGAACGTTTTTACATATGTATGCATTAGTGTTAACAGAGAAATCAGATAAATCCATTTCATTTTCAATGACTTTTTAGAACATATTCTAATAACACCTCTGTACTTTTACTTCAGTAGAATTGTGAGTGAAGGACTTTCTTTCTTTTTTTTCTACATCGTTGCACTGATACTTTTACTTGAGTAAATCATCTGTGAACTTCTTCTGCAACTAGATTTTACATCAGACTTTACAATTCAAGTGAATGTAACACAATTGTATGAGTGACTGATGTGTTGAGGTTTCCTGTGATAGCCATCCAAGTTTATGATCCAGAGTAGGACTGTCCTGAATCAGGGCTATGTTTCCCTGCTCCATTACCTGACTTGCTCGCTCTCTTCCTCGTCCTTCTCCCTCCCAACCTGACCCCGCCTTCATCGTTACAACAGATTGTGTGTATTCATAATGTACTTACAATAATTACAAAAACTATTACATATCTTTATATTAATTCATAATATTCTACCAGCAACAACACTCCGAAGTTTAAAACAATAGAGCCGTCTTTGAAAAGCAATTCTTCTTCTTTTTTTTTCTCAAAACATTCCAAGTGGGCGTGGAAATGAAAGAAAGAGTGCAACCACCAATGGCCAGGAATCCAAAGACGATAACAGCAATTGATGAAAGAAAAACATATTCTACAACTGTGAATAAAGAAACTAGAAACAGCCAAAGAAATACAGAGACAATTGCAAGGGTGAAACAGCCGTAATTCATCATTGGAAGAGGCTTTAATACAAGAGAAGTACAAAGAAACCACAGCTGGTTGCAAGCCTTTCATCAGTAGCAAGAACAGAGCCAAATGCAAATTAAGACAGAAACAGCAGAGCACATCTTCTCACCTGTGAAGCATGTGGGAAGCGACGTCATGATTGCAGCATGCATGGCTACCTGTGGAACCGACTTACCGGATTCTACTGATGTTACTGATAATGGCAGCCCAATGAACTCTGAAGCATACAGAAAGATCTTGTCTGCGCTGTCACATATAATTAATGAATCCATTGGGAAGAAAAAGGTGGGAAATGTGGGCCAAGTCAAGACATTTAATTTCATTTGTTATGGGTCGTAGAAACCTTTTTTTATAATCTGTTGATTTCAATATGACCATTTACATCACATTTTCTGTCTATAGGCCTACTCTCTGTGCTTACATGTCCACTTGAATTAAGTCAAACTACTTTGAGGAAGCACATTACTTGATCTCTCCCACTGTTTTGTCATTTATGGGTGCACTTTTTCACTAGTGGCCATTTCCTGAGTGGTGGGTATTTCCTGAGGGAACCATCTTTGGTTAGGCTAAGTAGCTCTGACTCACTTCCACTTGTGAATCAGGGCAAGCAAGCAAGTGGCTCATGCTTCTCTCATTTTAGTAACTGCAGGAGAAGGATATTCTGGTAAAAGCATTAAAAGCACAGTAGTACACCAAGGATAGAGCGAAGTGCTTGACACAGACGTTTTCAGAGGTTTGCCGATTAAGTGCAGCTTGATCCTGATCTATTGTTTTTGTACCCACCCAGTGTAAAACAGGGGTCACACCATAAAGTGACTAGCTCGCCCACATGAAAGGGTTGCGGCTGGAAGCTAGGTGAGGTAGTCACTACTCACAAGGGCTAGTTGGAGATGTGCTGGAAACCTAACTCCTAAATAGCTCTTAGAGCTTTCCTACATTCATTTCTGGGATTTTGTTTACCAATGCACGCCTATATGTTCAATAAAAGGTACATTTTGTGAGCTTTATCGTAGTTTGGAATGTGGGAGCAGGACCCAAATGCAGATACAAAAGCAGGTTGACTGGTGCAGTTAAATGATTTCATAGATTAAAGGTTTATAAACTGAGGGTCCAGAAGGCACGCAAGTAACAGGAAAACAAAACTCCATACAAGATGAAGACAACAAAGATGAACCAAAGAACAGGTGAAACCCATAAAGACAGGGCAGACGATCACAAAGGAGGGAAAATATACAATATACAAATGTGACACATTGGAAGAGTGAAGCTACGAAATAAAACAGAAAACAGACTGAAAAATCCCAGGACGATAGCAATCTTATCTTGGTTATCCATGGTACAAAATGTTTTTGAAAAAGTAAATAATAACAGGACCCCCTCAAAAATGAGATGTAACATCTCAAGGGGCTATCCTTCAATAAATGAATTCAAATTCAAAAGGGTTTATATTCCCTTTAAACAAATACATTATTAATCAAGACAGTTGGCATATTGCTAAACACCAAAAACAAATCAAAAGGACTGTGACTACTAAATTAACACAACCATAAAAAACACAACAAAAAAACCCAAAAAAAACCAAAAAAAAAATATATATATATATATATATATCTGTCAGCTTAAACCATGTCCGTCATAGACACAAATTGTGAGTACAGCAGCACATCGCTCATTTCTTGTGTCATTGACTCTTGTCTCATAATCATCCTGTCTGTAAACCATTGCTCTTTTGTGGAACGGTTTTTACTCCTAATAGTGGAGGTAAAGTAAAAGTGTCTGGTGCAACACAGCCAACAAGATAAAATGGCTTCCACTATTTTGGACTCTGGATGTCTGTTCCCTCAGCGGCCACCACTGTCAAGATGGCTTGTAATAGGGCAACAGCGCAAATTCATGGGTCAAAGTAACTTCACGTGGAACATTTCATGGAGCGTAACCTCTGATTGCAGCAATTCCATTGGAATGACATGATTTCACCATTATGAATCCTACTTAGACCAGGCTTTAAGTCAAAAGCAACAATTGTAGTGTCCACTCTGAGGGCCCCTTCCAAGTATCATATTCAGTATGTATATGGTGTTGCTGTAAAAGTCAAATTTTTAAGACCAAAAATGTGGAAACATGTTGCGTTTCAGCTTTGCAGTGTTGCAAGATGTGAATGCAGACAATGTTGAGCAGAGTTTATGGTTAGAGCATGATGACAAGGAGCTGTTGTGTGGTAATCTGCACAAATCTCAATTGATGGTTGTAAAATGTTCTATATCCCAAGAGGGAATCACTCTACCCAGCACACAGCACATAATTACAAGCACCCAGTGATTTATGAGCATGCAGGCTCTGTTTAGTATACACACTTGGCTTCTCAGATAGATCTACAGCTATAACTACACTGTGTTCAGACAGTGCCCGGCCACTTGGAATCATCTCTTCCCAAGCATTGATGTCGAACCACGGCACTACGGGCCTCTCAGCCAAAGGGGGCTTTTTGGTTTTCACACAAGCAAAGCTGAATACACAGGCAGCATGAGGCACTCCTGCGGAGAAACTCCTGCAGTGTCCTCTGCTGCAAGTAACAACTGCAACCTTTTTAGAAGCTCTCCTTTTTGTTGACCCTTGCATTGTAAAATATGCACCCACTAAACAACAAGGCTTGAGTCATAAAATCTGTCTCTATGTTGGTACAAAGAATCTATTGAACTGACCAATGAGCATATACAGAGCCAGATAGAGCTGTAGCTATTGCAAGTTAGCCGTAGCTACATTCAGGTTTGGTAGAGATGGCAGAGTGAAGGGTGTGGATGGAATATGCAACATCTTGCAGCAAGAAAATACAGGTAGCATACTAATCTTTGGTTTGTAATTAACGTATTTAAATTTTCATATATATATAGTCCATATAGTCCATATAGATATACAAATATATATGGACTAATATCAGTATTATTAATAGCAATATTATTACTATTAAATAAGTCCAGATTGATATTATACTATGCACAGGGCAGGCCTTCTTTTTAAGCATAAGGCAACATCTGGGGCTGCTGTGGATCAGGAGCAGGGTTGGTGGTTGATCCCTCGCTCCTACTCTCCATGTGTTGAAGTGTCTTTGGACAAGACACTGAAACTCAAGTTGCTCCCGATGCGCCTTGAATGACAGCTCAGTGAATGTGTTTGTTTGTGTGTGTGTGTACGTGTGTGTGTCTGAATGAGTAAAGCTCTTTGTCCGGGTAGAGGCAGACAAGTGATATATAAGTGCAGTCAATTTACCATTAATCCATTTTTGAACAATAAAACTAACTCAAGTCCTGACATAATAGGCTCATCAAGTTGTTATAGCCAATCTGTTAGCTACAGCAGACAGACGGCAACATGATCCTCTCTTCGGAGTCGTGTTTCTGATGCATGATGAATATATCACACACAAGGTTTCTGTATTTCTGCTTTTTTATGCGTTTTTCTCACCGGTGGGTGGGGCTCTGTTAGAAAAAGGTGTTGTACCAATCGATCATAACTGATCAATCCACACCTATACACAGACCTGTTGAAGCTGAATATCTGAGCTATTTGTTTGAATCAACTCGTTGGTAATGAGCTGACATTTAAAGATTCTCTTTACAATATTCAGAGCCTTAAACAGTATGCAAATAACTATTTGATATGTAAAAATATAGTACAGTAATGTCTACATGAGCTGAGAATGAATATGCACTGCCCCGTCTGTGTTGCACACATGCATATATTGTATAATTCAGATATACCTATGTTGTCTACTTCACATAAACATATATTTATTACCACTACTATTTATTACGTTTAAACATCCAATATCAATCTGTGACAGTCTCCAGTATATTCATTATATTTTTTTAATTGGATTTTTCTTTATTAGGAACTATAAATTGGTTGATAGACAGCGAGAGAGTGGGAGACCGACAGACAGGCAGAGGCAGAGAACAATACGTTATTTGTGGGGGCCCATCGCATTTCCCGAAACCTTGATAAAGTGCGAGGCTTGGCGTTTCGCTACGGCCGTTAATTAGCTCTCTCTCCCTTGTGGGGTCTGCCTGATTGAGCGACTAATGGTTTGCTTTAAAGTGCTGAATGAACAAATGTATGTGTGCGTGTATCAAATGAGTGTGTGCATGTGCTTCAAAGTGCTTTGTTTGTTTTTTGTATGGCCCATTTCCTAATGTGTGTGTATGAAGAGAGTGTCCGTCTTTAGCTGCCTGTGTGAGCGTGGAGTCTGTTCTTTGCCTCTGTCAGCAATTTCCAGACACTCGACTAAGGTTTTTTCTCTGAGGTTGTGATGGCAGGGGATTGTTACAGTACACCTTGAGTGGAATTATCCTATGTTTTCATTTAATTGCTCGGAATTGGATTAGTTGGGGATTTTCGGGGGGTGGTCACTCACTGTAGGCCTCTGAATCTGTGACTGAGGTAGTGTCAGCATAGCTGCATATATTTGTATTAATCTTCCAAAATGGTCCCAACAGCTAACGTGCCCCAGATGCACTCTGAGCGACTTCAAAGATGCCAAGACATATTAACTTTAGTCAAGTCCCCCAAACACCATTACCTCTAAATAGTCAAATACTACTTTCTGTCATCTCAAAAGAGATTATTAAAGGGATTTCTCTTATCACATAAATTACCAGAATATGGCTTTGCATATAGTATGTGTAGCAACGGAATATTGTATGCATATAGATGTGACTATATATGAGTAACTGATCATAATCTGTCTAATTACTTTCTAAAATTAAAGACAAAACAGCAATTTTACAGGTTAAAAAAATTGGCCTTAGGTCTCCTAAATCTCTCCAGTTGATCCAGAATGCTGCAGCATGTGTACAAACAAAAACTAAGAAAAAAGGTCATATTACTCCTGTATTAGCATCTCTTCACTGGCTACAAAGCCCTAATTAGTCAGGCACTGTCATTTCTTAAGGAGCTTTTAGTTCCCTATCACCCCACTAGAGAGCTGTACCTCCTGAATGCGGGCTACTTGTGGTTCCTAGAGTCTCAAAAAGTAGGATGGGACCCAGAGCCTTCAGTTATCAAGCTCCTCTTCTGTGGAACCAGCTTCCAGTTTCAGTCCGGGGGGCAGACACACTCACCACATTTAAGAGTAGGCTTAAGACTTTCCTTTTTGATAATGCTTATAGTTACACCTGGCTCAGGTTTGCCTTGGCCCAGCCCCTAGATATGCTGCTATAGGCCTAGACTGCCGGGGGTCTTCCTAGGATACACTGAGCTCCTCTCTCCTCTTCTCTCTCTCTCCTTCTGTATGAATACATTACTAACTTTGCTTCTTCCCCGGAGTCTTTGTGCTTTTTCACCTCACAGGTTTCCGTGGATCGTGGTTATATCTGGACCCTGGTCCTGCCTCCTGCCGTGGTCCTGCTGACACCCACTGCTACTATCTTTATTATTATTAATAATCACATTGCTGTTACTATTACCGATACCATTACTGCTTTTATTATAATTATTATTCTATATCCACTGCTGCTGTTATTATTAGTAGTCATAACTTTTCCACCATTCTTCGTATTATTCTCATTATATGAATAATTTCTGTCACATGCATTGAATGTGTTGTAACTCCGTAATGTTGTTCATTCTGTACACATGACATCTGTTGCACTTCTGTCTGTCCTTGCAGAGGGATCCCTCCTCTGTTGCTCTCCCTAAGATTTATTCCTTTTTGTTCTATACGTTAAAGTTAAGTTTTTCCTGAACCGATGTGAGGGTCCTGGGACAGATGATGTCACATGTGTACAGATTGTAAAGCCCTCTGAGGCAAATTTGTGATTTTGGGCTATACAAAATAAATTGAATCGAAAATGTAATTGAATTAGCCACCAAAGGGACAGATTCTCCACATAATTTATGATGGGAAACCACTTTCTATCAAATTTTTGTAAGCGATCCATTTAAAGTGAACCTAATTTTCTCAATTTAAAAACATGAATCATGACCTATTTTATATTAGAGTAAGGGCAGGCAGCTGTCCAACTGAGGAGGATAAATTGTTGATGCTATTGCTTTCAAGTTGAATATTGAGGTTTGGATGATGGAATACGATCCAGGATATCCAGTTTCAGTGGAACATTTATGAGTTTTAAGCTTATTGGACACCAAAACACTGCACAGAGTTTTATAACAGTATCAAGGATAAAAGACTCTCGGCAGCAATCATTTTATCCTCCATTGTGAAGTAAACAATGACACCATCAGCCTCACTGTTTCTTATGCCTAGTTTATACTTCTAAAAACGTGCACAAAGCTTCTGCAGAGCCGCAGAGGTGGTTCGCGGATCTCGTAGAGATGCGGCATGCTCCTCCTGAAAATGTGACTACTCACCGCTGATGTTTGATTGGAGTCAGGAGTTTGGATTTCCGGACAAGTACCTCAAATCCTATACAACAACAACAACCTTATTAATTCTATGTAAAGTAGCTCCTTCTTATCATTCAACTCTTCCATCATTTTTTGTTGTTGTGTTGGGTCAAACTTATGTGGAACTATTGAATCACGCCTATCAACTAAAGCAAAAACTGATTTGAAAACTGCAGGTCGAAATAAAAAAGTATTAACTACGCGCAATCCACCAGCATAATATGTATGCCTGTGCAGCGCAGCAGGTGCTCGGACCAGAACTCACAGCCATAAGACTATATTTCAGACAATACATCTATTTCCCTGGGAACTTGAACTCAAGTTAGTAGATGTTTTACATTTGCAGTTAGATCTTCAAAATAAACTGAAAGCATCAATACACAGAAACAGGAATTTCAAACCTATTTGAATCCTAAAGGGACATTGTTGGCTCTGACCTCCCTTCCATGGACACACTCAACGCACAGTAAAAGCACATTCCTGAGACACCGAACAGAACTCAGGACGCAACCGGAGACACCAAAGGCCTGAGAACATCACAACTCACAAGGCTTTCACAACAGCCTTTTTCCAGCCACTGTCAGACTGATTGTGAAGGACATCAAGGTTGCTAGGAAATACCACACCCCATTTTGTGTTCAACTATCTATCTTTTTGTGTGTATCTTTGTCAATGTTTTTTTTAATTTATTTTATATATAGGTACATGTGAAGGTGACTGAGAAATATGCACAATATTTCCAAATTGAATCATCCCGAAATGAATGCAAACGTCCCAAAATCAAAGGTGTTAATAACCGGTTGAAAATACAGTCAAAATATTAGGCTAATGGGTCCAGTAGTATGCCATATGAGCCGTGGAGAGACAGACATATGCACGCGCGCACACACACACACACACACACACAAAACCAAAAGCATGATACCCTTCAGGCTTAGAAAATAATATTATATTCATCCTCGTCTCCACATTGCTGCACTAGGATTGTGCCTCTTTGCTCTACAAAATTGAGTTGGTCACACTCACATGCGCTGGGCATGGTTCTCATTCTAAATTTGAGAAAACGAGACGCCTCAGAGTCTTTGTGTACATGGACGCTCCTCTTCAGCTTTCTCAGGCACTAAGAGCTCCTCTGTAATGGAGAGAGAAGGACGTAACACTTAACTTCTCTACGTGTCTCTTGATCAATGTCTCTGAACTTGCCTTACACTCTGCATTTCTCTCTTCGACTCCCTCACTTAACCTCTCTCCATTCTCTCTTAACATCTCTCACCGTCTCTATTAGCCTTCTTCTTACTGGGACCACTGCTACCTCTTTCTTGCCTTCTGTCTTTGTCTTTCTACCTTCCATACTTCTCTCTTTCCCTCCTACCTACTCATCCCGTATTGGTGTAACAGAGAGACTGCTGGACACCACAACAGCAGTACTGTGTATTTTGTTTCTGTCCTCTGGGTTTTTCTGTTTGTCTCATTCTATTTATTTCTCTGGCTCTTTGTGGGCTCCTTCAAAAATCAGATTCAAAAATAAAATCTACCTTTTATACCATCCACTGGAGACAGACGTTTGGTCTTCATCACCCCGCTCTCTCCTCACATACACCATCATTGTCTGTCTCCCTTGCCTTATGTCTGTTTCATTCTGTTCCAGCCATCAAACACACGACTGTTCTCTCTTTACCTCTGGGTTCATCTGTTTCATTCAAATATTTCCTGACTGTTTTCATCGCCTCTTCCTTAGTAGTCCTTTCCTCTTCCTGCCATTTGTGGCAGACTTTTACTCATTTGGTAAACTATTTTTTTCATAGTTTTTCTAAACGTACCTAAAAGTACCTCTTGCTGGTGGAAATTATGAATGTTTGACTATTAAAGGGACACTCCACTGGTTTCACATGCTAAAGTCCACTAACAAATAAATGGGTGTACTGACCAGCCTGTAAGAAAATTATTAGCAACAAAAAAAGTTAGATGAGATGCTTCAGACAGCAGCTATTAGCATAGCTTAGGATAAAGACTGCATCTGTCTACAGGTAAGCTTACTAATAAATGATAATATCCATATATATATGTATATGAACAGCTATCAACTAATTAGAAATGTACTAATTGTCAAGGTCGACTTGGCTCTTTTCAAACGTTTTTAGTTTGTATGTTTAGGATTTTTGCTTCGACAGTCAGCAGCATCTAGGCTTGCTGCAGGTATCCTCGATCATATGGATGGTCAGTTTCTTCTTAACATGAATAAGTGTGTTCATTAGTGCCAAAAATGTGTGATCTTTTTATTACTCGTTTTTGTCCTATATGTTATTCTCCTTTAAGATACCCCAGTGCTTACATTTCTGACAAACTGTGATCATCATGCACTGGTTATACACTCAAGCAAAGTCTTGTACTCTGGGACTTTATTCATTATTTATCTGCTACCATTCAGAAAATCAAATTATTTGATTTCCTTTTCCACAATCAATCATTGCGAGAGTAGCTGCCACTTATTTTCCAAATGGTGGACATCTTACTTAAAATGAAACCTATCAATGCCTTTCAGCAAAAACATGCTTATCATTCCTTTTCTTCCCCCTGTTGTTAATTTTCTCTTCCTTCTCTTCCTCTCTGTCCACTCAGGGCCCCGGGGCCGGTCTATTGGCCTGTCAGTCAGCAAGGATCCAACATGTCTGTCAGGGCTGAGTCAGCCTGCCACTCACTCAGTCAGTCAGTCAGTCATTCGGTCGGTCTTTCCTTCAGTCTCAACTCTGTTGAGGTAAACATTAGGGGGGGGGGTGCATGGAAAAACACATTTCCCTTTTAGCCACTGCTCACAAATGAGCATATTAGTATTCCACACAGCGAGGCACTTTCCAGCACTTTCTAATCGTTCGGCATCATGCAGCTTCCAACCAGTGCAGAAAATCAAATGACATCATAGCCACATAATTGCAAGGTACGAGACTCTGGAGCCCTTGACAAGCTTGTGTGTGAGAGGACATCGGAGTACTCTTGAGTATGCATGTTTGTGATCAAATACTGGTACACCAGCATATGTTCAGTATGTGTGTAAAACAGTGGAGATCATGGGATTCATCCCCCAAGCAATTTGAGTGATAGTTTCAGCCTGCATGCATGGCTCTCTGGTGGATATGAGTGCGTCGCTGAATGGCTGTAAAGGGAGCGGAGAATAGAGTACATTCTCATGCGCTTGGTCTCCTGGGTTTCTTAATATCTGCGGGCGAACACTGCACCATCTGCACTGCTCAGAACACAGAGGAGGGAGGGAGGGAGGGAGGGGGACAGAGAGAACGTTCTCATCGAGAGATAGTAGCATTAGCTGCAATGCTGAGCAGTGACCTGCCACTCTGTTTCCAATTTCAAATTCAAATGCGGAACTCATCCTTGGGGACCCTCACCTTTGTATCTCTCTTTCTTCCGTCTGTCTCTCTCCTCACGGCTTCTCTCCTTCATTCCCTCTTGCCTTTCCATCTCATCCCATCCTGCTCTGAATTCGCTTTTTCAATTTCGAAATGCCTTTGAAGCCAATGCCAGCCGCGAGACCCCCCCCCCCCCCCCCCGAGACTGAACTCTGGGACTCCTTACCCCTTACCTTTTCCTTCTCCTCTCTATATCTCTCCTTACTGTGTCATCAATCCTCCGTCGTCCTCCCCCCCACCTGGCCCTGCCTATCTCGCTCCATTTCTTTTTCTACTGGATGTATTGTTCTTGCATGGAAAACTGGTTCCTGGACAGGGGTGAAGTAAATCTTTTGTGACCCAGTATTCCCTGCTGGGCCTCTCCCTCTCCCTCTCTCTTTGACTTTTTTAGTTAAGCCTCTCTTGGCGGACACAGGCACCGAGCTGTAACATGATACAGATGGAACATAGTATAAACAGAAAAGCTCCCCTAAAAGGGAATGGCCCTCCAATTCCCATCCTCCCCCAACTGCCTCTAGCTGCACCCTCTCTTCATCCTTTCTTTTTGAACAACCAGGTTTTTGTTACAGGTGCTTTGTAGTTTTCTCTAAGTTGAGTCAGTGAATCAGAGAGGGAGTTGACTGGATAGTAGGTCTCCCTGTCCTTGTACACTGTGTCTCAGACACTTCCTTGGTTGTTCATGCTGTGCGTGCCTGTAGAATTATCTCACAGCAACACCTTATTTGTGATGTTTTCCAATAGCAAGCAAATATTTTTCATTTCAGAGTCCTGCATGCACCTCAGCAGGTCTTCTATTAGGACCAAACAATAATGAATTCATTAATTAAATATGTTGCACTACTTTCACAAAAAATGCATTTGTGGAACTCAATATTAAGAATTTATATATATTAAGTGTGTTTGCTCAACCCAAATATCAAGAAATGTCTAACCCATCACTGACACAAGGTCAATGTCATCCAACCATTTATGTGGGATTGGTGCCTTACACTTGCATTCTCTCGATTGGCCATCGGGGGGCAACTCCTCTGGTTGCAAGAAGAAATCCAACTGTATGACTTGATTTGTAAACATTGTAATCGGGAATTTATGGTCTCAGTTGCTAGATTCAAGTCTTCAATTCAGCATCATATCTATTTCGTAAATTAGGGTCCCATTTAGAGTAAAACAGAAGATAAAGCTGGCTAAGCTTTAGGGTGGGCTATCTTGTGATTGACAGGTCGCTATCACTACCAGAGCTCTACTCAGCGTCTCTACCTCACTCCTTCACAGTCCAAATATGGTAACTTAATAACTTACTGACAGCTGTAGCCTACAAAATGTGTCCACTTTCATATATATTATGTTTACAAGATTAGATTGTATGAAATGAATGAAAGTTAAGCTGGGAGAATGCCACTCATGACATTTACGAGACCCACTATGCTGAAGACTCAATTTGGATGAAATGGATTTGTTGAAACTACGAAAACTCGTCCAGTCGTGTTTGTAAGATTATGTTACAGAGTAAAAGTTCTCCCATGCCGTTGATTACTCTCAAATCAAGTCCACAGCCCTAGAGATAGAAAGCACAGACACAGCAGAGGAACCAAATAGAAGGGCCGTCACATTAGCAACAGCTGACCTGCAGCCATCAACGTTGGTCACTATTTGCTCATAAACCAAATTTCCGTGCAAATAAAAATGTTGCCCTGATGATGGCACTGAATGGAAAAGTCGAGGAATCACTAATTATCCTGTGTGGGACATGAGGGGAAATAAATAACCTTGAAACCTTGTCAATCCATCCTATAGGTGTTCAAACATTTCACAAAAATGTCAACCTCACTCGAGAAAATGTCAATGAATCACTTAAGACATTAGGGTGCATACTGTGGGCATCATGACTGTAAAAAGTGAATGCCAACCCATCTTAGAACCATGTTACTATTGGCTAAAAAGTGGCAGCACATTTCACTGGTAAAACTGAAAGGTGGAAAGCCAGTGGAAACAGATCCAGTTTGACACAGAGGACATGACTGTAAATTGTGATGCACGTGTTTCCATTAATGTTTTACCGGTTTTTACAATTGATTTTGCATGCTGTCAGTAGTTATGTGATGTTATGTTCTCTAAATGTGTGGAGAACAGCTGTTCCCTGTACATGCCACTGTCAGGTTGGATTCTTAACAAACGTTTGTTTCACTGATCACACTCAAAGGTCTCTGCCCTTAATGAAGCTATAAAATACACTTGTAAAGCAGAGAGTGCACATTCATCTGCAGCCTATTCAAAACAGTACATTCAGCAGGACTTTACAACTAGGCATTGATAGCCCTCCATACCTCCTCACGAAAACATCATTCAGACAGTTACAGTGACGCAGATTATGTCGGCAGGCAATGTGAAAGGGTCAACCCAGGTCAGCCCTCATCCTGAAGAGTCTCAAAAAGGGTTGATTTAATAACATTTTAACATATTTTGACTAAATCTTTTTAGAGAGACAGACGGAGAGAGAGACAGCAAGGGAGAGACAGTGAGAGAGTGAGCACAAGACAGAAACAGAAAGGTCATGTGTGGGCAAGCAGGTCATAGAAATCGAGCGTAGGCTCCGCGGAGAAGGAGGGAGGTGAATCTGAAACTTTATTTGGTAATTATGTAATGAAATTCTGTGTAATTCTCTACTTTAGCAGAAGTGTCTTCAGTCTTTCCTGCAGATTATCTGGTAACACTGACAACACCTTTAACAGCAATGTCATATGATACATGTTCGACCTCTAAGGGTGTAACTCTTTTGGTATTAATAACTGTGTAAGAATTATAGTCATCAGATTATTGTGATGTTAAAGTAGGTTGATATTGATGCCTTGTCTGACACTGTGCTTTGTCTTTAAATATATCAACAGCTGAATTTGAACATGAGCCTACCTCCTTTTGTCTGTCAATGTTCCCATATTAGCCTAAGTAAAGCAACTGTCACGAGCAGGTCCTGCCTCCTGTTTTCGCCTGTGTTTCCCTCTTCCCCTGTGTCTCTTGTTTTTCCCCCTGTCTGTCTCTGTGTGTGGTGTAGGCGTGGCTCCGATCTGGTTTCCTCCGGGCTCTCTCCTGATTTAAGCTCACGCATGGGTGATTCAACAAATAACCCCTTCTAATCAACTCAGCTTTTGAACCATTACAGGGAGCCACCATCTTCTCTAAACTCGACCTCCGTAATGCTTACCACCTGGTTTGTATCAAGTCTCAGGTATGGAAGGCTTTCTCTGTAGCTATTGGAGCATCTGTCTTTCTTCAGGATATCATCCATAGACCAATTGAGAGAAAGAACGGGTCAACCAAGACCTGGGAGCTGCGCTTCAGTGTGTCACAGCCCAGAATCCCTCCTCCGTCCAATCATCTTCCCTGGATTGAATATGCCCATAACTCCTTGTCCAGTGCTGCCACAGGGATGTCACCCTTTGAATGCTCTGGCGGTTATCCGCCACCTCTGTTCCCAGTCTAGAAGGATGAAATCGCTGTATCCTCAGTCCAAGCCCATCTTTGCCACTGTCGCAAGGTGTGAAAGGATGCCTGCACCGGACCAGCCAGTCAGAAAGTTTGGCTTCTTCCAGAGACATTCCTTTATAAACTGAGTCTAAGAAGCTAACAACCTGTTACATTGGGCCTTTCCAAATAGACTATATCATCAATTATTCTGCCAATTTGCATTGTTCCTTGAAGATTCACCACTAATTCCATGTCTCCCAGTTGAAGCATGTCTCCATCAGTCCACTTTGCGCTCCAGCTGTTCCGACCACCCTGCCTAAACTGTCCAGCGGATCTTGGACGTACGCCATCGGGGTCGTGCCAGTATCTCGTGAACTGGGAGGGATATGGCCCTGAGGAGCGAAGTTGAATATTCTTTCAGCTCATCTTGGACCCCTCCCTCAATCGGGACTTCCACAGGGATTACCCTGGCAAGCCTGGCAGTTTGCCGTGCATCCAGTTTTCCCCTGTGTTTCCCAGTGTTTCCCTCTTCCCCTGTGTCCCCTGTGTCTCTGTGTCTGGTGTTGGCATGGCTCCTGCCTGGTTTCCTTTCGGCTCCCTCCTGATTACAGCTCATTCACCTCATCTGTCCACTTTGCTCAGCTGCCTTCCATCTTCTCATCAACTCAGCAGTGTATCTACCCCATTGTTGCAACCACAATGGTAGTTAATCGTTCTTGCCTCCAGGATCATCCACTCCGGTTCCCCAGCCTGCCTGCCTCGCCAGCTCATTCCCCAACCTGCCACGCTCACACCCCGCTTTGCCTGCCCTGCCTTGCTCGGCTCAGTCATCCACCATTGTCGTCTTACCCTCGGTCTCCGCTGCTCCATTCCAACCTCTTGCCATTCTCATCAACCATTATCCCTGCAATAAACCTTTCACTTTATTTTACTCCCCTTGTCTGTCTGCTTTTGGGTCCAAACCTAGAAACCACCACACAAAACTATTTAAATCTTTTACTAAAAGACCAGTCTGGAGGATTTAGGTTGCATATATTGACAGAAATGTGTAATGAGTATGTTATTAATTATTTTTGTTTCATTAGTGTATAATCACCTGAAACCTTGAAGAGCTTGTTCCGGCATTCAAGAATTGCTAAATGGCCTTTCTACCTCACTTAATCTGTGTACCCCATGTGGTTGTGTGTATCCCCCTCTTCACACTCTTTTGGCTGCGCCCTGTCTATTCTCCAGCCAGCCAGTGGATCAGAGCAACAAGGCGAGCACCCCTCTCTTGTGTTGGGGTAATTGTGTTTTTGTATAAGCTGTCCGGCTGCATTACAGTAGTCAGGACCCAGTGTCTACCCTGCTCTCATCACTAGGGCTACTGGGGCTCGGCAATGTTGGCAAACAGACACTGCTCCCATCCAGCTTTGCTGATTCAAGCCATCCTTGTGAGCTGATGCTGAAATTGCATTAGGTATAACCAATAGATCAGTATTATAGCAAAGGAGGGAAACTGGAGTGGAGAGTAAAAAGACAGAGGAGGAGGTTGGTTGAAGGATTGGACCAAATAGGGTGGTGTTATGTCTTCTTGTGCTGCTGCACAGACATGACAGATAGGATAGGAAAGGCAGGGAGGTGGCAGACAAGGACGGGCAGATGCACAAGCAGACAGACAAACCGAAAGGCAGTGAGGAAGACAGATTTGCAGAAGAAAAAGAGACAGAAGCTAAAGAAAATTGAGAGTAAGATGATCCAAGAGTCAGAAGAAATATGGCAGTCAGGAGACAAAGATTTGAAAACAAAACATGAGTAGTATGTGTAAAGGCAGGTGGTAGACAGACAGCCAAAGAGGCTAATCTAATGCACTCCCATCTAGTGTGAGTTGTGTGAGAATGTGCTGATAAGGCTTAGCTGGAGGAGGATTTTCACCCTTTAGTTTGGCTTTTCTGCTAAGCAGCATTACGATACAATCGGCCACTGTACAGGCCGTCTGTGCGTACATATGGAATTATATTAACCTTTCTGGCTCTGCTGGTTAAATGTCAGCATGGTGCATGAAATTGAATTGGTCATTGATTCAGAAGCAGGATGATTCTCCCATTTAGTTGGAGACAAGTAGCATACAGGCGGCCTGAATCTGTATGTTCCTTGCTGGGAACAAACTAAAGCCTAAATAAGAATCCTCTGGGGTGCAAGACGTCTGTGAAGACAGCTGCGATATGTATTCTCTATAGAAAGTTTACTCAGATTATCTAAAGGACATTTCCCTCCTTTCTTAGATGAAAAGAGCAGTCAATCACTTGAAATCACAATATTAATAAGTAGTGGAGTGGTGTTAAATTTTGTAGGATGTTTGTAGGACATTTTAAGTGAATCCATAACAAACTATCCTCATAAATGTCAATCAAAACACCAGCCGGTTGAGATGAAAAGGATCATTTAAGATATTTCTCCAAGGAACTTTTTTTATCCTTAATAATACTTTTGTCAATATAACAAAAAATAAAAAACACATGGTTTTTGACTACAAAACAAATGAGCTTATGGTTGGTACATTAAATCAACTGACTGAAGAGACAGCAATTTCAAATCCCAGTATTCTGTATATTTCATATTAAACTGGTTGTGTACTAAAACAAGTTACGATATGTATTGAAAAGGATTTTAGAAATTCAGAACATTGTGGAACATAGTACTTTAGACAAGATGTCTGATGACCTAATTTTGAATGAAAAAAAAAGAGTTTTATATTTTTTCATATTAACAAGATCAAATAGTTATTTGTAATGTGAAAGTGGTTGATTGCAATGAAAATCCCATGGAGAGTTATTACCCAACCCTGCAGCTCCCCTCAGCTCTATGAAGCAAGCGTCTTTCAGGTCATTGTTTTGGTTTTGCTGTTGGCTACTTTACTGTTGTAAAACATTAGGTTGGGTAACAATATTTAACAATGATAATCCCAATGCTAACAGTGACTGCCGTATCCGCTAAGGAAGACATGGTATAACAACCACATATTGTGAAAAGGGGGTCAAACACATTTTTTCTAGGTTGACACAGTACAAGTTGATTTTAAACTTTCAGCATTTTCAAATTGACATTTTGCTGTTCTGCTGGATATATATGTGCACTCTACAGTCCTGCCGCATGCATAAACAAATCCTGACCTTTGTACTCATTTGTGGAAGCTCATTATTGATGGCAAAAAGGGGGGGGCGGTTTCTGAGAGGCAGCATGGGAGAGCTTTAGGAATATGTAGGAGCTCGGATGCTAAAACAATGAGGAGAGGTAACAATCAGGCAGCTCAGGAGGTCAGCGAATCAATGTGCGGGGATTACATGGTGCAATGGGAATGTCGATAGGTCAAGAGACATACTCGCTAATGAAGCCGAGTTATGACTCATTCATTTAGCTGCTGGCCACATACTCCACTGTCAGCTATTGCTTACTTTATTTATTTATTCTTTTCCTTTTTGTCTTTCTTGCTTTCCATTCCTTTCTCTTCTTTCTCACATGCTTATTTCTCCTATTTTTTTCTGTGTTCCTTCAGCTGTCCCTGCCACGTTTTTTTTTCCTTTCTTTCTTTATCTCCAGCTTTTATTCTTACCCCCTTTGCATCAGAATCAACCCGCCTACCATCATGCTCTCCCACTCCATGCTCTTTGTTTTTACTCTCATATCTTTTTTCTCTCTCTCTTGAGCTCTTTCTCAAAGCTCTCAAGTTGCTTGTAACCAAATCTCAGTGTTCTCCATTTCCTCTGTGCTAATACCCACCTAATACCCCCTCCCACACACACACACACACACACACACTTACACAGTCTAAGCATTCACACAAAGTCCAATCTAAGAACACAACACAAATGGTCCAGATTTGTGCCGCAGCCACACTGACATATCTTTGAAAACAAAGCCCTGTCTTCTCAGTGTCATTGATCGACACTGAAGGCTTGTTTCTGACAAGTGATGGAGAAAATGTCACACAAGTGTATCTATTTCTACCCAACAGCACCGAAGTTAAAGGGAAGACTCATGGAAAATGATTTTACTTACTTGACTTCTGCTATGTTTCTTAACAAAGTGACAGACTGCAGTATATCTGTACATCCGTATATTTGAAAAGTAGCAACAATAAAATAATCTGACAGGGTTAAAGCTGTTCGACTTTGTTGACAGATGCAGTAGGGGATTTTAGAGATGCTGTTATCTGTAACACTGGGCCAAATCACAGCTTTTAGCACTGCTTTCATAACCACTCTCACCAGGAACGTTCTGCACTAAAACACTCAAACTCTTTCATCAGCAAATTGTGAGTTTCTCTTGTTCTTAACCTTGCCTTTCTACTCAGCTGCATTATCAGGGTCTGCACATATAAACACCTGCCAAGATGATGACAGAGTGGCTGAAATCTACCTCCCTTTTAGTCATGACCCATTTGTATGTATTCGTGCAATAGACTTTGTGTCGTTGCTGCCTTGTATGATTGTGGCTTTTAGACGTATTAAGGTTTCAGGTTTGTGTTACAAATTGCATTATACCCAGGGCTAAATGTCCCTGTTTGTGTGAATGCATGCTAAGAAGAGGGTAAGACAGGCAGAGGGACAGAGAGGGGAAGAATGTAATTTCCAGCTGAGTTTTAAGATTTTGTTGAGACCATTAAAAGTGAACACAATACTTCATCCGCCAAACATTCAGCCCACATGCTGAATTTTTTTGGACATCATAGCAAGGCAGAGGAAATAAAGACATTTTTAAAAGGACAATATTACACAGCTTGTTGACGAATGAAAATAAAAAAAGGCTAAAGTGAACACCAGTAATGTCAAACTGTTCGGTGATGTTGACACCTAGCTAGCTGTTGCTGTGTCGGGAAAGCCCATCAGCGTACCACATGTACAAAGCAGCAGTAGTGGTTATTTTGGCCATGGTTGATGAAACGTTGTTGGTGTCTACATGGACGTAAGCCTCCGTCCTCTCCGGCTTGTCTAACACAATTGACGCAAATAAACACAAATGTCGAAGTCATATTCGTCGAAGTCCAGCGTAAGATTGTGATTGCCACATGAACCCTGCTTTCAGCCTCAGCAGACAGATGATTTAAGCAATACCAGACCAGAGTTAAATGTAAAGTGAATATTGGACTTTAATTCATCAGGTGGACAGAAATACAGTATGTATCCATATGAATGATAATGTTGCTTTTTGAAGGGTCTGTTGGCAACTGTTTGCTAACATGTTTATCATCTTGTGTTTAAAACTCATTCCACGGCCAAAAAAAATCAATCATACTGCTTTGACTATAATAGGACAAGACTATATGGAAACGAACATAAAGGTCGTGGAATTATATTTTAAAGTTTTCCAAAATCTGTCTTTGCCCTTTGCCATCTGTTTCACTTCTGTGTTTCCGATCCCTGTTATATATATATTGTAAATCACACTGGCCGCCATGAGAATGAGATGAATTAGGGAAGTTCACCTGCAGACTATGAGACTCTCCTCCTTTATTGACTTAATGCACACTGCAGTACTGTGAAGCCAGAATTAAGTCCTGCAGGCTCTTAGGAATACCACTTACGTATCCCACGGTTCAACACTTCACTTTCCTTTTACACTTGCAATGTGCTGTCAATAAAATGAATAGATCTGGAGACTGGAGAAGGGTGAGAGTTCCAGTTTCCAAAGACCTTGGAAGAGAAAGGCTGGTAAAAAATCATTGTAATCACCAAATGTAACTGAATTCAGGAATTTGAGATTACCAAGGTGACACTATATTGACTAACAACATTACAAAACTAGATGTAAAATCTATAAATGACATGTTTGAATGTAAAATACATCATAGGTTATCTCTTTTTTGTAACTCTTGTAATTTAAATCATGACTGGCTGCTCCTTTGACTGTACCAGTATTTAGCTCCATGAAGACAAATTCTTTGAGAAGAAACACTAAAACCTCACAAATCTTCCCAATCGATTCCAATCTCTGCCGTGTGTGTGTGTCTGCTTGGTTTGAGCCCAACCAGCGTCCACTGCCGCTGGGACCGATGGTGGACAATCCACAATGGAGGGCTGACTTGATTTCCTATTACCCGTGCTGGAGGAACTCTTTTGTCTGTGGATGGCCACCATAATAGAGTGTAATGAGAGAATTGAGGTGTTTGCGGAGGAGTAGTGCAGTGCAACAAGAGGGCCAATCTCTTCTCTCTAAATTTGTTTGTGTTTCCCCACTGAACCCGTTTCCTCATTGTGTCAACTACTAATAGCGTTCAACACATCAAGAGATAGCCAGAGAGTGTGTGTTGGTGTGTGTGTGTGAATGTAACAAATGTGTTATGTGTACATGTGAGAAAGAGGGCGTACATGCAAATGTGTGTGTGTTGGTGTGTTACTTTGATTCTGTTCTCTCTGTTTCTGAGATCAAGCCACATTTTCTCATCTCCTCCTCTTTTCTATGCTGTCTCTCTCTTGTCCTCCATCTCACTTTTTCTCTACCTCCTTATCCTCCCACGATATCTCTCTCTTTTCCCTCCCTCCTGACTGTTCCTGTGGGGTTTCTTTGGGTGTATCTTTCCTGTTTCCTCGTCCCCATCCAATGCAATTTTCTATTTATCAACATTTGATTTCCACTGAGTGAGTTGTCCTCTGCACAGAGAGCAACAACAGAGAAAGGGGCATGGTAAAAACGTAATGGCGGAAACAGTGCATATCTAACTTCCCCCTCCGCTCTTTCAGATCTTCAATTGCTCTTTATCTCCTTCCACCTCTCCTCCCTTTCTCACTCACTCAGTCTCGCTACCACACAAACTCCTGCCAAATCTGTCTGGGTGAGGGGTGCTGTCGGTCAGATATGCAACCACCTTCACCCCTGTGTAATGTGTAAAGTTCATCTCAGCCATGCTCTTTCCTTAAACCTAACTCTTTTGTTGCCTAAACCTAACTTCCTATGAGAAGTTATTTTGAAAGGACACAGAATGTAACAAGCTTAAATTGACACACCGTTGAAAACTAACGCTAGAAGGTTACCTAGTGCGTCGAACTCAGATGCCAATGGGCACTGAACAGGCGTATTTGACGAGTTAGGAGTGAGAACGGCTTGATTGCGGAATTGGTGTTCAGAGGACGGGGTTTGGTGAACAGTCAATTTTGATCGTCTGCTGTTTTCTTAATTTTCTAGTGCTTTTGTTCATCAAGGTCTATTCACCATCCTTGATTGCCTTTTAATGCGCTGAGCCCCACCTCCACACAACCCTCCCGCACACACACACACAGTGGCTGCAGAGCAATGGCCCTCATTGGACTCATTCTCCAAGAAAGGAAGAGGAAATATCCCCCTCTCATTTTACTCCCACGCCTAAAGACATCCATTGTGAGAAATTCATAATTCAAAGTCCTTTTAATGATGTGATTAAAAAGTCATTTTGAGCTTCTTTGCACCCCCCCCCCCCCACACACACACACCTTAATGCACACACACACTCATTTTAACAATTATTTTGTCTCTATCTCACCCTACATTTTGTCTGCAGAGTGAAAGTTTCTAATTTGCTCTTCATGAAGGCTAACTCTTAATGAGCCCCCAGCCCCCTCCTACTCCCCTCCCTGCTTTTGCTCCTCTTTGATCTTTTAGGGTGCATTTGATCATTTGTTGTGCCTCGTGTTTGAAGGCAGATCCACTGCAGCTCGTTGCTTAAAGTCCCCTGGGAGAGAGGCTATAATGGTGGATGAGTGGCAGGATGGCTGCCGATTGCAGTTTATTATAAGGCCATATCGCTTACAGTTGATCAACTCTGATTCCAACTCTGTCAATCAATACACAGCTGAGGTGAAACCAAAAATGTTCATGTTGAGGTATACAAATAAGTCTGTATGGCCACTAATGAAAACCATTTCCCACAAGCCCATTTAAAGAGAGCATAGGTGGATATCATGGATAAGGTAGAAAGAGTACAATGACATCTAAAAGCTTCACAGCTGCACTTGAAACATTTTATTTCCAGCAAATAAACAGTAGCCTACAGAAAAATGCTTTGGGTGCAGAGGGGTCCAGAAAAAAACCGAAAACAGTTATCAGTGAATCGTGGATGCATAAGCTCCCCTCGCTTTGTCAATAGATTACGTTCACTTTCACTTCTGTCTGCCTAAACCGCCCAGCAAGCAATTTCTATTTAAAAAAAAACAGTTTTCCCATTTTCACATCATCGGGCCCATGTCTGATTTTGACCAGCAATGCCAGTCACAATGGCCTGTAGAATGTGTAAAGTTGTTTCCCAGTAAATACTAGCCACTAGCAACTAGCTTGGATTTGGTGTCAGGACTATGACTCTTTGTTACGTCT
>NW_022280039.1:7336561-7365956 GCF_004355925.1 Anarrhichthys ocellatus
AGAGAGGCTTTGGACAAGAAGCACAGAGTGACTGCCCAATTTAAAACTAGTATTAGAGAAGAACACATCTTCTCAACCAGCTTCCTATTGTGACTGATGGGCTCCTACATGAACACAACACTTTCTGCCAAAGTTAAAACAGCTTAGGTTATATCTTCTGTATTTGTGTTTTTGTCTGTGCTTTTTGTTTGAAGTGGGCGGGCTCATTTGAACAAAGACGATGTGCACCAATAAAACTCTAGCAACATTTCAGACCAAACGTAATGACAGTTGTGGGCGTATATGTTTATGTTTCATTCTGATGAAACCTCACCCACCTCTCACTGAAGCAGCTTAGCTAAGTTTTTCACTGTTGAACTCTTAATGAATTATTACTAAGAATACTTCTTATTTTAAACTTTAAGAACGATTGTTGCTTTTTTATTTTGCAAATCAAGAAAAGCCCATTATGTAAAGCCCTATGGTCAGTGTTGTCAATTACGAGATGCAGTTGGTTTGTTTGTCTGGAGGCTGATGGATCTCAGTGATTTTGTTAAACTGAAAGGAGGTTGGTGATATCATTAAGCTGTTACAGTGACCAAGCAGCTTATTGTTTTCAATTATCCCCACATGCTCAGTCCCATCACTGCCAGCTTTGCACACATTGCTGCTGTTCCTTCTCCCAGCCCACACCTTGGAACACACTATGAAACAAGAAGACAGTCTTTCTGTCTGTCTCTCCAGTGATCCCGTCCTGTAACAGCTGCAGATTTTACTGTACATACACACACACACAACATGATGTAGTCAGCAGCACTGTGTGTGTTTGGTGTGTGTGCATGTGTGACGGTAACCTAATTGCAGGGAGCTGGGGCTGGTCGTTTCCTGTGTTTATTTTCTTGTCATTAGCAGTGCACGGAGGGAAAAGGCAGTTCCTACTCTCGGTCACTTGGACACTCAGTTGACCGGGCCTTTCCATCTCACTGGAGACAAGGTGAGAGGAAGCAAACATAAAACCCATTTTTACTGGGATTAAAAAAAACAGGGGAATAGGGTAATACAATATTTGCCACGCTCCTCTGTTAATTAACTTATTGCTCTAAGTTGATGCCAAATAACAGGCGGGAGTGTGCTGGACAGTTAGTTATTCCACAATAACAATGAGTTTATAGTCAATTGAAGGTGTTATACAGCATTAGCGACATGATGTTATTACTTACATTTGCCATACAAACACTTAACAAATATTGACAAGCTTGAAGACTGGCAGCATTATATTCTGATATGTGATATTACCAATTAGAATTAACTTAACATATTGTAACATCATGTATGTTGGTTCATGATGTATATTGTATAATTCTTGTTTTACTTTCTGATCTCCCAATAGTATATATTAAGCAGCCTCAGGAATAGTGCAGTGTATTCCCGGTTCATTCATTATTTTCATAGTGCTAGTCACCATTTCTATCCCTTACGATAACATTGTGCTCAAGAAAGTAACTGACCGTTTGCTATTGTCCCCTTAAGTACTAGGCCTGTCAAGCTTTCCCTTCTCGCACTGCACACCTGCAGTTTACATCGACAACAATGCCAGCTTATTATCCATACATCCATTGTAAGTTTTGAAACAATTCACTTCAGAAAGGTAGACAAAACCAACTTCTCATTTCTAGCTGGCGGTCATGGGTTTTGTCAGCTTTAATGGCAACTGTCACTCGCTGATTTAATTAGACGTAGCTCGTAGCTAATTAAGCTAATGTTAGCTTCATGAGTTAGTAAAATACTGTCTCAAGCTGACTCATTTCATAACAAGGTTCTTGTAAAATGAGTCTTTAATATACAATTGATGGCTACATACACGGTATTGTGCTAAAAGACGAATTATGAATTTGTTCTGCAAATTAAATAAAGAGCAGGTCAGAGCTGCAAACATTACCAAAACTAAGAAATTACAAATTAAGCTATGAAGGCATAAATTACCACAGGAAGCAACTTTAAATTCGGAAAACCCTCCTCAAATGCTTCGATATTAGCAGGAATAAATTAAGTTGCGCAAAATTTGGACTGGCAACCAGATCATGTGCAAATGATACACAGAGGACTTTGTGTGGACAGGACTAGATTTATCAGACTACAAGTGTGCTGAAAATTGCTGGATAATCAGGTTGAGGGGGAAAGTCATTGACATGGTTGAATAACAATTGAAGAGCTTTTTTCCACTGAAAACACAGTTTTCTTTCTGGCGTAGTTGGAGCCTGTTGAGTGGCATGAATGGATACTGAAAATGAGAGCTTGTGATAAATGTGTTACAGGCATTATGATTTCACAAAATGATTATATAATTAAGTGAAGTTCTTTTGTTTTGCTGCAACAAACAACAATATTATTTGTATGTCAGTAAATGCAATTTTTGTTTGTGTTTTTTTAACACTTAAAGTTATAATCTCAAAAATCTCCCTTTCATTCTTCTTTGGTGGCACCGATTGTTGTTATATTGTATATATATATATATATTATATTGTTATATTGTTTTTATGTGGTGGGTTGACAATTATGAGCTGAAAAGCGTGGTAAAAAAAGAATGTATGCATGGTGTCAATATATATCTGCTAAGTATAGTATAAGCCACCAATATGCCATTGTGATGCAAATCTGGTGATATGCCAACAATTAATATCATCTGTCCTACTGAAGTATGTTTGTATTTCATTTACGCCACACAAGCTGAGATCATTCAGAAACTTGTATATTAGCGAGAAAGTTTATGATCATTTTATTAAATGAGCAGTGGAGGAAGGTTGTTTTTACATTCTGTGATGGTTTTATTTAAATTGCTATTTACTCCTATTGGCTAATCACCAAAACACTGCAATTTCCAGGAAGATTTACTAACAATGTAGAGGCAATTCTTAGGCATTTTACTTTGAAATCATCAACCATGTTTTTTGGATTATACCACCCAGTAGAAACTAATCCCAAACTTGGCTGGTTCAGTTCTTATTGAACCGGCCCCAGTCCCATCCTGTCGAATCCTGTAGAATGTGAATTTCATCTGACTTTTTAGTATTACATTACATTTTAGTTCTGGTGTCTGTGTGGTGTCAGCATGCATTCACGGTGTGTGTCCATTTGCTTGTGTGTGACCGTGACCTTTGTGATAACACCGGGGACAGCGAAGCCTTTTCTTTGAAACCTTGGAAACAGAAAGCCAAAGCAGCTTGCAGGCATCCGTCTCCCATTCCTGTTGATGAAGATCATTGAGTGAATATAAATATCTCGTACTCCTGCGCTGCACGGATTTCTCATTATTTCTAACCACATAATGCATACTCCGGATCAGAAATGATCAATACAGGAAGAAAAGACGGAGGAGGAGACAGCCTCAGGTTTAGTTGCTGGTCTAGTGGTTTAACCCCATCATTCTTGGATACTGCAGGGCACGGTGGCATGCTGGAAGCAAACGATCTGATTGACTTTAAAGAGTGGAAGCAGAAGGTTCATCACAACCTTCCTCTTGATTACCCTCATCATTTCTCCACTTTCTCTGCCTCCCTCTTCAATCTTGCTCCATCTTCAACTCCTTGTCTATTGTTCTGTATCCCTGCTGACCCTCCATTTCCTCTCTTTCACACTTACCCCGACCTCCCCTATCTTCCCTGCCTGCGAACCCTTGTTCACTTCCCAAACCTTCTCGAACTCCTTTCCAGTCACTTTCTAGCTTTCTTACGCATAAACTTTGTCCATCCATCCTTCCATCTATCCACTACTGCTCATCCACCCTATATCATTGCATCGCTCCTCTCTTTCCTTACCTCTCCATCCTCCCTTCCTTAGCATCCGTCACTCTTTGCCTTCCTGTCTTTGTCAATCTGAGCTTCCAGGAATTCATTTGAAGGAAGTCTTGCTTTCCGGGCTTGATAACACCTCACCTCCTCTCAGCTGTTTCACTCACAGTACAAATCCAGCCAATATGGACTCCATAGCACAATGCATACACTGTGTACATGCTGCATGTAAAATTAATAGTTCAACATTTTGGAAATACACTGATTCACTTTCTTGCAGAGTTGCATGAGAATATTGAGTTGTAACACGAAAACACGGACAACACCCAGACCGGACAACGTCATGGTAGCAACCTGTCAATCACAAGGTAGCCCCGCCCTGAAGCATATCCTGCTGCATTGTTTATTTTACTCTAAATGGGACCATCATTTACAGAATGACCATCATGCTGTTTGGAACCCCTGAAGCTAGTGATTGAGACCATAAACTCTTCTTTATAACGTGTATTACGGTATTAAATCAAGTGAAAGGTACAGGGTCATTTATTTCTCATAGACTTCCAAACAACCAGACTGCAACATTAAGGTACTTCCACATTGGCTTCCCTTTTCATAATCGCCTTGCCGCCTGATTAAGACTGGGAACACAGGGAAAGCCAAAAAGCACATTTTTGGTATGATGGGTAAATAAAAGATAAGTGAGCTGAGATCTCCAGAAGTCAAAACATATTCAATATTTCAAACACCCGCCTCTCACATTTAGAGTATAGTCTGCATGTACAATACCATTATCACTTTGTTCTCAATTACTCCTACTTTTTAATATGCATATATTAAATTGGTTGTAACCCACCACCACATTTCAGACCTAAGAGTTTTCAAAATGTGAAAGAAATTAATTGTGAGGTAGAAATCATTAAGTGTCTCTCTAAATGCTCAAACTGTTTCATCAAAGTGTCATTATTTTGCAAGTAAAGGTCTTACGATGCTTCAGCTAATTAACTTTAATGATGTTCTTTAATAGGGTTTAATTGTCATGCCAGCAATCCATTTGTGAGATTAGGTATTGTAGTCGTCTAATGGTAGAGAGTCTCATTTTGGAAAGAAAATGCGCACTGAGTAAAAATGCACACACACACACACACACACACACACACACACACACACACACACAATGGCCATATGTTCATATTATCAGCATCTCTCTTAGCAACTAAATCTTGTAAGGCAGTTTGATTGTTCCTAAATACTGGAATCCGATCTTGCACGCTGACTAGCAGGCATGATAGTAATCATCCCTCTAAAGAGTTTATCTAAGCTGCTTTTAACACATGATCAGCGCTACTGCAAGCTGAGAGAAGCACACGCCCACTTCCATCATTTCATCCAATTCCCAACTCAAACGCAATGCTGCCAATTCCTAACAAGTAACACAATCTCTGAATCTCATATCATGTGGCCTGCTCTTGTTCTGTAGGCGGAATCTGCAAATGAGGTGAGACCATATTTGTTTGTGTAATTCAACAAGTGGACCTGCTCCTCAAGGCAAACAATTAAAATCACTTATGTGGAGAAGTGACTTGATGATGTGGACGAACTTGGCTGAACTTGCACTATTATGTGTTTTTTTTTAGGCTATGTTGCATATCTAAAGAGGATTACATTTTAAACTCACAACAAGGGGAGAGTGCTCGGCAGCATAACCCAAATATGAAGATTAATCTGTTTCCCCAGCCTAAACCTCCTGCCAGCCAGATGCATGTGAAAGGGTCCAGGGTGATGTTTTCTGCAAACACCTTTGCTGAGCCAAAACAACAATACTTTTGGGTCATGCAGCACTCTCTCCTAATGAAAAATAGATGTTGCGAATAAAATATAGATGCCCCTGAAATGGTTCTACAAGTGTATATTACAAACAATTCCCCGGTTGAAACCAACATAAAACTGTCATCAAGCAGCCTTTGATTAAAAATAAGAGAAGAGTGCACAGGAAAAGAATGAAAAACATTTCCTCTTCAGGCTGAAAGAGCGTTATAGGATTTCTCTCTCATATACAATTTTGGGTTCAAGGAAATTTTCATTTTAAAAGAAGTATTAAGTTAATATGTATATTTGCTTTTGCTGGTGCCAGCAGAGATGTTTGTTATAAGAAATAATTTAGCTTGATTTTTGTTGAATCAGCCACTACTTTCTTAATAAGTAGCTAATGCTATTCACCATTTCTTCTCACAGCACAACTCGGTTTCTTGACTCGGCCCATTATTCCTCCTCACCCTTTGCCCATTCCCACTCCTTTGGGCAACTGGCAGGCTGAACATTATGAAGCTCTGGCACATAAAATTTGTATGAATATATATTTCCAACCCCACAAGCTTTGGGGTACATCTTTGTTATTCATGTCCTTGACCCTGGTCTGTCCAATTTTCATACATGACATACATTCTAATTTCTGTTTTGAGATTGACATGGCACAAAAATCTGATCAAATATCGATGTGCATGTTTCTTTTACATCCTCCCAGACATGAATTCAGCCAGATATGCCTGTGTTTTTTTTTTACCAATCCCAATCTCCTTGAAAATGACGTATCCTCATACAACAGTCCGTCTTATATCTTGCATTTTTGGACCGACCCATCCACCCTGACTTCCTTCCTACTTGGTGTTTGTCACTCTTTATTCCTCCAGGTTCACAGCTACGTGGATTACACTTTGAGAACAGCCTGCCAGGGTTGAACTAGCTGCTGACAATCAGTACATTTCTAAATCACGGGCTGACATTTTCTATTTCTCCACTTTTAAAATACAGAACGTGGGATATGTGGGTTTGCAGGAAGTTTGGGCTTGCAGGAAGGATCTGAGGGGATAGCATAAACCTCCCCAGTGAAGGCCCTTAACGGAGTGAAAACAAGTGCAACTGACACTCAAGAACCAAAAGTCGGGTTTTGCAGTTAGAGTGTAGTGTTATCAAAAGGAGGCCTTGGCACAGTTCAGCAGCAGGGGAAGTGCCATGGCCTTCGCGGTGGGGAGAGCAGACTGGTATCTTAAATAGGATATCCCAGGTCAAGGGTCACCCAGCCCTGGCAGGATATCCTCCCTCTTCTCTCCTCTCTAACTGCTCCCATCCTCCGTCACAGTCTATTCGAACAAGACGTGTAATCCTTTTCACTGTTTAAATCCTGACTGTGGGCTAAAATCATTTCAATTTTTACACAATTATCTCAAGCAACAGGTAATATTGTAAGGCAAATTGCCCTACTTCTTTCAAAATAGAGCAACAAGACGAAGCGAAAAAGTCACAGCCCAGCTGCACATTTTTTCAAACTGTTTCACAAAAAAATAATTGTATGACTTCTATAATAAACAACTTAGTGAGATGGATACTTTTTTTATTCCCAGTCCCATCTGGAGCATGGGGGCTGAGCCTCGAGAGCTGCAAAGTGCTGACAAAGGTCTACTTATGTGTGGGCAGGAGTTTGTGCTTTCATGTCAGTGTGCAACAAACTTTTTCTTTCCACCTCTTTATCAAGAAATACTCCAGATCTCTGTGATCCAGACTATGTGCTGGCTGTATATTCACGGACACAGATAGCATTGCCTCCTCTTCAACAGTGCTTTTATTTGCTGTCCTCCTACTACAGCCTTGTGGATGTCCTGTCCCCAAACACACTCCCATTGAGCTACTGTTCCACTCACCATTATAATAACTCTCATTGCCGTGAAATATGGAACCTCTATTCATACCCGCCGTCAGCAAAAAACAGAAAGGACCAGAAAGAAGGCATTAAATATTTAAGTGTAGACCATTAGGAGTTTCCTCTCAGCATTTTGACGTGCCATTACTCTCCATGACAGACTGTAAGCTAATCCCTTTCCCTTTGCCCGACGCATTTCCTGAAACTCCGCTGGTGACGACATCATTACATTTAATGAGCTCTCAGTTGCAGCCCTCAGGATCACATCTTGGACTCTTCTTTCACTTATAGCTGCACTGTGGTGAAAAGAGTTTGATTTGTTTACATTTTCACCAGCAAGGATGGGAAGAGTTGTAAAATGTCCTTTTCAAAGCTACTGCAGTACATAAGCCTGAAGTACAAGAGCCTTCTGATGTCCTGTTGTGGGCCAATCACCGATTGTCACCTTGTTTGACCTGTAATTGCATATTTGCAAGTGGTCAACAAAAGGCAGCGTAATTGAAGTGCTATCTATTTTTGAACCCTTGACTCTTGACCCTTTCAGACGGACAACAGCACTTACTCTAATGAAACATGTGGTAAACCTGCTAAGTGGTCTTCTACTGTGAGTTGTTAGTGTGTTAGTCTGAAAGTGTCTGCACAAAAGCACTGAACATGCAATTAAGCCATAACCCAAATTTTAATGTCTCTCAATATGTTATGTGTGCATCTATTTAAATAAAGGGAAAAACTGTTTTTTATATCAGGGGACATTTAAAATATACTCTGATTAACATTATGCAGTATGATCATTCCCATGCGATGCAAGAATAATGAGAAGCCAGAGAGTTTGAGCTAGATTATGTTCATTAAAAAACATTCGGGGGGAAGTACATGGTGCTTTCTGTAAAGATTGTCCCGCTTTTCTCAACCGAAAGTCTATTTGCAGAGCTCTAAATCTCAAAGGGTCAAGCCTATAGGAGAGCGTTGTGGAAATAATTTGGATGTGATGACCTTCACTGACTTGGGTTACCCATTAAACTTATGTAAATCGGGTAGTTTCTGTATTTATAGTCTATGTTCTCTGCCCGGGAGTAAAGGACTGCGGTTTTGAAGCCCGGTTTTGACTTTTTGGCTGTCACAAACTTGAGTTTTGGCTGTCGCCATCTTGATCTATAGGCGCTGCCATCTGCTTTTTTTGCAACCAGAAGTGACACGAGAGGGTTTGAGTTACCGAATGCTGAATAAGACATTTTTAGGCGACCAAAATATTTAAATTAACTCATCAACTGAAAACACCCTCTCACCCCTAAAGCATACCCTGCTTTAGCGTCTGTTTTACTCTAAATCGCACCATAATATATAAAAGGAAAATCATGCTGTGTTGAAGAAGACTTGAAACTAGTGATTGAAACCATAAACTCATGTGTACAATGTTTACTGAGGTAATAAATTAAATGAGAAATAAGGTAATTTTCTCATAGACTTCTATAGAATACAATTCGATTTCTTTTGGCAACCAGAGGAGTCGTCTTAATGGACAGTCGAAAGACTGCAAGTTTTTTATGCACTTCTGCATTGGCTTACTTTTCAGAACCGCAGTTTGCCACCTGAGTGAAACATAGCAAGACTAAAACTAAAAGACGCTGCTCAAAAACATGCTCATCAAAAATGCTACTGAAATGTAATTTTTGCCTTGAAGAACTTAAGTAACTTTTCCTAATCAGCGATTTCTGTGGTCACAATATGTAGTGGAATTGTTTCATTTAAAAAAAAAAGATTTCAAAGATGCTATGAATACATACAAATTCTGCAAACTAGGGGCTCCAAGTGTTTGCTGTTCCACTTGGCAGGGTTGAAAATAGTTTGGGCAAGACCTTCAATATTTGCTTTGAGATTTTAGGAAGTGGTTTCCAATGTTCAGCTCAAAAACTTGTTTGCTTTCTTACCTCCAGAAAAAAAAAAGCGCAAGTCTTTAATCTTCGTATTTGTGGTTGTTATTGTGTTTTTATTGCAACTAATCCATTCACGTTCCTCAACAGACACACAGCTGGCTAGTCAGAGAGGTTTTAAATAAGGAGGTAATGAGAGAGAAATGAAAAAGATAGTTCAGGACAGAGAGAGAAAGACAAGCTAAATTAGATATGCTGGAACAGAGAACACTGAACCAAAAGGAGTACCCGGAGAGAAAAAGACCTAGAGCAATTTCTATGTCACTACACAGTGCCGTATCCCTGCAACGCAGACAGCTCTGCGGGCCAAACATTGTTTTATTCATGCGAAAGCCGTCACAAAAAAGTGCTCTGAATCAAGCCTGTTCAGGCTGTTGCTCAATTATTCATCAAGGAGAGAAATGTATCCTGATTGAAGTTGCTTTGAACTTAGGGCATCATTTTTCACAGCTGTTTTTTTTTTTCAGCTGTGTGTAATGCACCACCAAACCGAGCTGCATCTCACAACCATCCTCCCCACTGGGCCTATGTCTGTTAATTTATACCAATTTCAATTATTTATAATGCAAAAACCTATTCATGCTAAATCAAGCCCTCATAATGCCTTAATAGCCAGTGAGCTATACCCTGCTGCTCCTGCATGTTCAGTTTTGACATGCTGTGAAATTAAATCTTTCGTCTTTGTGAATGTGAATTGATTATGCTGTGTATTATCATTCTGGCCACTAGTGTTGTAATATTTGTGTCTTTTTATTCTGTGCTGCGGCTGAGTATTCCTCATCAGATGACTGCACAGAACACTCATTTAGATGGATTCATACTCATACACATACAGATATGAACACATTAATGGTGTTCACTATCAAAAGCATTTCCATTTATGGAAGTTCTTAAAATGTGCATCAGGAGAAGGTAGTTGCAGTGGCTAAACACATGAATATATTTCATTCCATTTTCTTTTTGCGCACACACACTTTTCATGAACACTTCTGCTTGCCTAAGGGGAATCTAAGCCCATTTTACCCCACTCACATGCTCTGACACCATGCTGGTCTCAGTGTCAAGCTGCAGCTCTGTGGAACATGATGCCAGTGTCAAACAGGCCTTCCCTTTTTCTCTCTCAACCACATTTTTCCTCTGTATTTCTTTCTATCCTCTCCTCTCTACCACTTTCCCTCTCTCATTTTCCGTCACATTCCCCTCACTTTTTCCCTCTAATTCTGTGTCTTTTCCCTATCTTTCCGAGGACAGGCTTTGCGGCTAGTTTAGCAGGCCGGATCGTATTTCGGTGTCAAATAAAAGTCCCTGGCAAGCTCTGTCCCAGCAGTGGAATAAAAGTGGGACGCTTTGTGTCGTGTCATTTGGAGGCGAATGACACAAGATTCCTCTGCTGGCATTCAAGCGGACACGAGGCCTCAAATTAAAAGGCGGCGGTGCGAGGCTTGTTTTGGTTCGCTCAGACACCCGTGGGCTGCAGCCTTCCATTCCACCTCCACTCTGTTGAGTTTTTAATGTGTGTATTTGTGTGAGGGGTTGAACAGTCCTCGTAAGAGACAGACAGATGAAAAAAACATCCTCACTTCTAAAGAGGAGCAATTTTTAGCTCACGCTCGTGTTTAGATTTCAGGTTAAATCAGGATTACATTGAGGTAAAGATGACGAAAGAAACCAAGCTGTAACACTGAGGGTGTTTACAGCAGGGATCGGTTTACCCTGTTTTGATTTTGTCTCTGATTTATGAAAGTTTGACCTGCATATCTTATACAAATCTCTCATTTCATTCTCTATTTCCCTAGAGTGGAGACATATATCACTTGCTTTACAAACATGCATGCTTTGATCGTATGTATATGCGTGTCTGTGTTTGCATGTAAGTGTATTGTATATGTCTCTTTATGACATGCATGTCGTTAAAGCTGCATAAGTGAACTCTGTCGCGGCGAGAAGTTCCTTCTTGCTGCAAACTTGCAGGCTGTTTACTATCTTGACTGATGAGATATCTCCCATGCAGTGCCCAGATTTCCAACATGAAGGCACCCTGTGGAAAATATTTACTTGCTGCCAGGAAGTAAACAAGTGCCCCTTGCTTGCTTGTTGGGACCAATCAAAAGTTTGGGCAAAGGACATCAAAAGGCTGAGACATGTGGCGTGTGGGGGTGGGTGGGGTGTCAGTCTGTATGTTTGCCTGTGTATATGTGTTAATATGTTTGCTCATTTCCACTTGTGTGAATGTTTGCATGCAAGTGTTTCCCTCCTCTCTGTGTAATGAAGCTGTATCAAAAGAGCCACGTGTGGCACCCTGCAGATCCCAGGAGCTGCAGGCCTCTGCTGCTGCATTTGTTTCTGTAAAATGAAGAAAACAGGGCAATTTCAAGTAGGATTGCTACTCTCTAAGCACAAACATGAAAACATGCCCTAGTCCAATGTTTAATTCCCAGCCTTGGATTGAAAAAAAATGTGCACGCAAATATCGCCCTGGAATGAGAAGCATCACAAAGAGGACCCTCGTGTTTAATATATAGGTTGTTGTTTATTTAATTCGCTTGCATCACTATTTTTGTCACCACGGGAACGCTCAATTATAAGGAATACAGTTTTATTTCGTGGGTTCGGTTCGTGTGTTAGCACTGGAGTGCTAGTTTTATCTCAGCATCGCCTGCCTGATTAGCATATTCCATCATGTTAAACAAATAGAAGACAATGAGTGCCTTAGGGACGCGGGGCAAACATGTGCACCGCATACAAAGAGATCAATCTGCTTCAGTGGCATACAAAGGCCTGTTGTTGGAGAGTCCCTCATTGGCTATGCATTAGGGATTGATGGAGTTCCTCTGTTGTCAGACTGACTTTAAAACCCACAGTGCACCCACTAACACTGTGTGAGCAGTGGTGTGTTGGGGGATTGTGGCGCTCCCGCCCTTATTAGAAAAAGTAATTTTGTTGTTTGTGATCCAGAAGAAAATCCAAATTGCCAACAGAAAATAAAAGATGTGAAATATTCCTTGTGTGGGGGACCCTTTAATGTACATTAGTCTTTGATTATTTCAATGCTGAGAGGCTCTCCCCCTGCATCTCCACATACCACGACAGCTCTTTAGCGACTGGAGGCCATCTGTACATACATGCATGAGCCAGTGATAATTGGCCGACAGCCACGCCTGCTGATGCGGCAGGCAGTTATTACCCTCCTAGATCCAAAGAGCAGAGTTGTAGATCCTTATGCTAATTTTAGGATTCATCTGCTCAGTTTGTATCAAAACACATGCTCTTAATAAATAAGCAGCTCCTTATCACGCTGCTTATTAAAAACTGCAATCAGCAGTGTGGGAGCTCACGTGGCCTTGACAAAGGAGTTGTAGGGGTGTGTGAGATTTAATGCATGCATGATGCATTAAATGCTAAGTGCACATGTTTTTTTTTCCATTTCTGTCCGTGCTTTTCTACTTTACCCCATTCTATGTTTTTCTTCTTATCTTCTCCTTATAGGGATAAAACAGATCACACATTGTGCTGTTTGTTTCCATAGAGACTTAATAAAGTACAATAGTACTTGATGAAACAGCATCAAACACTTTTAATCTTCTGCATCACCTGCTGTATATTGACTCGATAAACTATCCACTCTATCCACAAAGGTGTCTACAGAAGATGAAAATGCTCTTCATTGTGACTATCCAGTCATATGCGGCATTACGGTAGCCCTTCTGGCTGGTTTGAATGTACAACAATGGTTAGTTTGGGGAAATGGCTCACCGACTGAGATTACAGTATGTGAATTTAACCTTGAAACATGCGTCTACACATATGCAGCTGTCATACATATTGGGAAAATAATAAATCAGAAACATTTAATTGAATTCTTGAAGAAAACTTTGTTGCATGCCCCCACAGCAAAGGGAGAACTAAAAAAAACGAGAAATGTCTTGATGAATTGAAGTAAATAGTAGCGACGTTTAAAGTCTTTGATCACACGCAGGTGTTTTCAGTTATTCCGGCTAATTAGACCTTGAAGGTGGGCGGAGCTTTGATGGAAACGTTTAAGGTCACGGATCTTCATCTGCCAATAAGAATGATAAAGATGTAATTTGTTCCGCCCTAGCGACCCTCAAGGAGAAAAACTCACGGGACTTATCACCCGACTCTGCACTTTTAATTTTACTGGTGTTACCTCAATATTTTGGTTCATTCTCTCCGCTCCCATTTTTCTTGTTTACAGACAAAGCAGGCAGCAATTCCATAGGAATTCTCTCAAATCCCACTGTACACAATCTTCTCAGCACCAAATGGCAGCGATTCAAATTTAGCATCTCTCTGGTGAACATAGCCGAGCATTTAACTGCTTGTTATGTGTGGCCCTGCATGTGCCATATGACACACCGGTTTTAGCAGTGTTTTTGTTGTCTCTCTCTCTCTCTCTCTTTCTGGTGCTCTCCCTCCCCTCTCCCTGTCTAGGAGTGGAGCACCTGAGATGAATCATCAGGGAGGAGAAGGGGCAGAGGGGCACGTTTGTGAAAGACACACACAGACCGGTCAACGGGCAGCCCAGTCGTGGAGACTTTTTTTGTTTGTTTCTTCCTGAAAGTTTTCTTTCCCCAGCATGGGTGAGATTGTCGGGTTTCTGCTCTTTTAGTTTGTTATAATATTTTGGGCTGGAGTTCCCCGTTAGTTCAGATATCGCGTTCAGTTTTACTTACTTTTTAACTTTCGAGAGATGAGCTGGGTGCGACGGCCCACTGCCTGGCTGGCCCAGCCACTAGCCCATTTATTGGCTGGGATTTCTAACCCTTTTTTTGGTTTTGTTTGAACTTTGAGTCCAGTGGTTTTTTTGACAATAAAATCCCTATTTTCTTCAAAGTTGCTTCAAAGTTTTGGCATCCTTTATGTTTCGGTCTCCATTAGAGCCTTTGTCTGTTTGGAGAGGCCATATCACAGCTGAAGAGCCAGACAATTATTTTCAGTGGAATTGGTGGGGATCAAAAACCGAGCTCAAAGAGAATGCATAATTGACTTCATCATGTGTCCACAAACAAATCCTCCTTTGTGCTGGATGTGCAAAAAACCTGTTTGCTAAGAGTTTAACTTTCTTTACATATGTCAGCGTTTCTTTTTTCTGCACCAAGTGGCCAAAATATCAGTTATTCCAGGTTTATTTAAAGTTTGCTTATAATACGTCTGTATTTTTACTTAAATACACTTTTGAATGGAAGACCACTTTTATACGGTGGTGCTGCTACTTTTACTTAAGTAAAACATAAACAATAATCAGAAAGTATTTCACACTGAAGAAATACAAATCATGTCTGCTGAGGATTTTGGAGGTCCACTTACATTGTGCTTACTCATGTATCTTTTCAGAAGCACAATTCAGCCTTTACTCGCGTACTCTCTCTTTCCTTCTCTCTAAGGGAGCCAGATGCAGGTTGGAATGCCCCGCCTAGTTTGCCAGAAAAGGTAAGATTACACTAATGATACTGTACTCCCTCTCTCTTTTGCTTGTATTCTAAACATCTGGGTAAACAAGGAAATCATTTGAGGTGAAGAACTTTTATAAACACATTTATGTGCACTCACATTCAGAACCAGACATGGTAAGGTGTACCGTAAGGTCCAGCACATACACTTGCATGCTTCTATGTGCACACAAATAATCCATGGGAACATTAAAACAACACTGCCCAGTTGAGGATTACAAAAGCAAGTATTGAATAGAGGAAAGCCTGGAATAACATTTGATGGGGGATAATTATAGGTTAATTAAATCCTTCGGAGCATTTTATTTTTTGACAGTGTGCTTTGTCCTCAACACATTTTTACTTTGCACTCTGTGATCATACAACAAACAACTCAGAATCTATCAATAATAATACGACATACATACAGTACATGTCCGTATTGTAATACAGAACCTCTGCAGTTGGCATGGATGCACCCAGTTTGAATGCAACACTAACTCCCAGCTTCTGCAGTTGGAGATGCCAGGGATAGGTGGCAGGGCAGAACTTGTCCTGACCCTGTGTTTCCTCCGGTTGCATCATTGCACGTCTTTTTTTACTCGATCAGAACCCCTGAAACATGCAAACATATACAAAGTCTACCAGACTGAAGCCTCTGTAGCACAAAGACAACAGTGAACAAAACATCCTTCTTAATGATGCTCTAGGGTGCTTTTTAAATGTTCCATAATTGCTGTAATTTTTACGCAATTTGCGGGTTTTCTTCCTGCGCATTCACGAAAGCCTGTTTTTTTCATTCACGGCACTTCACCAACATATCAATTTCTATTCATATTGTCATGCAGAGATCTGAACAAATGTGAGCAAAAGATGGAATTTTGTTTGAGTAATAAATAACAGTGATATAAACAGTTTCTATTTCACAGAGGGAGAGAGATGCAGACTCCAAAGCTACAGGGAATATCACATTCAAATGCTCTACTGCACGGGCAAGAGGGAAAGAAAATAAGGAGAAAAAGAGATACAAACAGGAACAGAGGAGGATGGAGGAAGGAAGGAAGAGGGAGATCCATAGTAGGAGAGAGTAAGAACTAGATACAAACAGTGGTGAGGAGGGGTAGGGGGTTGATTTCCAGGGCTGTGCCTCCTTTGCAGTTGAGACGGGGTGGAGACAAATAGACAGGGAGGCGTTTGAAGTCAAGACGGGCTTTTCTTCTCTGAGCTTCCCTATCTGATGACAGAGAGCAGGGAGGGATGGGGGTGTTATAGATGGGCAGGGAGACTGGGTAACAGGAGAGTAACAAGGTTGCAAATATTAAATGGAGAAAATGAGAAATTGAGGAGGAGAGAATGAGAGCAGAGGAGAAACAAGGTGGTTACAAAGAGCAACTGGAAAGAGAAGAAGAAAGGGACATGAGGCGAGAAGATGAGGATTTTTCTGAAAGGAATTACAGAGAGTACAATCTAATGGTGAGGAGAGAGAGAGACAGCCATTCATATTCCAGGAGGCATTTAGCACCCCTCTGCCTCAACCTGATTGAATTCTCAATTCCGTCACAAAGCATGTTTTATTAGCATGCCAAGATATGTATAAGAGCATTATACTTGCTGCCTGCCTGCGGAGAATTTAGCTGTACTTTATGGAATAACATTTTGCACGATTGCCAAGCAATCATGGGTAGGAGCTTCAGGGCTGTTGCAAATGGTTACAATTAAACATATTAATAGGGCTCAGATTACACTACTATCCACATAATCACATTGCTTACAGTGCTTATCTGGTGTGATGGCTTTCTGTGAAGCTGTTCTCCACCTCAGCTGTTATTATCCGGCCTCGCATGAGGAGCTAATCTTTTGTCATTACACTATCACACAATATCTGTTGCTGGCGCTAAAGTCAATAAAAACCAATTAGGGCATCCTTTAGAGAGACGCTTTTTCTTCTATATGCATTCACTGTGTGTATTAGTGTGTATGAGGTGCAGACTTCTTGCTGCAGTCTCTTTCCAGTAGAGATATGAGATGAGTGACAACAGGGAGCTTTGAGGGAAAGCAGAGCGCTGCAGAGGAAACAGATTTCTCCCTGAATTCAGCGTTCAAGAGTTGAGGCCTTGTCTGTCCACTGACTTTGTCTCAGATCTTTCATGGAGGACACACAACATCATGGCCCCTTTATAAAACTACTGTAAAAAGCCTACAGTACAATGTGATTAAATTAATACCCTACATTATAGCTATATATAATATTGCAATAATACTGTATATCTATATAATCCTATCCTATACTGTGCAATACCTCCTATACTTGGCTATGCAATAATACACGTATACTGCACAATACTATGCTGTACTTTACTATTCACTATATCATATTTATGCTATACTCTGCTCTATGCTATATTGCACTTTGCTTTAATCTCCTGTATACTATACTGTTCTATGCAATACTACACTATTTTACACTCTGTATACTATACTGTTCTATGATATATTGTGCTCTATCATGTACTGTACGACTCTATACAATATCATTTTACACTGCGGAGTGCTATGCAGTGTTGTACTGTGTTTACATGCTCCACACTATATTGTCCTATTCTAAACCACAGTGTGCACTGCTACAGTGTGATACACATGTCTGTGTTGTGTTTTACACTGTCCTTAACTTATATTAAACTTTGATACTGACATGTTTTGTTGTTCAGATGACTGGTACTGTTCTGCATAGCACACCATATTAGAAGAATGTGTCATGATTCTGCAGCTGCGCCTCAGTATGACTGTCTGTCTCTATCTTTGGCTTCAGTGCTGCCGTCTCTTTGTCTGTCTGCAGGCAAGTCACACAATCTATTCACTAGCCACCTTCCTGCTGCCTGATAGGCCAATTGTTTCTCACTGATGCACTGTGGGAGAGAACCACACCAGGGGCATGCTGTTTTTGATACACCGGGGACCAGCAGATAGCAGACATGTTGAGAACAGCCTCCATGCAGTTTTCACAAAGGAAGAGGCAAATCTGTCAGATAAAAAATTACAAGTCCATGCAAGGCTTTGAAGGCCAAAGGCAGTCAGCTCCATATTTATCGGGCTGGTGCTGACAGTAGCAACGAGCTAATGAGCTCATCTGCGAAGCGCATTGACAGCACAGCTCGCTTCACTTCTGCGCCAGACTAGTCAAAGACAGCATTGTGCTTTATTAGAGGTGAGATCTGACAGTTTCAGAACTGTAGTCTTACAATCTCATGTTTCCTTATTCATCTAAAGACCAGACAAAAAAAAGTAAACTTTGGCGTTCACAGAATTATTTTGCACCGTTATGTTGTTGTGAAAGAGCTTTTTTGTGCCTCAGATCAGAATTTTACATGTTGTTAGAATGACTTAGATCTTTGGTTTGCCATTCAAAGGGAATACAGAGACAGGATCTCGCTTGTTTGCAATTTTAAACAACACTCTATAATTGTCAAGCTGTCTGTGAAGCTAGGCAAGACTGACTTCTGTGCTACAACTATGCCGAACTCGCATTACTTTTGTTGTGGGAAACAAAATCATACCGGCAACTTTATTTTAATTGAAGAGGTAAATGGTTATGTACTGTACTCGTTGTTTCCTTGGGCTACTGAAAGCAATAATAACATGCTGTTTTCAGATGTTTACTTTCTTTGTTTGTTTAGTTTAGTTATTTCACAAAAGCATTTTCTTCTATGGCTTCATAACCTCTGCATTGATCCTGACATAAACTCATTCTCGTACTCTAGCTTGTCCAATCAAAGGTTATTTACTACCAGACAGCTTCCAACTGCTCTAACCACCAGCACGTGACTGAGGTCCTGACATTTAGGGAAGCAAAACTAAATTTCACTAATCAAATAGAAAAGCGCACCAAATTTCATTAGGCGCTCCCTGAATCCTGGTGTTGTTTTTGTACCAGTTATGGATTTAGCAAACCAACAGGGATCATCAGGATTACCGTACGTGACTAGACAGCTCAAATTATTCATAATCTTCCGAGTCTTATTTGAAGATGACAAAAAAAACGAATTATGAATCATGGTCACAAGCTAGAACTGTTTTCCTCTCTGTGCCCAAGGTCGCATTCTCAATTAATGTTTGCAGAGCTGTGGGTGTGATCCCTGTGGGGACGACGAACCGCTTCTCCTCAAGCTGTCATCCCCTGTGCTCTTTTATTATCTGCGCTAATCAGTTGTCAACTGTTGGCTTGTGGAATCACTGTTGTGTTTCTCTTCATCGCTAATGCAAATCTGATGCAGGGCATGAGTTTTGTCTGGTGTTCGAAGATGCCGTCTATCAACTTGAAGTCAAAGGCTGTGAAAGACAAATGCTAACTAGTGCTCTGCTTAAACCTTGAGTAACTATCCTAAATGTTTCCTCAAAAATACACGTCAACCTTTTTGAGCTGCTCAACCCCAAAGCACACACTTATTTTGCAATGACCGTAAATAGATGGAGCCGGAGACACCAACAAACTTAATAAAGTGATTAAGAAGGCCGGCTCCATCATTGGCTGCAAACAAGACTATCTGGAAGAGGTGGTGGAGAGGAGGACACTGAAGAAACTATTGTCCATATTGGATAACCCGGACCACCCTCTCCACCACCTACTGCAGGGACAGCGGAGCACTTTCTCCAACAGACTGATTCAGCTCCGCTGTCACAAGGACCGATACAGGAAAACATTCCTGCCCTCTGCTATTAGACTCTATAATAAATCACCTCTGGCCAAATCAAACACAAGACTATAACAATGCTACACTGTTGTTGCTGCTGCTGGTGATCTTGTGCACTACTGTTTTGTTTATTTTTTCCGACTTAGTTAACGTAATACGATTCTACTTAGTGTATATCCTGTGCATTTTTATTACTTTATCTCCTTAAATCTAATAGGTCCTGCTCAGTTATTTTATTTTATTACATTGTATACATTTTGCACACTTAATATTTTTATTTTATTGTGTAACCCTGTTTGCTGCTGCCACAGACAAATTTCCCCTTGGGGATGAATAAAGTACTATTCTATTCTATTCTATTCTATAACGAATTTGCAATATTTGCAAATATGATGATGTGCAATAATTTCAATAATAAAAAGCTGAAAATTCTGTGAATAATGAAGTTATTTTCATGGGGATTGTGTTGAAAGTAATAACACAGCATGCCTTTTCTTAAGTCGCGTCTACTGTTTGATGGGATTAATTATCTATTAGTTCACATTCACAATGAATGATCTCGCAAATCTTATGTGTGGGAATGTTCATTTGTTTTCTATTAGCAGTCACAGTAATGATGTTAACAAATATACCACACAATGCACAGGCTATTTAATGATATGCCCGCACATATTGAAATTAAATCCCGAGTCCTCTTTGTCTGAGACCGAGACGGGACCGACTAAAGACCAAGACTGATCTCGATGACTACAACACCGAGCATGAGACGCGCTCCGCTATGGTCTGTCTGACGCTAGCTGTGTACCTGTCTGCTCTATTTGGACATGAGGTTGATGAGAGAGGTGGAACTGAACCAAAACACAAAAGGCTGTAAAACAAAAACAGTGAGCTGAAATGGGGCAAAAGGCGCTGTAGAGGGACTGCAGAGTAAGGCGATTATTACAATGAATTACTGCTTTCATATCAACGCTTATTTAGCTTGGATAATCTTATTGATATTTTAATCTCATTTACAAAGGGGGTTCCTAAAATGTCAGTGTAAACGATTCACACAACCACCACAGATTAACAGACTATAGGGACAATCAGCATAAGAACATAAAAACATTTGCATAAAAGAGACAACAGACTTGAAACGTACCAACAAACCTCATCAACCAAAGAGTCATTCAGTGCCAGGAGAGGAACATTCAGTGCTCCAATGATCCTGAATCTCGCTCACACCAAGATGAGGGTGCCAAAACTTTAAAAGCACTTTCACCAAAAAAACGGTGTGGGTTAAAGAAATGACATACTGTACATAATTTGTCCGCATGAGTTTGCAGCGAGTGAACATAAATAAGGAGGCAGCTTGTGTAATATGGCCTTGTAAAGAAAGATTTACCGATGTTCGATTCTACGACTGAATAAGTACAAACCAATTTTCTCATACAATAATGTGTGCGGACAGCTGTCGTCTTTGACCTTGATCAGCACATCACGTTGGCTTTGTCAACATTAAAGTCTCAATTCACAGATTCCTCTGAACATTACAAACAGATTGCAGTTCCTCTGTCACACGTGCTTTTGTGGAAAGCACAAGCAGTAATTTACTCCATTGTTGATGTAGAAATATTGTTTAGAGTCGTCCTTACAATCTTCTTCACGGTTTGTTAATAGTGTAGCAAAGCATGTATTCGGCATTCACTTTTCGTCTGTGCCTTTGTAGCTGTTTAATTAACCTTACTCTTTAACTGAATGACTGCAGGACTCCTGAATCCAAGTAAACTGCAAACTGCAGCACAAGAGTCTTTAAACAATTGGCACTGAATCTGTACCTGCTCCACACAAGACGTTCTAGCTGCTCGAGTCCTCAGAGCTCCCTGTGGACAGTGCCAAGAGACCAAAGAAACTCTTAATGGTCTGTGTAAACTCACGTCAGTACAAATCGCACCAGCAATTACCAGTGCCTGCAGAGTTTGAGGGAATTAGCAACCATTTCCATCAATAAAACATTAGTGGATTAGTGGTCAATTTGTTGCGTTTTATTGACAAATATTTAAGGCTGATCGAAACGCACTCACAGTGAAACCATATCTACTCAGATTAATGACTCACTTCGGTTTCTTCTCTCTTTCTCACTTTCACTGGTATTTCTCTTTTTTCTATCCTGTTTTCAGGCAGCCAGATGTACTCCTATACAGACTAATGTAACCACTCTCTTTCACATGGGGCTCATTTCCGTCAGCACTCTGGCAGGAGACGAACAGCTCAGTGACGGTATAAAGACGTACAGTTGGTGTACAATTTGCTCAATGTGAAGAGCACATGCAGCTTCCTGTTGACTGACATCGCATGCGGGAAAGGAGTGGTGGGAGAAAAACTGGGAAAAGATGTTGGAATGACTCAGAGGTTTATAAATTGATATTCATACTTGCGTTGACTTTGGCGTTGCTCTTGGTGAGCTTTTTTTACTCTCATTCAACTTTTTTTTTAATGTTATACAGCAACAGAAACATTTTTAACTACAAAAGAAGAAAGAAACTGTCTTTCTTCTTCTTTTACTTGCTTGCTAAACAACAAGCATTTTCTCGTGAGAGCTGCAGAGTTCAGAGGCCAGAAGAAAAGTTTGTCCTGAAAGCTGTGGAAGTCATGTCTCCCATTTTTCCCATGTGACCTGAATGCACCATGAGACAGCAGAGGGTGGGAAGGGCGAGTCTTTGCTTCTTCCTCCTTCCCTAGGCGTGGCAGCAGCAACACCTCAGGGCTCCTTTCCCCTTCTCTTTGACTTCCTGCTCCCGCCCCCGCCTCCCCTCCCTCTCCCTCCCTCCCCTGTGGCCGTCCCTGGATTTTGCTGCTTGATCGCTCCTACACGAGCTGCAACTCCCAACTTTTTTTGATGGGGGGTTGTCGTGATGAATTTACAAGGCAGGCATACAGACAGTGGGCAGGCTAGCGACACACTTATATACACAGAGAATGACTGTGTGTGTGTGAGAGAGAGAAGGGGGGAGAGCAAGCGACTGTGAAGTTAATTAGAACATCCTGTGTCTACTTCTCTCTCTCTCTTTCTCTACCCCTCCCCCCTGCCCCTCCCTCCCCTCTCCTCTATCTCTGAGAGGCTTTGATGTGGCTTAGTGCCTGGAAACTTAATGAAAAATGTATAATAGCCTTTCCTTTCACTGTCTCTAGCCGCTTTTCTTTCCTGTCCCTCCCCCTACTCTCCCCTGCTACGTGGGTCCTGCCTCCATGACACGGTGCTTTTATGCTACACGGGGCAAGTTTCCTAAAGCTATTGAGAAGAGCTGTTAAGCTTAGACTAGGTCCATGCTAAGCTGGCTAACTTTGAAAATGCAATTTACATTTGCAAACAATTCGCCATCACCAGCGAGGTTGTTTTGTTACAATCTCTGGCCACAATTTCACCAAACAGGCCTGCGAGCATTTGTTTCCATCGTTTTTATTAAAGTCGAGGTGGTTCAAAGCCCATTGACTGCAACAATAAGTTTTGTTTGAAAAACTTTTCCGTAGTTAAAGTTACTGTAGGGAACTGGTTATGAAACAGTCTCAAGCACACCGTGGACAGACCCAGATCCGGCTTCCCTTCTGCCTTCGACCAGCAGTTGGAGCTCCGGTAGGGGGTGGTGAGGTCCGAGCTTGGCAGCATGCTACCTTGAACTAGGCAAACAGTAGAGGTCGGGGTATGCTTAAAAGTCTGTATATTGTGTTGTCAAACCATGTCTGAAGCCTAAAGAGTTTACAGCTTTAAGCTCATCATAGAGAGGGACGAGACACATACTGACCCCTAATTTCCAGCGCTGCGATGTTGAACGACTTGCTGTTTCATGATTGCAAACTTGTATGACATAATATAAAATGGGATTAACTACTGTACTGTGCTCTAAAGAGCAAATGCCACTTTTTGTCACAGAGGCTGACTCTCTACGTTTCCACCTCCTCCCTCAGTTTGATCCTCCTGTTTCGACCCTCCCGATTCCCCCTTCCTCCCTCCATTCCCTTCCTACCTCCTTCCTCCCTCGGCGGTCCCTTTCTGCCAGTCAGCACATCCCCGGGCAGGGAGGAGGAGTTTGATCCAAGCCTCTTCAACTCTCCCTCTCTCTTTTCTCTCCCTCGCTCTCAGTCTGTGTTTCCTTTCAGCTGCTCGCTTTCTGTCGATTCGCCTCTCTCACACAGAAACTGTCTCCATTACTTACCGTCAAGTCCAAGTTCAAAGATGACATGACTTTCTCTGACTTTACTCAGGCCCGTCAACTCGACGCAGTGGAGTCGCTGCAGTTGGAAAATGAAAGGAATAAATAAAGTTCTGGTGTCATGTATCAAATGTAATCCATCACCATCGATCAACATCACGTGGCTATTAACATGCTTGGACCACGCTGGGCATCAAACGAGCTGTGATGAGTAACCATCCACCCTCGAGTTTTCCGCTTCTCTCGTCTCTCATTGGATGGTTGATTTTTTTTTTTCTCACCTGCTCATTAACCATCCTCCCTATTTGCGGTTGTAGCTTCCCCACTCTACCTGTCATTTCTCATTCAAATCAGCAACTCTTATATACTCTGGTCATTTCATTCCAGCTTGTTCGTAAAGATGAGACTCAATTGTGCCTCCCCTTGTCTCTCTTCACTGCTGCTTTATGTTCTCAAACATATTTTGAGCTTTTAGGCACATATTTGATAAAGCACCTTTTCTCCTCTTTTCAATCTCCCGCTCTCTCTCTCACTCTCTCCTTTTCTCCCAGGTTTGGGGAGCTATATTTGTCAGCAGATTTGTTTTCAGATTCATCTCCTCTCGTTGAGGCTTGTCTCGGTTTGTTACCGGCCGCCTCTCTCGCAATGAAGTGGAGAGAACATTCCGTTTCTAGATATTTCCCCCTGCTTCAAACAGCTACCTGAGCTCCCTTAATCCCCATCCCCATATGAAAACTGCACAACTCTCTCCTTCTTTCGATACAGGTAGCAGCAAATAGTAGCATTTGTGCAGAATCAGTGTAACGTGTTAGCTAATGGATGTGACTTATGGAACATTACCTCACCAACAGCTTAATTTGTATGGGTGGAAAGAACGTCTTTTTCTCTCATTCAGTTTTTTTATTCCCCTCTCATATCCCTCCTTGCTTCTCAATGGTGCCTTCCGTGCTCTCTCCGTCTCTCTCCTCCTCTCCCGGGACCCTTCCTCCATCACACTTAACTCCTCTTCAAAGCCATCTACTCTACCTCATCCCCCCGCCTTGCGTCTCTCTCTCATCACTATTTTGGTTTTATGAGTTGGATGTCCTCTGCCCCCTTTATGCACCCATCCGCCATTTCAAAAGTAAAGACGAACACACACAAGCACCCCCCCCTTCCCCCCCGTGTCCTCGTTGAGGGTTGAGCAGAAGGTCGGCGTCATCAGCAGTCCATGAGGGCACAATGGCAGGAGTTGTGCTGCTGCTCCGACAGACTGCAATTCTGGAGGAAACGGGAAGAGCACAGAGAGGTAGTGGCTGGGCTGACACCCCCAGCAGGCTGACGCTATGGATCTTTCCACTCATGGTGTGCCGCTGAACACGGTGCCTCTGTGTCTTTTGCCAGTGGAACGACATGCCTCATTCTTCCATGTTTCAGTTCAGTGGCACTTCAAGATAGGAAAGTAAAACCTAATAATCTTAGTAAATGTTTTGCGTTCACATTACGTGACTGGTTTGCACACCAACAACAACAAGGTAAAAAATAGCTTCACTTCATTTTTTAATCTGTGAATTTATAAAACTTGTTATCAAGTTGATTTTTGAGAGCCTATTTTTTTTCAATCAGCTTTTTACTGTGACCAATGGTGCTATAGGCCTACATAACAATTGCCAAAAGTTGAAGGTTTTTTTGTCATTCCTCACCGGTTTAAGTGGGGAGTCAGCTGGAAAACATGCGTCACATACTTCTCTCCATCAGTGAGAGGTTAGCGATATTTGAATCAAAATGTGGCATGTGATGAGAGTTGTTTGTGCATGTTACCAGCTACTGTCAATTACAGCTGATCAAACAACACCCACACAGTCCTGAGAAAATAGATTAGCTGAGTTATTAGCCGTTGTAGCAGTGTGGAAACGTACTAAACTTAGATGGTGAACATATAGTATATCATTATACATGCCAAACCTTGTTAGCATTCTCATTGTGTGCTTTGCCTGAATACAGCCTCACAGAGCAGCGTGGATGTAGTCTCTTATGCTGTGTTCCCACCAAAAGCGAAGCAAACTTTTGTCTCACGTTATTTGTCAGAGTTTGAATGTAGGATTACGAAGTGTCCATTCGCTCTGGAGAGGAGGAGGGGCTTACCTCCATGGATACCAACAATTATTCATCAACCAAGGATGAAATAACTACTATTGCTGCTTTGAACACATTGTGGAAGTCCCAGATACATCAGAAAACCAAACGTCCTCTATGGGTTTATAACAATATCCTGAGGCAATACAGTGAATACAGCTCGGTGAATTAGACCAAGCTGTATTCACTGTATCTATCTAGCAAGTCACACGTTGCTGAATTGATTGGGTTTACTACAGCAGTGCCCAAAATTGACAGATTTTGCTGTAATGTAATTGCAACTAATTAAAAGGATACCAAAATAATGTCATTTAAATTGCGTCGTTTGCATCACCTGCCACAAATTTGCTTTCATCCACATCTTTGCATTACATTTGTATGTAAACGAAAAGTTTGCGTCCTGTTTGGTGTGAACACACCTATAGTCATGTTGCATGTTAAACTAAAACTAAAGTGCTATGCTAAACTATGCTTATGTGACGCTTGTTTAGTCATAAGCATTAAATGTTACAAAATAAATCATGTTTTCAGTGGCTTAAACAGCATCAGACTCAGTTAGCATGAAGGAGTAATTAAACAAATCATTGGGATCTTCATGCTGCACCTTAAGAGGAGCATCTGAATGCACAGAGCAGAAGGGTTGATCTCTGTTGCCAACATATTATGCAGCACGTGCTACTTTAACTCCATTTTGGTTTTCTGCTTATTGTTTTCAATACAACCAACATAAAAAAAATGTGCCACAGACAAATGCATTGCTAACAGTACTGAATGGCAGATGTAGCTGCAAGAGTGATACGGTCGCTCGGTAAAATAGTTGGCTGTGGTCATTGAACCATCTCGGACCATTTCATGTCATTGCTGCTGGGATACCTAACTCTCTGAGGATGCGGTACAAGCCCCTTCATAAGCTCTGAATGTTTGTGGACATTTGTCGTTTTGCTGTTTTTAAATGGTGATTTTACACCAAACAATCCTTTATTAATGAATTAATTTATCTTACGTGCTGTCCTATCAAGGATATCCAGAGAAGGCTAAAGAGTTGTGTGTGTTTATTCATTTGACATATTTGGAAGGTCAGCTGCCTGTAACAATTATATTGTTTCGTGCCAGCACTGCCACAGCAAATGGTAAGATATATACTGTACGTATAAGTGATTTTTGAGTAAAGTATTCCTTTCAGGCATCACCTTGGTTCAGCAACTAAATTTTCCAGTACATTGAACTCAATGACATAGAATGGCTGAGCTTATAGCCTCCATCACCAGTGTGATGACCACTGTGGATCCATTTTAAATTGATTTGCACATTTTACTAAATTATATTCTTTACATTCATTCTTAGAAATTCTTACCTGGATTTAAAGTGGGAATTTATTTGTGACCTTTTTAAAACACATTTTTGTTTGTGGTGACATTTACACTTTTCCATTATGTTTATCAGTTTAGGCTGTATAATCATAAATAAATATCTGAGAGACAATGCCAAAGACTTTCTGCCAGAGTACCGCTTAAAACCTCCCAACTGAAGCTTTCACTCCAGAATTAGACACACAGGTCGCAGATGGTCACAGATAATAAGCTCTTTAACGCCTGTTATTGTTTTGGCTTCAACCCTCATCCCTCACCCTTTTCTCTACATGGTTTTGTTGACAAAATGGTAGTCTGGCTCCAATCAGCACTATGCGCACTGAGAGACAACAGACTCAGGAAGAAGAGGCAACAAAAAGGAACCACAATTTGCCCATCAAGCATTCATTTAGACAACAAGACTGTCCAGTAAGCAAACATCCAATTAAATGTGTACTCTAAAATAAATAAATCGTTTGACAAAATAGCATTATCAATTTCATAAACGTTTTTGCGCTGACTGTTTGCTGTCATCCAAATGTCATGGTAAACAGATAAACAGCACGCCAGATGCTGCCTGAAAATGGATGCAGTTATGTTACAATCACAATTAACTCCTAGCACCTGTGACAGGTGCTAGTGTTACCTGCTGTTTGAGTTCTACAATAGACAAATGCATTGTTCTTTTTCCTTTCAAATACTCTAAGACGTGTGTGTGTGTGTGACTGTGTGTGTGTGTATGGCTGTGCGCGCAAGTGTCTGCCTCATCAAAGCCGTTGTTTGTACATAATGCATGTCAGACAAGGATGCAGCGAGTGGTAAAGAGAGGAGAATGTGTCCGATTGTATATACCGCTGCATTCCTCGTCACATACCTCATATTAGTGGGTATCTCCAAGTTAGCTGTTTGCTTGGAATTTCTTTTTCATTTCAGTGTCAGTGCCTTGCAGACTGCGCTAACCTTTCGAAATGGCACCGGCTGTCCGTTTCCCTGGCAGGAAGTCCAAAAGAATGGAGTGTGCCGCCAATAAGGTTGGCTTGGGTCCCTTCTGTCTGAATTACTCTGTTTTGGTCAATCACTCTATCCCTGTTTACGCAGCACTCAATTTGCTGTGATTGATTCTGCTCCGTCTGCACACACAATTCGGGACAACTTTGGAAATTGTCAGCCATCGATTCTCAATTCTCCCTCTCCCTCTCCCGATGGCAAAATTTGTCTTCACATTCTTGCCATGGGGGTGCAGCTTAATTAGTTTTAAGATTTGTTCCACTTGGACACAAACAACAGTTAATGGTTCTTGTGGGACTTCGCACACAGTCTGTCGTGCTATTGGAATGGCATGTAGCCCAGCTGTGAATGCAAGATGTCTTCGTTTTTACAATGAATTGATTAAGTTGCCAGAAGGCTCTGATTGAAGGAAACCTCTTATTTTATTCCCGACAAAACATTTAACAAGCTATGCCTTGGGCTGACTAAAACACAACCCATTTCAACTTTTGCAAAAGACATTTAAATTGTAGTCATTTAGCTAAAGCAATTGCATCATCTGGATCTTGATAAAAATACAACAGAACTTGAAATCCTAAATTGCCAAACTCGAGGGCAACTAATAAGGAAGCAGACACAAATATGTTTGGGAACTGCACAGACTGCCAAGAGCTACAGTTATATTTTACATGAAAACAGTTGTCGATCAGGTATTGGAATGGCTAGCACTGTGAATTTGTTATTATTTCTTATCATAGTTTTTGAAATAAAAGACCCTCATATTTGCACCCGAATCCATGGCCGCCCACCCAAACCTCTCCAGCCTCTCCTCAGACCTTCTGTCTTTACAGTTGACCCCCTGCTGACAAAATGACAGATGGGATGTACAGACTTTGTCCTCAACAAGCCTTGAAAACCAGGCCACAATCACTCTTTTCATCCTCTACAGTTATGTTTCTGGAGGACATATTGGCACGAGAGGAAAGTGTGTCGGAAAGGTGACCGCAGCGCCTAGTAGTTGGCGAAAACAAAATACCAGTGGAAGCTGTGTTCTCTTCTTTCACCTTGACTACCTGATCCGTCTCCTTCTCGCTTCTGTTTATTCTCATCTTTTGCGCTGACCTCTTTTGTTGTCCTTCATCCTCAGTTATGGTTTTCTTTCTGTCGTCAACGCTCGTCTCTCTCTCTCTCTCTCTCTCTCTCTCTCTCTCTCTCTCTCTCTCT
>NW_022280039.1:7365966-7386297 GCF_004355925.1 Anarrhichthys ocellatus
CTCTCTCTCTCTCTCTCTCTCTCTCTCTCTCTCTCTCTCTCTCTCTCACACCCCAGATATTTTTTCCATCACCCTCCTCCCCCCGCTGGTCTTGTGAATCTCGCTCCTCCTTTCTCATTCCCTACTTTTCCTCACTCATCTCCCTTCCAATGTCTCTCTCCCTCCCTCTCTGCCTTGCTTCATGTCTTTTTGGCCACGGTCCCATTTCCCCAATTGGCTTAGTGGCAGTCTAATCATTCTCCGACACCCCTGCTGTCGTCTCCTCTATCTCTGCGCCTGCCGCCGCCCTAATGCTCTGATCAGTAAATACCCTTCTTCAGCGCACACTTCTTCTCAGCAGCCCACTGCCTTCCTAGTGTACTTCTCCACAGAGCATTCTGATGGTCCATCCACTTCCTTGGGGCAAGCACAGCACAGAAGGACTTTGAGGGCAGCACAAGTGAAAGATCTAACTAGAAAACTCCTCAGGCACTCTGATGGGTCTGTCCACTCTGCATCAGTTTGGTGGTGAAATGTTTTCATTAAGCAATAGCTGCTGACAGGAATTATGTAATTCCACTAAAGAAATGTGTTCAGCGTTCTGCTTTGACTCCATTGCAAGGCGGTATCAAATGGTAATATTGCTATTCAACCTGCTGCTTTAAGGTCATTTTGATTTGCTAGATTTATGTAACAAGTCTTGCCAAACGCAACCCCCACACTGTACAAATATGTCCACCCTAAAAACTCGTGAAACAGATGAATTCACTTGTTTCTAATGTAATTCAGTCAACTTCTTTTCGGAGTTTTCTTGTTGATCCCTGTGCCTTGTTTAAAAATGCTGAAGGGTTTTTAAATTCTTGCTTTTTTTCCACATATCTGCACATGGTCTGAATGGTTGAATGGGGCGGGGCTTGTTACATAACCTTAGATTTAGCAGCTCCACCTACTGTGGACCTATACCAAATTTAAGATTATTGCATAGTGCTCATTTGTCCAAACGACGGGTCTTGCACCTGCCTTACCCTTCGGTAGTATAGTATCTAAAATATAACATAAACATGCTACTTGGTTGTGGGAAGTCATACCATACACAATCACACTTGTCTGACATCTATGTATAGTTGTATTAAGACAAGTAAACACACAAACCTGAATATGATCAGTATGACTGATATTATAACTGTGTCCTAAATATGTAACAGCTAGCATGCAACAGGACAACAACTCCACATGCTACTCCATCACCCTAGCCTCCACATCCTTGGTGAAAACAGACCTGCATTAACACAACTCAAGGGGCTTCCAATTTATCACCAGGCCTCGGTATGTAGTTGACTTCATCAGGTAAGAATTGGAAATTCCTTTCGTGTAGGTTTATCAGATGTCAAAACCCGGCACAAGATACAGGACTTTACTGAATGTCTGCATTAGAAATGAATTGTGAGGTATGAATGAATTGCTGGTAATATCCGGTATGCTCAAAGGTAGAGTTACAAATATAATCACATTAAGACATTATTATTACTACACTAATTATTATTAAAATGACAATTAGTGCAGAAATGAAAGAAAGTCACACCTAGATTATTTTATTTCATCAGCTAAAAGTTCAAGAGGCGGCTCCCTCCTGGTTCACATAATCCAGTCAAGTAATCCTAGAACTCCTCTTTCTTACCCACTAAGGAGCTAATCACTAATCAGTGTGATCCTCATTAACCTGTTGAGCTGCACCTGTAGCACTCTGTGCCATCAGCTCCTGATACAGACGGCAGCATAGCCGGCAGCAGCATTAACTTAAGCCTACATTCAGAATCAGCGTGATGACGGCCGAGCTGAGGGGTAAAGGATTATTGTGTTCATCCCCATAATCGGGCATCAACCCCACAGAGGATGTAATGCCAAAAAGTCTAATCTATGTTTTATCAACAGTGCTTTATATCTGGAAGTCTCTTCTTTTTAAAATTACATAAACTTTAAATATTCTAATTGAGATTTTATCTTACTTATTCATAGTAATTAGGGCCATGTCAATGTAAAGGGTACAGCCCAGGGTGTTTCTCTGCCTTCCACTCAAGGCATGCTGGGAAAAAATCCGACCTCTTCATAACATGCTGAAGAGGTAGAGAAAATGAATGGGTGAATTCAGTCATGAAATTAAAGGCTAAATGAATAAATAAATACATTTTTCTGCAATTATGTGGTTTATTGTGCAGGACAAACTCCCCGAAAACTTTGCTCCAAATCTCAATGTTAAATTAACGTTAAAAAGCATTTTATTAAATTAAATTTGGGACAGTTTGTATCTTGCACAGAACTTTAACTGCATTGTAATTTTTATTCTCGTGTTTAATCTGCTTCATTCAAATTTAACTTATTTTATTTGACGATATCATATTCATATATCTTTTTATGTTGCCTTGTTTTTCTTGTATTTTATCTTGTCCTAGTGTTTTTTTATGTCTTAGGTGAAGCACTTTGTTGCCTTGGTGAGGTAAAAATAAATTTCCCTTCCCCTGCTTCATGTAAGAAAATGCTATTCCTACAAAGTAATTTAATTATCTATCAAACTCAATTGCACATTCCAACAGTACGTACAGTCCTATTGATACCTGCAAGTTTTGAAAAATCCTTGATATGATGTGATTTTTCATTCAGTCCAAAAACTATAACCGTGCCATCAGGTGGACCCAAAAGAGGCAGGTGAAAGTAAGAAGGTTTATTTATCGAGTAAAGAGAGACAGAGGTGGAGTGCAGAGACCATGCTACATGAGGGTGAGGTGGCACAGTGGAAGCAAGCAGGGGTGTGTCCATGGAGTGACCTGGGGTATAGCACGGGAATCTGATTGGCTATCTGCCTAGTCTGAGGTGTTACTTAAACTGTTTGACGAGTAAACCGAACCTTTGTTTATAGGTAAGTCTTGAATTTGAGAGGCAGTAATGCATCAGAGTAGTGTCTAGCCTGCCTGTCAAAATGATTCTGATTTGGAAGTCGCTGGGGATTCTGGGCTACATGCGTTACAACTAGTGCTGGACAAGTTAACGTGTTAATTTCGCATTAACGCATTCATTAATTAACGCTGATAATTATTTTATCGCGCGTTAATGCATTTTTTTAATTTATAAAATTTTTTTTTTTTTTTTTTTTTTTTTTAATTGAAAGACAAGAGAAAATACAAATACATAACAACAAGAGGATGCCAAGAACAGTGGGATAAAAGCCAGCAAATATCCTATAGTCAGTAATTTTAGTGCACCTATATACTGAAATTCACGGTAAACGCATTTAAACGGAACAGATCTGGAGCGAGCGAAGGACTTTGAAAGTTAGCGGAAAGATTAACGTGAGACAACATCCTGTTTCTTCAGACGAACATCCGGTTTTCAGAATAAGATGCCAACAAAGTATGAATTATATTCACATTAAGTATAAAACATGCTACCTGCATCTCGTGAACCAAATGTTATTGCCCTTTTGTTCATATAGCAGTACTTTTAAAATAAAAGTGTGCAATACACTACTTTTTAATTCATTATTGAACTTTGCCATAACAATGCGATTAATCGCAAAAAATCCATGCGATTAATCGCGATTAAATATTTTAATCGTTGCCCAGCACTAGCTACAACACGTTTTGCTATGCCTCTTGGCATCTATTTTGACGCACTAGGCACCCTGTATGGCTTTCAACTAACTCCAATGTACACTCATATTATTAGATGCTCAGAGCAACTGCACCGTCCGTTTGGTAGCGCAAACACCGTTGTTGTTGTTGTTGTAAACCAGCCTGTTAATGGGTGTTATGTTGGTGTACCATGAAGGGGATTGCCTAACACCTTGCAGTTCTGCAGAACAAAGTTCACGATTTTAACGACCGTAAATATGGCCATATTCAAATATGGTAAAATTCCACTTATCCATAAAATGACAATATTCCTAATATGATACAGGTCATGCAAATAGCATATTCCGTTGGTGTATTCCTTTTCAAGCCTTATTCTGAATGTAGAATTTTTTACGACCAGCACACGCCTGGGATATGGCAATATTATTCTGATTATAGGAGCGTACTCTGAGTATGCGTTTCAATTGGGGATTTTACAGCAGTTTACGACACACGCCCCCACGATCTCTTGCCTGTTTACAGCCAGCTCTATCCGTTGTACACAAACCAAGTAGCAAACAGTTTGCGGAAGTGTGTGCCAAAAGAAAAGCCAGCATTTCTGGTCGGAAGGAGAAACACACCTTCTTTTAAACATTATGAAAGTTTTGGATACCAAAAGGTTTATGGAGGTGCAAATACGACAATGCCGACCTTTTCAAAACAGGGATTGAAGAAATTAAAGAGGGAGGCTGTGTTTAATGGTGGAACAAGTCCGCCCTAGGTTACTATAATTGCAGCATGCACGGCTGCATTTGAACAGGAATACTAGTGGAATATTCATTCATTAGCCATGAAAACTGCTGAGTAGAAACATTGTCTTCTTTGGAATAAAGGCTTAAACCGGTATATTTTGTGCATATAAAAGTAGTCAATGATCTGGCAATGGATGTGGGAAGAGCCGGGGTTGAAGTGCAGGGCTGATGAGTTGATGTGCTGCAGGTGTGTGATTCGGTGCAGGTGAGACAGCTTGGCAGCAATCAGGGAGCCAGACATTGGGAGAGTGAACGGAGTAGTGACAAAAACAACTTTAGTATTACACGATGTTTTCCTGATTATACTGTATGTGAAGTACCCCTGACAATTTAACCATCACCGTTACTGCTGCCGTCTAAAGCCTTTGATTCCTTATTCTGTTGCTTTCTTGTTACGTATATCAAATGTATTTCAGAGCAATAAAGTCCACCAAGCAAAATGCAACACTAAAATACACAAAACTACAGCATACAAAAGCCATCTCACAAGCATTCCATCATTGAAGACCCTAAATCATATAAGAGGAATTTCTTCTCTAGTACATTTACAAAGAATAAAAAAAACTATCGACATCTGACTTCAATTAAAATCGTATCGTACCATTATTCTTTTATTCATCCTTTATCACCTAACATTGAAATTGAATTGTTGTATTTCCTTGTTGTGTTGTTACTTTCATCTTCTCTAGTTGCACTGGTCAGCGATTTGTTCTTGATGTTCTCGGAAATCCAAACATGCACTGAAACTGTTTCAATTTCGACATGAAACATAATAATGCATGCAACTGATTTAGAATAACAGTGATACCGACTGTATGTATGCACAGCTTCTCCGGTGTGATAAGTCATAATAAGTCACTTAAATATATTTATTTTACAATACTGATGAGAAAACCTGCTCATAGGTCTTAGTAAAAGTTGAAATATGACATCTTTCCTAGAAATAACTTGATTGCATATATATATATATATATATATATATGCAAATTAATAATTGATTCAGCTGTCCGCTCTGATTCAAGAAACAGATCAAAAGAAGAACATAATTGAAGCAGCAGAGGCTGAGATATCCTGACTTTTAGTCCCCAAAGTGGGTAAAGCTGCAAATACACTGGATCCGACAATTCCCATAATGCAACTGAACAGCATCTTTCATTAGAGCCTTACAATCTCCCAAAAGCCCGAAACCAAGATAACCCTGATGACATCACCAGGGTTATTTTATCTTTGGAACAATTTTTCAAAGATCATATAACATCTCAATGTGTAAAATTAGTAAAGTGCCCATTTCATTAAGCAATAATTGCTGACACGGAATAAGTAAAGGGGTGTTTGGGGGTGGTAATTACAAGGCAGCATCGAGTGATTATCGTGCACTTTATCCTGCTGCAGAAACCAACCTCACACTGCATTAAAAATATCCACCCATGACAGTCATTACATTTTCCGGAAATCAGTGAGTCAATTTGTTTCTGATGCAAGTCGTTCAACTTTTACAAAAGTTGTCTCGCTGAGATGTGCCTCATTCCATCATTTGAAAATACTGAGACAGCACTGAAATGGATAACACTACATGCATACCAAGTTCCTGTAAACACAGTCAGACTGACAGACTGTGTGGTGCATCAGAATCCCTTGAGGGATAGACCCAGTATCAACTTATCCCCTCCAAATCTGAGGCTTGATGGCCAAGACTGAAATGCACAACTGAGCTCTGATCAGCCAGGCTCTGGGGACCACTTATCACTACACCCTGTGCTATTCATCAAACTGAAGGCCAGGGATTGGGACCCAACAGACCTGTCTATGAGGGCCTGGAACTGTGTGTTTTTGGACTCCTGACGGAGTCACCTTTACATTTGCGTATCTACTCCTCGTGTTATTCACGGAAGCATTCATCATATTAACACTTCATCAGTTAAGTGCATCTATCATTTGTCAGTGTGCGGCTGCCATGGCAGCAGTTGCGGAGGCAGCAGAGAGTTGAGCCATGCAGACGCTTCATCGTTTTTCTTTCATATTAATCAGCTGTGTCAATACGCACCCTTCCACACTCCTTCACTCACTTCAAGGCAATGATTAATAGATCCATAAATGCAAAAAAACGCATGTCAGGAGCAGAGACATGTCTCAAAATATCCAATCACATGGTCAATGACAAGTTATGAGATGCATTTTCTGCACCATAGACTGTTTTACATACATGCTGCAAGCATTTGATACATGGAATACATAAACCAAAGTTCTTTTGGTACAAAAGAAAATGTGTCAGCTTCATAGTTACTATTCAAACTGATATTGACTGTTGCTTGCATTCAAACAATATATAAAGCAGCAGTTTTTGTTTTATTATAATAAGAAATGGCCTATTCGAGAGTTAGATAAGTTACCTCTCGCAGGTCTGTATAGAATAGAATACAACTATAGTAACCCTCACCAAGTGAATGAATAAATGTATTTCCCAAAATGTCTTACCATTTCTTTAACATGACACCTTTATCTGCTTTTTTCTGAGAAAAAAAATGACAATGAATGAATAGAAAAACGTTTTAGTCAAATATCTGTCATATAGGATGAATGAGACTCCACTAGACAGAAGAATAAGGCTGTCATGACTGCAGCTGAAACTCACACTCTTTTCATTACAAATGGAGGCTAAGCAGGTCAGGTCAGGTGTAAGTCATGTACTGCAGTGTTGACATCCATCTAACACATGACTTTTGTGGTGTGTCAAGTGCCTCTTTTCTAACTTTCTCAATCGTAAGATCCAAGAACACCGGAAAGCCTTCAACAGACCCTCTGTCTGCTTACATATTCACAGTTACACCAGATGAGATCATCTGTCAAAGACTCAAATGGAAAAAGTCAAATATATGTTAAACAATGCAAAAAATGTGTTGACACACACACACACACACACACACACACACACACACACACACACACACACACACACACACCATACAGCCTTTGAATGTTGAAAAAATCCCCGAAGTGAAACCTTCAATCATCATTATGACCAGTTTCCTCATGATGGATGGTAATGCCTCAGAAGTGGTTGCGTCTTCATGTGCTAAAGGCGGGGCAGGGTCACTTTAACACACTGACTTGTCTGTTGAGGGTGACAACATGACTGTGCTTCTCGGCACAAGGGCCAAAAATAGGGTGAACACCCTCACCAACAGTCATTATGGAGCTTTTTCGCTATTTCTATGTTTCTATTTCTGTTTTGCATTTTCGAGTTATCTAAGCGCCTCTCTCTTCCTCCATTTCTCACTTAAATTGAATCCAGTTAATTTGACTTCTGTAATCAGTTTAATAACATTACATTTAGAAGAATCAATCTGGCGCGGGTTCAACAAAAAAAGTTGACGTTTCCAAATGCACACAAGCGAGATGATAATAACAATAATCAGAGCTGCGACAAAACAACAATATAGAAAGCTGAATTTGGAGGGGGGGGAAGTACATACAGTAAGTAAAACATTATTAAATAGGAAAAATGGCAGCTTCTGTTCCTCTCTAGTCCTCGATAGTAGGCAGGGAGTTATTTCTCTGCAGTGATTTTACAATTTGGCATTTCATCTCGTAAATCCAGCATTCTCATTATTTATTTCCGATTGCTTTTTTTTTTCTTTCTTGTCATGTTGCCAGTTTGTTTTGGAATGGGTAACGGCTTGGGATTTCTGTGTGTGTGTGTGTCTCTTTGTCTTTTGAAGTTTCATAGGGTACACATACTACAGTACTTCATTAAATTCAGCTGTGGTTTTGTGTACCACCTTGATATTTTTTTAGACACTTATTTCCAATTTCCTCTCATAAAACAAATAGTCCCATTTAGACGCTACTGCTGTGGTGTATTTTAAAAATAGACTCACTATTAAGTGCAGTCAGACACTTTCCCGGATATACTACAGGAATCTTTTATTAATTTGTCATCATGTTTTTATCTCACCACCGTAAATGCACTCGGAATGTAGCCTGAGGGATTCCCATCTGCATAGTTACAGCTAAGGTGCAGGTGCTAAAAATCCAGCCATCCTCTGTGAACAAGGAGCTTCTCAGCTGATCGAACACCCTAAGATTGATACACAGAAGGCTACACGGTGTAAATTGATAGCAGTTTTTCCAAGGCAATTTATATCGAGTCAATAATGAAGAGCCTAACTGTCTACACTTGATCTAGGGTGATAGTCAAAGAAATGTAGGTTCCAGCATCATAAAAGATTACAGCCATTCTGAAAACATATTGATTCTTTGAGAGCAGATGTTGATGTTGAAAACCCGTTATCACCAAAATGTGCTGTGATTTATTGTTTAGCATTAGCTACTGCAGCAATATCGAATAGAAAGATAAGGTAAGCCTGACTTGATTTAGTGGCTTTAGACCTTAGTGGGAAAGGTGACAATCGGCATTCATTCCCGAGAGAAATGATTCTGCAGTAGTCACGGGTATTTATCAGCTCCCTTCTCCGATCAGCAGTGATGGAAACATGACACCCGGATGGACACGCTCATCTCATCCCCTGTTCTGGCGAGGTGAGACAACTCTTTTTTTTTTTGGCCGATTCATATAGCGTCAGTGAATTGCTGTTTGTCTGGCCCCTCCCCCGGGGCCACTTTGCTTAGGAGACCCTACCAGGGGCTATTTCCCCCAACAACACAGCTCCCAGGGTTACTGGGGCACACAAACCCTTCCACCACACTAAGGTGAAGACTAACTAGAGAGGAGCGGTCGAATATTGTTCCAAATAAGTCAGCATCGAGTTTGAAGTGAGACAGAATAAGTAACAGATAAAAACGACCACAACATTTTACAATGGCTGAGTCTCATTGCCTATCTTAAGGGGGTTTTCCAGTGAAAACTGCACACACAACATTGTTTGTCGATAATAGGTCAGGTTTTAATGCTATTCATTCTCTCGTCCAGACAGTAAGACAAACTCTTTCATATGGGATTTTAACAGTCTCTGTGTTGACGGGTCCTTGACTTTTTGCACAAATGACTGTATTTCCAACTCCCACTTGATGTCCAAATTTGCTGATGACACTACAGTAGAGTGTTTAATCTCAAACAACAATACAACTGATTACAGGAGTGAGGTTTTATCCATGGTGGACTGGTGTAACAACTTGGAATGTTTCCAAAACCAAGGAATTAGTAGTGTACTTTCGCAGGAAGTGTTGGGATCACCTTTGTCATCACAGCAAAAAAAGATTCAACAAGGGGATAGCTACAAATTCCTGGGAGTGAAAATCTCCACCACCACTACGGTTCAACCCACAAGAGACTTTATTTCCCAAGACAAAAAGTGGAGCATATCCAGAGATGGTTTGGTACAGATTTATAGAGCAGCCGTGGAGAGCATTCTTATACACAACAACTGTGTGATTTGGCAACATGTCAGCTGATGACAGGAGACAGCTGGACAAAGTGGGGTGGGGTGTACTGCATCCAGAATTATTGGTTGTGATCCCCCCCACCACTTTACAAAAGACTAAGAAGCATTAAACCAGAACATTTAGAGTCCAGAAAAGCACATATCCCAAAGCTATCCTCCTCCTCAACACTACAAACATTGCACTGCGTGCCTCTGGGCAGGATAAATAATTGTGCAACAGGGCAGATGCTTTTAATGCACTTGCAGCACTTTATCTAGTGGGTCGTTTGATGTTGCTGCTAATTTCCCTACAGGTGCTGATGTTTTATCTATGGTGTTCTTATGTGTTGGATTTTATTTCACCCATTTGTTTGATGCTTTTATGATTATTTTATGGGTATTGATACTACGTGTTTAAAGCCACATCTGATTTATTATGTGGCTGTACTATTTTCGTCTTTCTCTGTCTTCGTTTAAGTGAGCTCACTAAGACAAATTCTTATCAATCACGTTGATTTGGCAATAAAGTATCGAAACTTGAATCTATATCCAATGTCCTGAAATCTGATGCAACATATTTGGCATTGTTTATTCATCGAGAAACCGTGAGTCGGCATTATCAGAGAGAAAGAGACGCACATTCACACATTTAGCTTGTTTTTTGTCTTGAAAAGGTTAACTGCTGCCTGCAGGAAGCTGTATGGGTGATGGTTTGAGGTATGATTTCATTTAATGCAGTGCTTGTATCTGTTGTATTTTCACAGCAGGGATCGAACTTTCTCCTCTGATATCTCCTCAGGATGCACCAGGATGCACACTGATAACTTGTCATGAGCCTGTTATGATTCGGAGTGCAGATAGCAGGAGAAGGACCCAAACACAGATACAGATGAGGAGGCAGCCGGAACAATTCAATGATGTAGTAAATGGCTTACGGGCATGGAGTCCAAGAAGCGTTAGACCTGGTAAGTGCAGGTCTAACGAGGGACAGGTGAGCTGCAGTTAATTGCAAAATACTTTGTCGTGGAAAAGGCCCAATGATTCCACATGAAAACACCAGCACTCGAATGTATTAAAAGGATAGGGTAAGCACAATGGCACACTTAAGGTGAATGAATTCAAATGAAAGAGAAAGAAAATGAAAAGACACTTGCTAGACAGCACGCCCCTGTGCTAATACAGCTAATACAGGTTGCAATTAGTTAGTGCAAACAACGCCTTTGAGTTAGTAGTCAAAATAAAGGTCAAAATGTCAATAATTGGCAATCCTAGCTGTGCAGGGCAGGTCTCCCCAAGATAAAGCATTGGGATTCATAATCATGTGTAGCAGAAGAACAATACCAGAGCTTCCCTAAAGTATTTATTTCCTGTCTGCCAGTTAATTGAATCGGTTGCATTGCGCAAGTAGGAAGTGTATATTTAACCAGTAACTGGCCAGTTACAGTAAGAAAGGGTTCAAGGTTATTTAGAAACAGTGTTTCCTTTTTCTTTTTCCCATGTAAAATAGAAAAAAACGTTCATCTTTTCACCATGTAACATTTTCTTGCTGTTGATGATTGACTGACACAGAACCTAACTGAGACTGGCACTATATTTACACTTTCACTGCAGGCTTTCACAAACACACATCAAACAATGCGCTGCTTTCTTTTAGTTCCTCTGATTTAAAGACACTTTGGATCCTGCTGGAGATCCCCCAGTGATCCATGATCACTACTTTGACAAGCACCAGTTTTATTTTTGTGCATTGTGTAAGTGTATGTAAGAGGATGTGAACTCCATGAGACTGTAGAGAAATTCTGTGTGGACAAGGAACTGTCTATGTGGTCCCACAAGCCCTCACACACATCAGCGGTTTCAGACACACAACTTTGTACACCTCTCGTCTTCTTCCTCTATTTATTTTCGCAGATGTAAAAAGTATTTATGTGTGAAAATACACTGAAATTTACAAGAAGCATTTGTCTGTGTAAAAGTTTTTAACGGACAATAAATGTCGTGAGGATTCAGTCACTTCAATGAGATGTCCAGTGGACGCACACACACAGTATATATTTCCGCAAGTAGATGTCAATATGACCTCATTAATTGGCTCACGATGAGAAAATCTGCCACTAAAAGCAAGGCCGTCAACAGTGATGGCAAATGAAATGCAATGTAGTGTTTGACCATGAGGTAGCACAGCAGAGCACCACCTGCATCCTCAGTGTGATTTTCACTGCGGTTAGAAATTCAAGTTTGCAACAGGAGCAGCAGCAGCTGAAATTAATGAAAATCTCTGATATGTTGATAGAGTTGCTGAGGACATGTCCTCCATTCACATTCACTAGTCCAATTTTGCTGCATCAAAATAAAAGCTTTAAAATAACAAAATATTTTTGGGAAGAATTTATTTTTTATTCATGTAATTTATAGGAAATTTAATGTCTTTTTCTGCCGTTTTACTGTTGCTCCTTTGACCACAAAATGTATTCGATTACTATGCGATCAGGCAGGTCACATTGAAGTTTCGACAGACATAAACAGACACAGCTGAGTTTCGATCTGGCTTAATAACTGATCACAGAAGTCTCATTGAAAAGAAAAGTGTAACCATCGGGATCGGCTCCAGCCTCTGGCAAACGTCTGAGGATAAGCAGGTATGGATGGAAGAATGAATGGATATATTTTAACGTAACAGGAAGGTATTTCCAGGTTGTTGTTTTTTTATATTCTACTGACTAGTTGAAAAAAGGGCATAACAAGTTATTTAGAAACTAATTAATTTGATATAGTTGTGCACAACAGAGAAAGTTGAAGACATATGTGAGGAGTCCGCAATACTTTTATGAGGGCAGTCACAGCATAAGCCATGCATATTCCCTGAAGTTCTGGATAAATGTGATGCGGAGTGGGATTCCTATGAGCTCAGTGGAGGGACGCTTTGGACAGCTGGTTCTGATGAAACTGAAACTGGAGGTGGAGGTGGGTCGCATCAACACCCCCACTGAAATGAAACCTGACAGCAGCCGAGAAAATACTTGTTTTTAAAGCTCGACAGAAACGAGATGATCGGATCGCAGAGGTCATGGCAAAACCTGTTTGGTTGAAGGGAATAGTGTGCACTCAGGCATCTAATACAACTTTACACAACATTTGTCAAAGGTTGAGTAGCCTTACCTGTAACAAGTTAACAGATCCTAGTGTGGGAATCTGTTGGAGTGGCCCTTTAAACAAAAGTCTTAGCCATATACTTTATAGTCTGTCTGTGTGTGCACTGGCTTTTTTCTCCTCAGATTGGAGGTGAGTCTCTATGACATCTCTGTGGGAATAGATCTCTGTACTCACAACATGGCTAATACAAGTACACACACATGCACGCAATGGGAGCTGTGTAAATCCATGTCTCAGGGCTATAACTCATTTCACATCTGTATGTGCCAGGTAATGGTTGGCTACTTTTCTCCCTCTTTCTCTCCCTCCCCCTTCTTCATCACACACACTGTTGCCTCCTGTCCGTCCTCCCACCATCTCTCCCTCTATCCATCTGTTTTCGCCCTTCTCTATTTCTGTCTTTCCTCTTCCGCCCAGCTGTGTGGTGTCTTTTCCTGTCTTCTATTTCTGTCCCACTCCATGTCTCCCCCCTTTCTCCTCTCCTCCTTCTCCTCCCCACCTCCCCCTACCCTTGTCTCACTCCTCCTTCTCAGGGGTCCTGTTCTAATTCAGTACTCATACTCAACAACCTAGTTTTCTGCTTTCTCTAATCCCTCTTTACACTTAAACTGCTTCTAAGGACGTATAGTACTGATATAGTAGCAGAGGCCTCCCCCACATATCTCTACATCTCTCATTTGGTCTCGTCCCCTAACTTCTTGTCTCCTCTCCCATCTTTCCTTTCTGCTTGCCTATTTACTTCTCCTTCCCTCTCCCTTGCTCATCCTTTTTTTCCTCTGATCTTTTTCTTTCTCTTCTCTCTTGACATTACAAAGTCATGGCTGGCCGGAGGGGCGATTAAGAGAGGCTTTTGACAAGAAGTTTCAGAGAACCAGACACACTTTCTCAGCAAAGTATTAAGGAGACGGCTGCTTATCCGCCCTCAACACTTCTCAGTCCCCTTTTTTCTTCTGGAGTAAACAACTGTGTCTCCTCTGTTCTGCTCTGCTGCTGCTATCAGCTTGTCCACTGTGATAGGCTGCTCAACACACACACACACACAAGCTAACATCTGTCAGACATCGCATAACACCTGTCAACAAACAATTACATTTTAGTTTGTTCTTAGTTGTAAACACTGTCTACATAGTTTGGTTTACTTGCAGAACCACTTTACACTTTTTTTGTAATCACGCACTGGCACTGTTGAGCAAAGCTTCTCAAACCTTTTACATTAGCTACAAAAGCAAAGTCGCTTTAGAAAATCCCCGGAGTGAAACCGCCAATCATCATTATGACCAGTTTCCTCATGATGGATGGTAATGCCTCAGAAGTGGTTGCGTCTTCATGTGCTAAAGGTGGGGCAGGGTCACTTTAACACACTGACTTGTCTGTTGAGGGTGACAACATGACTGTGCTTCTCGGCACAAGGGCCAAAAATAGGTCGCCAGAATCTTGTTCAGTTATGGATAATGGTGAAATGACCTTAACTAATTCTAAACAGGCTTTGATTAATTCTCTACAGTTCCATTTGTGCAACAGTAACACAGGGAGAAATGAATTGAGACTTCTGGCTGCATATAGCGAAGGAAAAGCTCTACTTCAGCACACTGAGATTGCATCTTTACTTGCTCTCACGTTTTCTTTTCTTGGTAATACTAACCACAAAATATAATAAAAATTCCCAATTCTTGCAGTGAAAAAGTGTGTCACACATCACCTGATGTCACTTTTGTTTATGTAATCACAACTCTCCAGCAATTTTCTCAGAACTGACTGAAAGTAATGGTTTTGGAAAATGAAAAAAAATAGATTGCAGCCGCAGATAGCACCATGAATTGCGTATCACTTTCGGTCACTATCTGCCTCGTCTCAAGGTCCGATTTGTACAATATTTTGGGAATTCTCCCCTCAATCCTTTTCGTTTCATCTGTAAGAAATCCAAAATGCTAATTTTCCTGAAGTCGTGTAAACACTGTACGGTTAACTTTAGTTAGTTTGGAAATTAACAAAGCATTAACAGCGCAGCAGTAGCATCAATCCTCTGGCAGTGTATAATAATAATAATATTCTTTATTTGTCCAAACACACACATACATCAAATTTGGAGAGACGTAGGGGTTTGGAACATTTCTTTGTCTTCCTGATGAAAGAAAAGTTACATCAATACATTCAAACACACACAATCATTCTAGTTTACATGATTCTGAGTGGATGGTTTCGTTTTATGTTAACAGTCTTTTGTTTTCGGTTTAATGCTCACACTTTGGAGAGAATGGATTTCCATTTCAGTAAATATTTGTGAAGAACTTTTCAGAGTAATATATTTTGTTTTCCCTTGATCCTTTTTATTGCTCTAATTTGCCGCCTAACTTGTCTTAAATGTGAAAACGTGAGTTTCAGTTTCAACTCCCTGAGAAGTTTTAGCACCAATAGAGGTTCATACTCATACATAAAGAGACATGTGCACATACACCTGAACTGTTCATAGAGTTAGTCTCACACACAGGAGGACATGCCATTGGCATCCACATTGGCTTTCATTTATGGCTGACAGCCTGCATTCCACAGGCCACACCAGGCAGCTGTACCCTCTGCCAAGGCCACAGAGCCAGGGACACACACACACACATGTGGCACTGTAGGTAGTTACAAAGGTTCATGCTTGTATGTATGTCTTTATACATGTATATTTTAAGGTGTGTCTGACCTCTGACCCTTTGGACCTCTTCACGGCATCATACAGTCACATCTGACTCAATAGACTTCACAAGCACATCATCGCCCACCCACCATCAGCAGCATATTTCATGATGTGTTAACAGGAGCTCGCTGCAGTGGCAGACATGAGACAGCAGCACCACTTGCAACCAGCCCTCAGAGCTGGCTAACCGGTATCCGCGATGCTATTGTTGTCACCAGTCATTCATTGTCTAAGTTCTGCTTAAGCAATCGCGGCCGCTTGGCATAAAGGGCCAGTGGCGATGTGTCCCGCCAGCACTGCCTGCTAACTCAAATGTAACACGGTGTCCTCCGTCTCACCCCCCACCGAGCTGGGACTCGGAGGCAGACACATAAGATGCAGCCGAATGGCTTCAAGAACTGGCAGGTCCTCAGTGGTTTTAGAGCCAGACAGAGAAATAGAGCCAGAGGAAGAATGAAAATGAAGAGAAAGAGCTGAGAGTAAAGAACTGTAAAAAAAAAAAAAAGGAAGAAGAGGACTGATTGAATAAAATGGTAATGAGCAGTTCGCCCTTCCTGGAGTTGCCTTGGTGGATAGCTGCCATCTCCACGAGGATGGCCTGGCTGATTAGCCAGACAGACAAATGGGGGGAGGGGTTGGTCAAGCATTGCTACAACCAAAGATGAGGCTCCTAGAGGAGAACCAAGGGTGTCTGAAAGAAAGATGATAATGTTCAAATGTCTAGTCGGAACCCTGTGGTGCACTCATTTCTTCCTTAATTAGATGGCAGTGTGAGCTGAAACATCCCCTCTCTGACTGAGGGAATGCAACAGTAACAGATTGGGAAGGTATTAGTCTTGGATCTTTAGACTAAATGTGTGTTTGCTGTGAAACTTCGGATGAACGGATTCAATTTTAACTTGTGCATAATGTGCAAAAATTAAAAGGTTGGTTTTATTGAAATGTTTGTGACTTTTAAGTGGATTCTTTGTCGTCGCTTAAACAGTTCTGGGGAAATTAAATCACATTTTAGGAAAAACCAAAAGGTAACCTCTGGTGCTAAAAAGTGAAAAACTGCAGTTACTCAAATGGCTACTTGAAGCAGGCTCCAAAAGCAAGTCAATCTCCTTGAACTCTTATATTAAAATGCCTAACTATAAGGCAGAAATCAACATGTTTACAGCCCGGTACAAAAACACTTTGGGTTTTTAATACCCCAATTATGACTGTACGGGCAGTGAATTTTTATATTACTCATTACTTCAAATTATATAAATGCCTATAAAATAAAAGTTATGCATAATTAAGGGTGCGGGTGCTTTGAGTGACGTGGGCCTTCTCAGGTCGCTAGCTGCTTGCTGTCTCCTCTGCTGCGTTACCCAGGCCCACCTCAACTCTACTGACAATCCAACTTTTTGCCCATTTTTTGGTGAGCAGGGCGTCAGGCTGTGTCGTCACTGCCAAAATGGCGACAGCCAGAGCGACACCACTTTGAGCTTCAAAACAGCTCTTCATAAACCAGGGATGAATTCAAGGACATGATGTCGGTATTTTGCTACAAAAGCCTTGAAATCAAACCACATACTGTAAATACGTTTAAATACTAAAGTTATCATGCAGCAACAATGACAGAGTTAACATGTTGATGTTTAGATGGAAAGTTTACCATGGTTATTGTGTGTGCTAACATTTGCTAATTAGCAGATGGGCATGTCAATAGTTTGGCAGGTGTTTGATCATAAACCAAAGTATTGGACATATTCCCACATTCTGTGGGATCCACAAACATCTGTTCTAAAATGAATGTCAGTTCATTTTGGAGACATTTTACTCACTAGGTCACCGTCATTAAGTTTCATGAATGACTGCACAACTCTTGTGGCAATCCATGCAACAGTTGCAGAGATATTTTGGTGACAGACCAAGTGACCAACATCGCCAAAGAGCAATGATATACTAACGTGGATAATTGAAATAGCTGACTGTAGCTCGCAGGACATTATTGCCCTTGGCATAGCTTAAACTAGTATTTTAAACATTTTAGACTGACTCAAATTTTGATGATTACAACAAACCTGACCTTTATGTCTGAATGTCTGGAGTTGAGGAGAATTCGTCAATGCTGATTGTGCCGTTGCATAGGGGCACTATTGAATGTGTACATTCTACAATTATCAATCCAGTGCACACATCGATTTAAGCTGTTCATCTGCCCATCTCCCATGGTCCGTGACACGTACTCACTTCATGCGTCTTGGGCAGACTAGATAGCTATCCGATCTCAAAATAACTAATGCACTCAAGAAGCATTCGAGACATATTGCTCAAACCATCTCCAGAGGTGTAGTGTTAATCTCATCCCTGACCATAAACTTGCTTGAATACAATTTCTTTAATTGATGTTCATATGTATCATGTGTATACGTATCATTCTCGGGCTCCTTCGCTGTGGTAATGATGGTGGGAATCTGCAGCTTTTTTGGTAACAGAGACCCATTCATAGTTCAGACATCCTTCCCAGCAGCCCCCTGGGAGTGCCACAAAGAGAGAGAAGAAGAAGAAGAGGAAGATGAGAGGGTGGGGGTGGGATAGGAAGTCTTAACAATCTGCATAGAGATTGGTTTGACCTCAGCATCCACCCACTCACCACTCTGCTCAAAGCCTGACTGGACACAACAGATGTTAGTGGAGGTGGAGTCAAGGGATGGGGGAGGGGGAGAGGGGGTTAGAATGACAGCTGTACATTGTCTGTCTACGCCAGTCATTGTCTGTAATGGAAAAGAGAGAAAAAAGAGAGGAGGAGGGAGAAAAGAGAGAGGGAATTGTTGATTACTGGTGATTGAAACTGCATTTTGTGCAGCACTTTGGCAGAAATGCCAATAATGTGATTGAACTAATGGCAGAATGAAGAGAGAGAGCAGAGAGGAAAATAAAGCGAGGGAAGAACAGCGAATGAGAGGGAGCCAGCCGGCTGTGCGGAGTAACTGGCTGCTCTTTGGATGCAAGAGTCCTCAAAAATAATGGAATCGGAGGCATTTGGAAAAATATTAGAAAAACTGCATTCTATTGCCCATTGATAATGGAAGGTCAAATAATGGATGTTTTTTAGAATCACATTTAGTAATATCAGTTTATACTTGTTTCTCCAAGCCAGGCATACATTCTGTTGATGGCAGAAGGTTAACACATCAGGTCTGGTTAGTGGATATTCACTATGGACAAATTATAGGAGTCTGATCAAAATACCAGTTGTTGCTAATTTATTATACAAAGTAAACATTGTCTATGGCTATTCATATAACAATGTACACTGTTATTTGCATTGTTTTATTTGTGTGATTTCAAATTATTTCTTTGTTTTTCATTAAAAGTGAAAATGCTTAAAAACTTGCAAAGATTGGCCGGTAAAACGAGGTTCATAAGCATCTATTCTTCTGGCTGTCCTCTGTAGGAGCAAATGAATACCAGAGTGTTCAAAACTGATGAGAGGGAAGAAAGAGGGCAGGATTAGCAGAGTTAGAGAGACAGAGACAGATGGGCAAGTGAGAGCAAGCATACTGGATGGTGGACAGCCAAGGCTGACAACTTGATATAGGACACAGAAAAAATAAATGCTAGGTCAGACAAGAAACCCCAAAGGCAAAAGAAATGCATGACATTCACATCACATCAGCAATATCAGTTTACCAAAAAACCCAAAGCAAGGCATGGAAAGAGCAAAAAAAGTAGATGAGGAGACAGAAGTCGTGGTAATATTGCTACTGATGCTGGTAGAAACATATTTTCCAAATGGCCCACTGCTGCAGCCAAGGGAGAGGGAAAAGCCAGCAGGGCTCCTATCGATGCAGCAGAGGCCTTGAGAGATCGGGAATGACACAGCCAGGCTTCTCCCGAGGGGAAAAAGTGACGTGAGTTGTTCCAAAATCAGCTGCGCAGACACCAGTTCTTAGCAATCCTGACCAACAGCACCCAATTACAAAAGTAAAAATGACAGCCGTTCTAGGGCGGAAGCTTTGTGAGTATTCAAGAGTTTACAAAATTAAACTGAGAATGTTGAGAGATGATGGTCAGGTCAGGTGTTCTGCAAAAAATGTTTACGACACATAAAGGTGAAAGGTGCTGGTTGAAGAGATGAACTCACAGAGAACTATCACATGACTCTGCAGCTCCGCTCAGCTCTATGGAGCGTTTTGATGTTGAAGCAAACCAATCATTACCTTGCACCTTTTATGACAACAACAACAATCGTCGACTATTTGACGATTGGATCGAGGGAGCCTGATTCGACCGCAATCTCACTGTCAAATTGTCACAGTGGCGGAAATATGTGGTTATGGAACAAAGGATGATTCCATTCAGGCTATATGGGGGTGTCCAATGTCCAATTTGACATCGATTTTTTAGTTTTCTTGCCATAAAATTTAAAAATATCTCCTGTGCTTTCTATCAATCTCCTGTGTGCGTGAATAAATCACCATGTCGTCCAGGGTGCACGATCCAAATTTGCTGGACAGAAAAACATGAGGCTACTGTTTCAAAATCAAAGAATACATCTTCTAACCAGAGCACTCATGAGAACTTAGCATTATCAGAGCGATGAACTTGTTTTAAATTTATAAACAAATTCTGTAAAATCAGAGGCACGGAGAAAAAGATAATTGCAGCACATAGAAACAGCTTGCGGCTTGCATTTCTCTCTCTCTCTCTCTCTCTCTCTCTCTCTCTCTCTCTCTCTCTCT
>NW_022280039.1:7386307-7445669 GCF_004355925.1 Anarrhichthys ocellatus
CTCTCTCTCTCTCTCTCTCTCTCTCTCTCTCTCTCTCTCTCTCTCTCATTGACTGTCCGTTTGCTTCTCTGTCATTTCACATCTGTCTGTGAGTTGCTTCAATGTCGATTATGGATCGCCAAACGTTCTATTTACAACCACGAAGGAAGATACTGTGTTCTGTTTGTCTGTCCATCAAACACACACAACACACATCATTTCCAAAATGATTAATATGTGCGTTCTGGTCTGTCATCTCTAAGGTTTTGATGTGGCGAAAGAAACCTATATGTCTGTCTGGTGGGAGATGGGAAGCTATTCGCAGTCTTGGGTGGAAGTCACACATTTGGTGAGCTACAACACTCCACTCCAGCTTTCCCCTTAAAAGCTTTTGTTAAGGAGTTTTCAAAACCAGAAAATCCATAACAATTTTCCCTAAAAGCTGATCTGACCATTTCTATTTCTTATCATTTATCATGTTTACCCAATAATATCTTGTCAGTCATTGCTCAGCTGTATCCAAAGAAATCTCTGCAGTCAGCTATCAGGGGTGTTGAAAGTTGGGAGCAGATAAAATGCAAGGACTTTGCCACAGCCTTAGTCAACTCACTGCTCACATCTCTCCCTCACATTTTATTGCTCACTTTATTGAACCATTGTGCCTCTGTGCCACCAACAAAATAAATCCAGAGAGAGAGAAAGAGCAATTTTCTAGATTTATTCTCCCCTGCACTTTTTTGTCTCTCACTCTCTTGTCTGCTCGCCAAATGCTGTCCGGAGCTGCCGGGTCATAAGAGACGGCTGCTCATTTCTGCCTCAGGTCTAATGCAGGGCAACGATAGCGCATGGACGACATTAAATATTTACAACTACATCTTCTCCCCCTCTCCAGTCGTCTGCTCTGAACAAACAGCTCACTAGCACACATACTTCAGAGACACACACACATACACACAAAAGAAAGGTTAACTTGTAATGTACCTGGTATTGTACACCATCACTCACTTCTAAGGTTTTTTCTTCTCACAATAACATTTCAATCAGGAGAGACAAGTTAGATGAAGAAAAGATCATTGTTTATTATTACCAGATGATATGTGATGATAAAGTCTTCACAGTCTTTGGCGCTTGGACTCTACAGGGAGATTTGTAAACGAGGGGTGTCTGCCCTGAGCGGCAGCGAGATAAATCCCCCCGCGGAGTCCAGACACTGACGGTGGTGGTGGTGGTGGTGGCTAATAGAATGATGAGTTGATGAAGCTGATGAATCTGCAAAGATTGGGCAGAGATGGGGAGGTGGAGGGGTGCGTAACAGCAGCATGAACGTACTGAAGGTAAAGAGACAATCATATTTACAAAGAGATGTCATTGTTTTGTTGTGCTATTGGATAGAGGAGACCAGCTGATCTAAACAGCTGATATCATGATCGACAGCCTCGAACAATGACAGCAAGGACATAATGAGTGAGTGAACATGCATGATTGGCAGATGTATGAGAAATAAACTACAAGCCTAAGCAGACAAGAGTATAGTCCTTCTGTCTGAACTTACGCTAGAGCTTCATGAAACAATGAGGAATCATTGTTTTCAGTTTCTATTAAAAAGTAAGTCAAGTCCTTGTGTTTTACAATTAGTCAGCCATAAAGGTGTTTATCTACTCCAGTTTAACTGAGAGAAGTTTCTGATGTCTTATGTAGCCTGACGTGGTCTGCAGCCAAGGAGGAAGTAAATTCCTGACAATTGAAAAAAAAAGTCGTAAGCGTCTCCCGACATCTTTACCGCAGAAACTGACCAGACTGAATCATCAACCGAGAACAGCTGTCAGAAAATATCCTGATGAGGAGCTCAAAAAGACAAAAAGCGGATTGCTAGAGAAAGTCATTTTGGATTGACAATATTTCCCAGATGCCCATTTAGCAGACTGCTAACTTTAAGGATGTTTTCACATTTGGCTGGTTTCAACTTTTTAACATGAACATTTAGGCTTTGATGTCTTGAGGTTGGCAAGTATACTGATCTCCCATACCTATGCATCACTGACCATGATTAGTGACTTTGCTTTTCATATAAAAGTGATGACCCCGTACGCTGCGGTTGGTGATATCATAGAAGGCCTAAGACTAAAATGCACCATCGTCCCCTAAACCAATCTCACTCCAAACTGAATTGTAAAGTTAGCAGCCCCGCACACATGCACTCATATTAAGAGAGCAGAAACAGTCAAACAAGTGAAATATGTATGCAGCCATTCACGCGAACATATATTCAAACACACTAACACTCACACTCACACAATCCCTCCAAAGCTACAGCCCGCCCATGTACTGTATGTGGTGATATCGGGGGGGTTTCCATTATGCGTGGCCACTCAAGCAGGAAATTCCCTGACAATGAATAAAATGGGATGTAATTATTTTCAAGCAGTCACTTGTTGAGCAAGACTGAATGGGCTGAGAGACACGTGTTGCTCGCGGACTCATTATTATCGCACGGCCGTGCATTTTACAGTAGCCAGACAGAGGTTAACGCTTCGCAATCAAATTGTATGCCATCGTGTGAGTGAGCGGGTGGCTGAGGAGAGAGTGGGTGGCTGAGGAGCGGTTAGATGGGAGTGTGGGGAGGGGGGGGGGTGATTGGAGGGAGATGAAAAATAAGCCTCTGGCTATCATCACAGGAAATGGCCTGAGACATCCACTTCTCTGTCTCTGCCACCCACCCTCCTCTTGCTGTCTATCTCTCACACTGTTACTATCTTTCTTGTCCATTTGAATTCTTTCTCTTCCTCTGCCTCTTGAGCGTTCTTTTCCTCTCCATCTCCTCCTCTTGCCTTCATCCCTTTTCCTAAGATAACCCTCTCATTCCCTTTCCATCTCTTTCTCTCTACACTTCTCTCTGCAGCCATTATCTGTTTTTGCTGCTCTTTCCCCACCATGCAGCTCCACCTGACTCTCTAGACCTCTTGATGTTTCCTTTCTCCTTCCGCCTACGTGCGTCTGTTTCAATTTTCCTTTCCTTGCATCTCCTCCTCACTCTTTTTTATCCCCTATTCTATCATTCTTTCTGTCTATATCCCTCCAATGCTCCCTCTATCTCACTCTGCTCCCTCCGGTGTACCAGAACAGGTGGAGGACAAGCTGATAAGTCTCAGTCTGACACTTTCTCACCGGCAGCCATCATTTGCCCTCTGATCTGGTGTTGGTAGAAACACACCGTTACTGGTATCTGTGCGTGTGTATGTACGTGGATCACACCATATCTATGTAAATATGTGGCTGCATTACAGCCGGGAGAGATATATCCTCCGCATTTGAATTGTTCACACAAAGGCAGCTCTGCCTCTCCCGCCTCACCAAAGGAGCAATTCCAGTCGATTTCATCCAGTCCGATTTTGGTTATTTGCATCCCTTTTTCTGCTGCTCTCATTTCCCCACCTTTTTCTCTCTCTTGGCTTAGTGTCATTCGTCTCAAGGCAGTGCTCATCTTACCCACGCATACACACGACTGTTGTCCCCGAGACATGCACGGGCACACAGACAGCACTCTCATATCTCTTATTGCCTTGGCTGGATGAGGTTGAGCAGGACCGGAGTCAGACATGTCACCGGCTCCCTGGGGTTCCTGTTTAAGGCTGCTCACTCCAGAGCCGACGAGTGGGATCACAATAGCTGCCGTGCATTTAATAGATCATTGCAGCTCCAGAGAGCCCCCCGAGTACCTCCAGATGTGATAAATAATCATGGTGCGCAAAACATGTTCACAAATGTAGGCAGTAGACATGCAGGCACATGCCAACATGCAGATGGCATGTAAACACATGCAAAGTCATGTAGAGATAATATTGTGAATGAATACAGCATGTTAAAGGCCCAGCCAGTCAATTTTTTAACCATGAGATAAATCCATGTACATAAATGATAGAGTGAGTTTGACATAAAGATGAACAAGGTTAAGTCTACAGCCATGGTAGCGAACAATGAGACTATTAATGGAATGCTTTTTTTCCATTTTTACCTCCTTACCACCTGTGGGGCAACAGTCAATCATGGCCTGTGGGTGATGCTGCAGCAAAAGCATTGCTGGTTTATCTGTTTGGGACATTTCAGGCTCAGACTCAGCTCTGTGTTGCTGGGTGTAGGTAGCTAACTTTAGCCGCGTTTCCACTAAGAAGTTCCTGGTCATTTCAGTCCTGTGACTACTTTTCAAGGAAGTAAAAGGTTCCTCGAGCCCACTGTTGTCTGCGTTTCCAGAGCGGCCTAAAGAGACTAACAAGGGCTGCTGGTGGTTGGTAAACACAATTTGCAGCATGCTGTTCAGTGTACACGCCCGTTCATCTAAAAAAGTAACCACGCTATGAATTCAATGCAACGACATTTACTGCTGCATTTCCTGATGCACGTTTGATGAAATGCAGAGGAGGAAAATAAAACGAAGAGCTCCTGTCGCCACAGTAAATCTTGTTTTGAGTGTTTGATGGCTATTTATTTGTGATTAAGAATCTAACCACAGTTACAGAAAATAACTTTTTGTGAGAGAGATGCTTTCCCTTTGCCTTAAAATGGTCTTAAATCAAAACTACAGTACTTTCTTAGAAAGTAGGAAATGGGATGATGACAGGAGATAACATCCTCATTCTTAGTCCCTCCTTCAAATCTCTGACTGGACTTTCCAACTGCAGGAAACAGCTGTCAATAGGCACAACACCAGAACGATTTGAATTCCTGAACCAATCTGAGATGTAGGCAGCAACTCAAAGGTCTGGAACCAGCTACCAACGACTATGTTACACAGGTTGCCGTATAGCATTTGTTTGAGTAATAGATTTTTTTAGTGTTCGTTCCTGTATTAAAATACCCGTCAATTGTGTGTGAGAATTTGTGTTTTTCGGAAGCACTGAGGAACACATTAAAAAACAGTACAATAAATTACATCAAAAGTTCTTTGCAAAGCTTTCAAAATGTGTCTTTCAAAAAAAAAACTATTTTTGTTATGTTGTTGTACTGTAGCAATGAAGGCTTTTCCCAGAGGGACAGATTTTTATGTAGAAATACTCAGTGAAGAAATTCTGGTAATCTCAAGGGTATTTTGAAATTGCATTTTTATATATAATGGTACTCATTTGTTGTCTGTGATCTGTATTTGTTATTTCTGTACAGCTATTACAAAATACAATTTAGATGACTGACACACACATACTGCATGGTAAGTCTCTGCAAGGACAGCACATGGCAGACAAACACACACACACACAAACTCTGTCAGCGCAGATCGACCTTGTTACAGTAACGAGTCATATTGCTCACCACACTCAAGTCAGCAGTGCGTTCACATGCTCCTCAGTACAACAACAAGGCCTCTATGCTGCTGCGTCCATTGGGAGAAGGGGTTCAAAATGTATCCAAAGGGCTCCGGCTGAGACAACAGAGGCCTGTGTTCTCCTGCTGCTGCTCTGGTCCTGACCTGGTGGAGGAGAGCACAGGGGCTGCTGATGGAGAAGAGTTTCAGATTTCAAAAGGTTTTTTTTTCTCCTTTTTCTACCCAACTGGATCAGGGCAAACACAACACAGGGGTGTGTGTGTGTGTGTGTGTGTCTGCAGTGTGTTTATTATAGCATTTTGAGCAGAATTTGAATCCATTCACAAAGCGCCCACTGTGTGTGTGTGTGTTGTTCATATCCAGGCCGTATGCTCTGTTCTCATCACCACCTGATCCCACCAGAGTCTGCGTGACAGCACAGAGAGCAGTGCATGTCCGTGTGTCTGAACACATGTGCTTGTGTGTACACACAGACTGAAAATGTGTACATGAGAGTGGAAAAGAAAGTCACATGGAGCCTGTTATGTCACACAGTCAAGGACCCAATTCGTCCCATATGTGCTGTGTTATCCAGCTCTCTACTCACTGAGCTACAAGAGCCTGCTATTTTAAAACACCAGCACAATGTGCGTCCGTCACGTGGTGAAACCGAGTCTGGTCATACCACCTGGGATACCACCCTAGGGAGTGACGGAGGGGGGATTTAAGTTCAGAACCAGGAAGTGTTTCGATGAAAGCAGCAGGGTCTTGGGGGAAGTTTCTCCACCCCTCCTCCTCTATTTTACTTTCCCTGCCAGCTTAAACACATCTGTCCTGGCCTGACCACACACCCGACTCCCACATCCCTACATCCGCCAGTCAACATACCTGCCTTCGAGTACTTAAACCTTAAAATTGAAATTTGATTTGATGGTACTGATTTGAGCATTTTATACAGCACAAAACCGCGGTAAATACGATTAGAAAACATTAAGCTGATTGGATGTGAATGTATAGTGGGATTAAGAAAGTACCCCAACCCTCTCCACCCCTTGAGAAAGATATTTTCAGCTTATCTCGCATACTACCAGGCCCATCAGCCTAATTTGGTGCTCATTTATGACTGTATGGTCAAGGACTTCTCCTGGTTGCGGTGATTCACACTTTTTGAAACACGTACTTTTTTGACTGTTTCACACCGTCCTTGGCTGTTGACTCGTCCCTACGGGGCACCAAGTGATCAACAACTGCTTCAGTTTGGACTTTTGTTTCCGAATTGTTGTTCTCTTGATTTGGAAAAAACGTGTCTGATACAATTTCGGATCAAACATTACAGCAGTAGGAATACCTGGCAGAGACCTGCACTCTGCTGAGTACACCTTTCTTGTATTAGACATATGATACTTGAAATTGACTTTTAATACATTTGTGCCTTGTTTCTTCATGTATTAACCACAAATTCAGTATCCCCACCTATAAAAAATAAGGCCCCCAACTAGCCCCACCAAGGATACTGGCACCGCCCATGTTATCATGCAGAGCAACTTAAGTCGTAAAACTCGTAGTGCCTTGCCACCTACTAACTATCTCCTACTTTTTTAAGTCATGCATGCATCCCATGAAAGTGGGACAGTTCTTGCTTTAAAGAGGGTAATTCTACCTTTAAATGCTCCTCATAAGCCTTTCCTTCCAGTCATAAATATGACTTACAGCATGACGGCAGTCAAGATCTTTTGGTTGAAGAAAAAACAACACTACTACTTTGAAACATAACAGATAACGTGTATCCCAAATAAAATTGATGATATGATATAAAATATAAAATAAAAACAGTAGGAACATATAGCACTAAAATAGATAAAAAGAAAAGGCTACCTCATATTTGCCAGATGTTGGAACACTGGTTCCCTGCTTTATTACTCCCGACTGTCACTTCTCTGCAGTTCAGGCTAACATTTAATGTTCTTCATGCTTGCCTTAACTTAGAATTACAATATTTCCACCGGCATTTGAAGGCAGCATAATTACTTAAGCTATGCTAGCCAGGCCCCCAGCCCCCATTCACCCACTGCCCATCCCTCTCAGGGTCTTACTAGCAGGGTTGTTGGAGAGCTGGTTGTGTTTTCTTTGTGCGGCCAGACCTCGCTATCACATTACTGCACACATGCTGATGCAGCAGCTCCCGCAGCCCCCTTCATCCCAACGCCGTCCTGCCTTTTCTACCGAGCCACCCAACAATGGAGTGAAACAAATTACTATTTCAATTTGAGTAATGCCACATTACAGTTTCCAATCACAGAAATAAGTCGTTACTTTTGTTATCACCACTTCTAAATATAAGATTAAAGTTGCATTATCCAGGAAATACATCCCACCCACCCGAGTCGCGCTGATTAATATTCATAGAATTAGTCATCCTCCCCTCGCACATTGTGCTGAGCTCAGATGAGAAATGGCAGAAAAGTTGTCTTTGCCTGGAGGAAATATTCTCTCAACTTTGATTTTATCAAGAAATTAACTTGAATCTCAATTTTAGAGGATAAGAGGATGCAACTGACATTTTTACAGCTATAACAGGTAATATAGTGGGGAAAACATATTTTTCCAAAGGGGTAATAAACAAATTAATCTCGTATCTTTTGAAAGGAGTCAAAGACATTGTGACTTACATTAACTGGCATATTAATCATCCTCATTGGCAGTTTGCTCTCTCACAGTCACTGCCACCGATACCTCTTCTGACTCTCTTGTCAGTGTTCGGGGAAACCAACCAGCAACAAATATTCTTGCAATTGGTTCCCTCACTAAAATTAGGGACTTTATGAAAATGATTGGATTTGGGAATTACACTAAATTTTACTAAAGCTTACATTCTTAACCGAACAGCTTGTGAGTTGGTCTAACAGCTTTGGAAACCCCGTTCCCCCGACACCTTTCTGACATCCGATTGGAGAGGCTGTGTCCAACAATCTCTGGAACTTTCCGAAACTGACAATCCGACATTAGCATCCACTTCGCGCTGTGATTAGCCAGCTGTGTAAAGGTGAGAAAGGAGCCAATGTTCTCTCAAGCTGTCTTCTTTTGTTTGTTATACCCATACTTAAATGATTATCGCGTCTCTATGACCACCAGCTTTTCACTCTGTGAATGAGTTTACATTTTTGAACTTCCGGTTCCCCTTGTCTCAAAGTCAATGGGTTTTTTGAAAAGGTTTTTGGTTAGATACCTGAAATAATAGACTTATGAATGTTTTCTTTTACGACATAAAATACACAAGTTAATACCCCACTCTGGAATTTTGAAGCTTTTACTTGTCTTAAAAAGCTGGTTGCTAACAAGTGGCGTAATGAGATTACAAAATGTCATCACCCCAAAACATCATGCGAAGTCATGCGACCCATGGTGAAGTTTGTTTGTGACCTAACGTCAGCTTTTTACTTCTGGTGATTGAATTTACACTTCAAATTATCATTTGTGAAGATTATCTCGGTGAACAAACATGCAAGTATCATAAACATTTGTTTGCCACAGAGCTTATTTTCTGCAGTAATCCCAAATTGGCGGTAAATAATCCGTTGGCTTTGTGTCTAAGGAACCAGCGATGCTGACTTCAGGGTTGGCCTATAAAAACACGTCGTCCCTGCAGCACTCTATTGTAACTGTCTGTGATAGCATAACTAAAACTTAAACAATGTTGGATTTGTGACAAGCAGTTTCCCTAGATTCAACACTTCTTTCCACTCTCTGTCTTGTCAGACAGGGAAGAGCTCTTTAACTGTACAAACACATCTGAACTTGACCTTTGCAGAAGATAAAGATGATAGTGGACAGGACAGGAAAGCCACTAGGTCTGGTTGGGAACTGTAGCTATACAGTGGTTCCCTCTGTAGCACCAGACTGAAGCAAAAGAAAATGGATCAGTCAGGGTGTTTATTTTTCCTCCCAGCAGAAAAGGCTTTCATTGATGGTTTTGGATATGCTGCCCTTTTGGAGACGCAGAGTGGTTTTGACCTGGCCTTTCTTTATTTTTTCCCCCTTTCTCACCCAGGAGCTGGAGGGGAGCTTGTAAAGTCAGCAGCCATACGTTGTGTTATAAAAATAATCCAGGTTTTATTGGGATTGCCATGGGATGGTGGCAGAAAGGGGAGTGAGGGTTAAGTGGTTATACAGCACAGTTCACCTTACTAGAAAGAACTACACTGTTATATTACTGTACTGACTGCTCCACACACTCGGATACACAGGAGCTGCTGGAAATAACAGTGGTGGTGTCTTGAAGATAGAGCACAAAGGTAGGAGTGTTAACGTGTATGTGCATTTCCGTGCGCATGAGAGGAGGCAGTGTGAACCAGCATGTGGGGGTATTAACAACATGCTGGTATTTAAACTGCTTCTCTAACAATGGGTCTTAAGTCTCCAGCCAGTGCCCACAGTCTGTCTGCTAATGGTACCAGTCCACTCACTTACCCAGCAGGATGGATACGCTCCAATGGCTCTACGGCGTGCCAGGTAATGCTAAACATCACTAAACAATCCTATATGGAGCCCAATACAAATTCCTGTAAACATCAAATTTTTGCTTGTGCAGCAGTGTCTGATAGAGATTTCTAAGAACTTGACAAACCCTATTTGCAACGGTGAACCAGATATGTCAGGTGGAAGTCTGGTAACATCTTACTGAAGGTGGTTTTGACTAAAGGTCATTGAATAAATGTGTTTGAGCAAGTTCAAACACTAACCAAGGCATTTTCAGGGCGATACAATCACAGCTGCGTGCAGCAGGCCCACATGCGGCACTCGGCTTGAAGGACAAAGGGCTCTAGAAAAAATTGATAGATTAGAAAAGGGCACGGTCAGTCATTTGTCTTTTGTTTTCCCTATCAGAAGCCCTCAGTGTTGCTCTGTTCCCCGGGACAAAATTATAAAGCATGAAACATTGCCTAGCTTATGGGCATTTATGGCAAGTGTAAGTATTTCGACTGTTTTTCACGGCTGAGCAAGTTGCCCTTTAGGATTGCAAAGATGCCTCAGAAAAACATTCCTACGCCCAGGCTCCAGAGAATGCAAGATGCGGCATAAGGCAGGGGGACTTTGGCAGCCAGAGAAAAGCTCAGTGTCTGTCCGGTTGTCCAGACTTCTGTGGGGTCACAGCAGTGGAAAATGCCCCCGTTGGGATGGGTAAGGGTGTGGGAGGTTGGACGGTGTCTTGAGAATTCAAAAACTGTCAACCCCTTCATATTTGTCTCATCCCTAACAAGATGAACCTGTAAAATTAGCCTGCTGAAATGGGTAGTTGTTTTGGTGGCGGAGGGAGCGCCGTGACAGGGATATTTGTCAAGAATTGGATTATAGCAGATGGCTTTCTGAAACCTCAAACCAGTGTGATTGGATTTTCACCGTTGAACACTGATTGAAGGATGATTGCATTAGGTGACAGCGGGGCGGGAAAATACATTCAAAAACAAGCTTGATTTGAGCGATGTGGCAGGATTGTAACCCTCTCTGCCCTGTTGCTCACCAAGCCATTATCCTCAGTGATCGATAATGTATCTCAGTGCCATTTGAATGATGTACATGTTGACGTTTATTTCAGCAATATGCTAGTAGTTACATTTAGGTGTGGCGCAAGCAGGGGTTAAAGTGCAATTTGCCAGGTGGGGGAACCCCAACGGCCAATCTAAATAGAAAGCGTTGTTAGAACAGCACAGTTAGGGTGAGCGGAAGGGGAGTCTAGGCTTTATATTACGGGGGCACTGGTGCCCCTTGACCCCCTGAGACCTGCCATTACTTTCACCCCCTATAGATCATAGACCCCTGCAGGTTTTTTTATGCTTCAAGTCTATTTCTTTACATATTTTTGTCACTTCATCTGCATAGACAGCTGTTTGAATCACATATCCTGCTGTGTTTTGAACCTACTATCCTATTATTTACATTGATTATGTTTCTTTCCTTCTCCCAGTGTGTCTGTGAGCTTGCCTGTTTCACTACAGGTGGATTTCCCTCATCCGCTACAGTGGGCGGGGAGATTAAATCAATACATGTTACTGTTGATTTCTTCACATCTTTGAGTCAGTGTGGATTGCTCATGTCTTGCTTCTGTGTTATTATGTATGAAACTGCCAATCAGATTTGTTTGCTTATTAATCAAAGGTGCCTTTGATTAAGATCGTTTTGGCCCACTTCACCAAGTTGGTGACCATGGTATACATTACCCGCTAAGCAAGAGTGTTGACTTTGTGAGTGTATATACTATATACGTATTCCGTTGGTATACTGTTTTTGCAATTACTATACAAAGAAATCAACACACTGTTATGGACGTTTGATACTAACAGGAAATTATACAAAACGTGTTGTATGTCAACCAAACTGCACTCTTAGATTGTCTCCACAAATTACATTTCACAAGACAACAAAATATTTTTCTACGGATTTGATATTTTTTGTTTCTGGGTGTTCAAAAAGCTCTTTTACCGTCCACAATTTGTTGCAGCTCTGAGTGGCTTCTCCGTTTCCTTTGTGCATTACATTGAGTGAGAAAAGTGTCCATCAACAGCACACCCAATCTGAATAGTCTGAATACTGTATGTTTAGCTGCTTGGATTTAGTATTCAGTATTGTTGTTGTCTGATCATGCACTCAATGGATAAAACACAGAAACACATTCTTTGTGCTGGAGTTGGTAGAGCTGGCTTTCTCCAAGCAAACAAGTGGATGTGATGATGTGCATTCATAGCCAACCTCTAACAAGCCTCAGGCAGATAATGGCCTTTCAATAAAAATGGCTCCATATTGTTAAACCAAGGATTTTGTTTTTTTTAATCAGATGCTGGCCAAACTTTTTGGCATCCCAAATGAGAGCATCAACATGTGGGCATAACCAGAGCCTTTTTCCTGTGTATCCTCCTGCAAAACAACAGAACAGTGTGGGAGTTAAGCTGTCCATGTATAATTTCGCTCATGGTTGCCAGCGCGTTTGCATATGCATAGCTGCCGAAGAAGACTCATCAGGCAGAGTTTGCAGCAAAGAGAGTGATGGAGTTGAGGGGAAGTGAGGGCACTCGCTGCTGTTTATTATCGTAAGCCAGCTATGGGCCAGGGGCGCAGCAGAAGATGGAGAGGGGAGGAGAGATACAAGGGTTCCAGGAGTCCCATGGGCCCCAACCCTGCATCCCTCAACAGTTTTCCCCACTGCGCTGACAGGCGGCATACTCTCACTTGGGGACTGGGGTAACCCCGCTTTTACAGTTTCCAATAGAATTTAATAACCTCCTGAAGCCATTCCCCTTTACATAAGGCAGTGAATTAGCATGCTGTTATCCTATCAAGAGAGAAAGAACAGTGGTGAGTCAATCTTTGCAGATATCCAATTTAAGCAGCAGAGATCCAGCACTGATTTATAGGCCCGGCGACTTTGTGAAATTAGGTGAAAGAAACTTAGGGCTGATCCAGACGTTTATCTCTGTCATCCAGCTGATCTATCACCCCGACGTTTTAGAAAATGAAGCTTTCTAGTGTGTGAAAAACACTCTTCTGAACTGAATTGCCTTGCTTTGATGAAAGCACACCCTATTCTTTCCTTTCTAATCAAACCTCCAAATTTCCACTGCAGGTCAGATAAAAAAGGTGAGGAATGTTTATGAAACGGTAATGAAAAGCAATTTTTAAACGATTCATTTTTTTTTATCTCCCTAAAACTGCTCTGATTAAAACCTTGCTTGTCGCTTCATATCACCCTTTAATGAATATACAAGTTGAATGAAATGATGTTAGGTTGAGCTGTAATTTCCTTCTTCCATCAGGGGAAGGAGGGAGCTACTCATCATACGGGGCATGCTTTAATACACTCATCTCAATAGATATTAACCACCAGGCGATTGCAGAGGCAATGAAACATTTGGGCCATTCATTTCAGATGAAGACAGGAGATTTCTCCACTTCGCTCCACAAATGTTTACCCATGAAATTGCAATAAGATGAAATGTGACAGATCAGCAGCGTCTCAAAGCGGTTTTCTGTCAAAAAGCTAACGTTGCGAAAAGACCTTTAGATTGATTATGACAAGTCTGGTTCTTCGCCGTTTAGAATCAAACTGCCACTGCCGGGTGTTAAAACCATTCATTACTTTTCATTTCAATCTCTTTACGATCCAGCTCAAGACTTAGTATCCTAAATCTGTTATAAGGCCAATCCTGCCTACTATAATTGGACTGATGTCTGTCAAGTTTTATACAAATCTATTCGAGAAAACGTAAATATTTTGTTGATAATGATTTTAATTAAGACATCACAGGCATCTTTAGCATCTTTAGCATCTTCCGCAAGTGACAATAGAATTGTGCGACACATTTAAACATCCAGCTGTGAGGGTGAAAAGCTGTGAATTTCTTTTTTCTGTGCTATTAAAAACTCCAGCAGACAATGAAAGGTAACATGAGGTAATCTCTCTGAAAAACTGTTTCCCAGCTCTAACCGTTCCCCAGAATGAATCTCAGCCAAAGTAAACCCAAAGTCTCATTGTGATGGAAAAGTCCAAACAGAGCAAACCCAGAGGAGCGATGCAAAAAGAGCAGAGGCTCGCGGGAGGTGACCTGTGCTCTGCCTCATAATGAGACTTTACCCCACTTTCTCACCGCCTCGCCTGCTTTCTACATTTGCCAGACATGCTAAATAATGTTCCTGCAGCTGCTTGTCATTCATACAACCTTGGTACCACCAGTTCTGAGACAGGTAAGTGCTGGAAGTGAAGCAAAACAATGATTTTTGAGTCCACCAGTTAGGGATATATAAAAGCTTTTTTTTGTATGTGTGTGTGCCCTGCTTTGAAGTCGAAGCTCTTTAGGGTTTAGTTCCCGTCAATACCAGCAAAATCTCTGTTGTTGCCGGAGAAGATTGACCTGAATTGTGAATCACTAGAGTTAAGCCCTGCTACGTTTACCATATGAAGAGCTGGATTTCCCGAGCCAGCCTCATACAGACCGTCCCGGAAGCTAACAGTGTGGATTAAGCTGTAGTCTGCATCGGGTTGATGTCTGCTTGCACACTGTAGACGTCTTTATTCTTAATCGGTCCTGCTGCCAAATTAAACTGCTACAGGAGCATTCAAGTGTCACAGCAGCAGAAGAACAGATCCATAGGTAAGTAACTGAGAAAACCTTTTAGAAAACAAGACTACTGTACGCAGTGGTTTGGCTTAAAATAAGTGCGTTTGTTATGTTATTTAAGTAAACATCAAATTAGTCGATGTTGGCTTTTGGATTCACAAGGGACACAAACAGCGGTCAGACATCCTTCTTAAAAAATGTCGATTATGCTTTCCACATGGACACGGTTGCACAGACATGAGCTGACGTGGAATCGTGATGAGGAAACTTTTGCATCATTTGTACTCACTGATCAAAGTATTATTTTTGCATTACGCGTACTTCAGCGGACTCATTAGAAACTTGTTTTTTATACGTCAAAAACAAAATCAATCCGGGAGAAAATATGTTTCCCATGAAACATAATAGATTTAATTCTTAGATCAGGCAGGAATAGAAGTGACGCATGCAAAAACTAAAACGTAGTAAAAAGTAACCATCATAAATCGTTATTGGAGAAAAATAAAGTGAGACTATAAAGTTGTAATAAAAAGTTTGATACAAAAATTGGACTTGAGTAAATGAAATTGGGTGTTGGGTTAAGTGTCTGCAGCTTAAATGCACTTATTTCTCTTGCGGCAGCAGAAGCAAAGTGTGTAAAGTGTGTGTCTGATGTAGCAAGAGAAAAGGTTACACTTGACAGTGTGATTGACTTATACTCCAGTAGTTGTTTTAGTCCGAGAACAGTTGTGATTGAAGAGACTGACAGCTGCAGGGACAATAGATCAGCGACAGTGCTACTTCAGCGTCTGCAGGTGGAGCAGTCTGGAGCATTTCATGCAGAGGCTGGGAGATGTTGTGCATGATGAGTTCGGCCATTTTTTTTTCTCTCGCAGTGGATCAAGACTGAGAGAGAAGGATAATAAGGATAATAACCTGAGGACTGTGTGAGACTAGTAATGTTTTCAGCATAAATACAAACCAGAGGTGTGTTTAGTCAACATGTTCATCAGACAGAAAATTATAAATGGCAGTTTAGTTTGCTCCAACTAAAATCTGATGTCTAGAAGATGAGAAGGAATGGAATGAAGACGATCCCCTGTGCTGCAAACAACCCTGTCGTCTCACACACTGTGGTCTGTTGGTGAGTTAATAGAGCCTGATACGTCCATATACTCACTGCAGTCTAAGGCACACATACTAAAGAAACCTGTGATGTATTTAAATACTTAATAATCTTAAAATAATCTATTGAAGCTTTTCTGAAGCAAAATGCAAATCTGCCTCTTTTTATCCCATCATATTATTAAAAAAATAAAATAACTGCCACTGGAAAGCTGTAATTACTTGCGTATCCTTGTTATTGTTTATCAGATGCTGTGAGAAACAGAGTAAGCGAGAGCTCCGAGCTGCTGACTTGCTATCAGCCGCTATCTTTCTTTGCCGCTCTGTCAGCCATTAGCCTATAATTTATGCGTTCACACTCTCAAGGCCTCGTGCTCAAAGCAATGGCATTGCTGTATGTAAAAAAGCTTTCGCTTTCAGTGTGTTGACGGCTGTACATTCACTGATAAACAGAAAACGCTGACAAATTGAGTGCTCCTTCACACACACTGCAGGTGTTCGAACAAAATATCTAAAAAGAAGGGAATAAAAATGCTCCCATTGGAGTGGAGGTGCAAATTAATCTGCGGTGCATTTTTCCATGAAACTTTATACATTTTTAAAGGCTCGAGAAAAAAGAGTGACTCTGGATTTGGTCTTATGATAGACAGTTCAAACAGACATTTCTGAACATCTTACCAAAAACTGAAGCCAGATAATTAATATAATGGTTATGTATGATCAAAAACGTTGAGTTGCTTCTTGGACAAAGAGTCAAAGCATGGCATAAAGACTGCAATAATGTCCAGTCAGCTGCACGGATTTCCAAAGTAAGACCCGGCTGGCTTTCACAGGCCTGCGAGGTATAAAACGTGCTCAGCGTCTCGGAAATTTAGACAGGGAACGAGTAAAAACACAATATAAAGTTGTTCAATGTACTGAAACTCTTATTTATTCCACGCCGACTGCTGAACAGGCAGCGCAGTACATCAATAACAAATTGAACTTGAGGTCAGCCACAGAACGTCACACATGACTGCGTCTTCACATAATACACCTGAAGTCTATTTTATCTACCCTTGGGTGTGAATAATCCCTGCAAATTAATTTTCATCACTGTTTCATTTTCAAGTGTTATTGACCCGCATAGACAAAGGGAAGGGCAAGGTCTATTTGGGATTCCTTGTTTAAAAAAGCTTTATTTTTATTTGAATTCCTTGAAGGCCATATTCACCATGCTAAGCACAACTTTCGAGCACGAAACCCACATTTTCTCAACAGTGTCTCTTGATGTGGCCCGAGGCCGTGCTACTTCTCCTTTTCATCACTGAGCTGTTTTTAACGCACTGCGGAATGAGAGTCCGACTCCAAATTAGTGTCCTAAATCCAAACTCATTAACTCTCAAACCACACAAATCTGTGCCAGAGCGTCTACAGCCTGATGTGTGTGTGTATGTGTGTGTGTGTGTGTGTGTGAGATTATAGGCATTATAATTCAGCCTTGTTTATTCGGTAATCTGTCTGTGTGAGGATTTGGGCAACTATCTTCGCAGCGTTTCCATCATGTGAATGAGCATCATGTGAATTCACGCAGACAGTTTATCGTCTGCGAGGTGCTAGACACACGCTTGCAGACGGCAGTAAACAGGAGCTAAAGTGCTGATTGTATTCCTGCAGTGAAAGTAAGGACGACAGATACGTAGTTGAAGATGTTTTGGTCTCGTCTTTGTGAGATAGCCGATAGTCGGTCTTAGTTTATTGATTTGGGCAGAGGTTAAAAGGCCCCATGCTGTCAGCAGCTGCATCAATACTTACACTGAGACAAAAATAATGTGCACTATTTTCTGTGCTAATCCAAATAGATTATCATTCTAATATTTTCCTTCTAATCTGCACACTTAATATTTGGATCATGACCCCTAGTTTTGTGTGATATTTCATGCTTTTGTCTTCTCCGCTCAGGATTATTAATTTCATGTCAGATCAACAAACACTGCTGTTGTTCACTCATTCTATGTGTTGTATTCCAACAGTTTAAAATGATCTTTTCATTCTTGTAGGCAGCCTAAACTGAATAGTTTGTATGAGTTTACATTGCAATTACCACTGAAAGCCTGAAAGGACACTTTCCCAGCATGCACCAGTGCAACAAATCAATGGACAATTGTCTCATTGTATGTGTGTTCCTGCATTGTGACTGGTATTGTGTTTTACAGCGTGTTCTACACAGCTTTCCACAAAACCAATATTGTTATGCAGTTATTTACTAAAGGGGCATTCCATTGATTTCACTCATTTAGTTCAGCTCACAAGTCACATGGAGCAGTACGCAGCCTGTGTGAACAGTTGTGTAACGTCTTCTCTGGCTTTTGGGGGGGGGGATCTTCCCAAAGTCCGAAAAAATGACTCTGATGACATCATCAGGGTTATTTTGGTTTGAGCTTAGAGACCAAACATTTTATACAAAAATACTTGTATAAATTCACCTCCAAAATGTTTTTTCCTACTTATCAAAGAATTAACCAGACTTATAACCCATAATCAGCCTCTCACACTCTCCCTTAACTACACATCTCCACCCCCACCCCAGACCACAGTTAAGATTCGATTGCCTCTGTGAGATGAGAAGTCTTTTAACTTGTCTTTAATAAAAAATGTGATTCTCTTGATGTGAAGTGTGTCCAGTTCTGTGAGCCATAGTTTTAATGTTGGTACTTATTTCTTTATCCAAAATAATAGGATATTTTTTTTAAATGATAAGTCCATATGCCACAACAACCAGAGCTCATATGAAGGTGTATAAATAGCACAATATTTCCCAACCTTTTCATGTGTAATTAGTATGTATTTTAAGCTTTTCGCAACTTTTCGCGTGTCATTTGTACGTCATTCATCTCAGTTGATGGCAAAAAAAAACCTGATCCTCAGTCAGGACAGTTAACTTCAAAATGCTCTTGATTAACAGGCCAGAACTTAAAAACATGGTAATGTTAAAAAAGCCCTTTACTCTTATAATAGCAATAACCTATAATGACTTTTAAGACACATAAAAATACTTTGATACTTCAGCCGGTGAAAACAGCCTTCCAGTGTCAAACGATGCACAGTGAAGCTCAATCCTCCAAGTGAAGGAACAATAAGCAAAACACATTTTCGAGTGGAGGGGGGTGGTAAGGCAAGTTTATTTATACAGCATATTTCAGCAACAAGGCAATTTAAAGAGCCTTACATAAAACATCAAAAGACAAAGTGCAAAACAAACATGCTATAAAACATGTATTTAAATACAATAAAAAAAAACAGTCATTTAAGAGCAAAGAGAATACAAATTTTAAACAAGCTAAAATAGAAAAAAACAGGTATAAAATAAAAGTTTAAAAGTTACAGTGCAGTGTAAGAAATGATTTAATGAAAGGCAGCAGCAAACAGAAAGGTGTTCAGCTGTGATTTAAAAGACGTTAGAGCCGCAGTAGTCTGTGCGTTTGTTCCAGATAAACGGTGCATTAAATATGAATGCTGCTCCTACGTGATTAGTTTTTATTCTGGAAACAGAAGGCAGACCTGTCCCAGATGACCTGAGAGGTCTGTATGGTTCAGCAAAAGCTCAGATATTTTGACCCTAAACCATTCTGTGATACGAAAAAAAGGAGTATTATGAAATAAATTATTTGACAAAAAGAAAGGCAGTATAAAGACCTGTGAACTGGTTGTGATTTGATCCACTTTGTTGGTCTTAGTGAGAACTCGAACAGCAGCGTTCTGAATAAGCTGCAGCGGTCTAATAGATTTTTTGAGGGCCCTGAAGACACCGTTAACATTGTCGACTCACCTGAACGTATGGATGCGTTTTTTCCAAATCCATCTGAGACATAAGTCCTTTAATCCTTGATATATTATTAAGGTGATAGTAGGCTGACTTTGTAATTGTCTTGCAGCTGTTAAAATACACTTTAGAGACCTGACCAAGATTTCTGGCTTGGTCTGTCGCTGACTTTTAATCGTTACCTATTGGCTCCAAAAGCAATGCCCTCATTTTGGTCTTTGTTTAATTGAAGAAAATTCTGGCACATCCAATTGTTGACTTGTTCAATGCATTTACAGAGTGCTTGTATTGGACCATAGTTTCCTGGTGATATGGTTATGTAAGTTATTGTGTCATCTGCATAATTATGGTAACTTTCTTTGTTGTTTTGAGCCAGTGGAACAATATAGATGTTAAAACAGAAGAGGCCCAATATTGGAGCCTTGGGGATCTCTGCATGTCATTTTTTTGCCTGCTCAGATGTGTAATAACTATAGACACAAAGTAGTCCCTGGCCTTTAGTATTCAAACCAGTTAAGTACTGTGCCAGAAAGTCACACCTTTTCCAAGCAATCTAATATGTTCTAGTCAATTGTGTCAAAAGCAGCACTGAGATCCAGTTATGCTAAAACCAGAATTCTGCCACTGTCTGTGTTTAAGTGGATGTCATTGAAGACCTTAACAAGAGCAGTCCCCGTCCTGTGGTGTGCTTGAAAACCTCATTGGCAAATCAAAACAGTTGTTTCGTGTGTAAGGGGAAAAATAATGAATGCTGAACTTTAACCTGTAATGGAGTATTTCAATAGCGTGTTATTGCTGTGATTTATAGTCCTCTTTCAGGGCTGAACATTTATGATAATAACTGCAGATAAGCAGCAAGTCATGTTTTGAGAATAAACATTAAACATAATACATTAAATATATAAACACACAGATCCCAAGTGTTGTCATGTCAAGAAAAGGCTTTAGACCACCATGCATTTATAAAATCTGATTACTGATATTTTTATGAGACAAAGAAAAATATATAAAAGCTACATCTGGTTAAAGGTTTGAACTCAATATTGCTGTATCAATACTGTATTGATCTCTCGTGGAACATTTTCTCTGCCATGAAAGCATGATGAAAAGTCCAGCTCAGGTACAGAAGCTTTTGAGCCAGTGCCTTGCTCACCGGCTCTTCCGCGGGGCAGGAAGTGGTGAAGAACTCCAATCTAACAATGGTCTCTTTGACAGCCAGGCCACCCTGCTCCCCCAGCCCCCGTTAAAAAGGACCTCGGAGTGTCTCAGGTCAGACAGGTCGGGGAGCACTTTGCCAAAACAGACCTTCACTTTCCACACAATGAAACGGTCTTAATCAAGCAGTGTAATGGCTGCTGGGGGGCCCCTCGTCTGTGTCGGGGGCCTTGTTTCGAGAGGCTAATGGGCGGAGACCTGTTTGCGTGCCTTTTTTGAAATCCTCCCAGGTCCCTGCTGTGATGCGTATTGCAGAAGTAGGCTGGGGGCGCACACACGCCGCAGCCTACACACACACACACACGCACACACACTGTGTTTCCAGTGGAGATTGGCACAGAGACGCAGCGCCGCGACCACACCGGTATGTCTGTTTAGTACGGACTACTGCTGAAAGTTCTGCGCAGAGAGGCGGATAGACTCATGTAGCCCGTCCCAGATAGTGGATTAAATTCAGGCTTTTCTTTTATTTCTTCCCCCTTTTTTCTCTTCCTCCTCCTTCTCCTCCTCCTCCTCCTCCTCCTCCTCCTCCTCTGGTTTCGTGTTACAAAGCCTTGGGAGGGAGTTGCGTGGAGAGCCAGTTCCTCTGTGTAGAAACTGAATGACAGGATCATATGGCTTGATTTGCCTTATAGTCCAACCATTTGAAAAGAATTGGAGGAGATAAGAAGAGAGAAACTGCGGGCGAATTCATCTGAAATTGATGAGGATGTGGAATAATTTGTAACTCAAATTGAGAAACAAATCCGAGATAACGGGAAAGAAGAGAGGGGGGAAGAACGGGATACTGGATCAGTCGTCAGAGAAACACGGAGAGGAAAAGCGCAGGACGCGTTCATTTTAATCATCACCACCATCACCATAATCACAAGGTAAGTTTGTAGCCGTTCATTTTGTCGTAATGGTGGTTGCAGTTGCTGTAAGGACTAAAAGTAGGCTAGACGAAGGAAGCAGGGGCAGAAACATCCTGATCCGGAGTCTCCGGGATCTCCAACTGTTGCCATGAAGCCTCCTTTTCTTGGAAATAGGACGCCGTCAGATACAATGCGACGTCCAAACGGGTCATCTGGGTGCTGTAGGTTGTCCTTTTTGGGACTCGATGTGATGCAACTTTATCTCTCATTTCGCGCGGTGTAAACACAGCGCACTGCGGTCAGGAGCAGCTGGAAGGGAATCAACTCCGTGGTTTCACCGTAGTCTGTTTATCTACAGCTGCACAATCACAGCCCGGTAATAAACTATAACGTGCAACATCCCGCTGTCCGTGCGCTAACGTGCCATGCTTATGTGTATGCACCACTTCGAGGGGGGAATCACTTCATATTTTATGATTTGCATGCATCGCTTCTATTTCTGGAGTGTTTTGTGGTGCTGAACTTTTAAGAACCTTTATTAGCTTGTTGGTGTCTTTCATCCTCGATGGCATCAGTGTAGAATCCCATTGATATTCCCGTCTTACTTGTGAGAGCTGTGTTGGCTGCCTGAAAAGAGAAGTTTGTAGTTTCGATGTTGTGTCAAATTATTATATGCTCACATATAAGCATGATTCTAGACAGCCTCTTTCTGAAAACATATATACGCATTTTAATAGTTCATTTTTACGCAGTAGTTGTAGTATATAACAACCCTGCTTACTTCCAGTGCCATCTCTTGAATTGCTGCCTCTATTTCCCCCTTTGCTCAGCTGACACTCAAAGAAATAAAGCGCTTATGGTGGCAATATTCCACTAACTTGAGATATTATGTTGAAGTGCTTTTTCCCTTACCCCCCCCTGATTTTTTGCCTTAATGAAGTAAGTATTAGCTTCAGTTGAGCGATTATTGTAATTACTAAGGAGCAGGAGGAGGAGGAGGAGGAGGAGGAGGAGGAGGGCAGGCGTCCACACTGGACAGTGAGCAAGGATTTGTGTAAAAAAAGGTGTGGTGGTTTAGGAGGAGGAGTGGGGGGTCTGCCTTTGCCTTGTCTTTATTTTTTTACAAGCTGGATGGTGCCACTGCCAGTTAGCTCACAGACTGTACAGGGGGAGTGTGGCCCTTCAAAAATAAAGACAGTAGGATTTGTGGGAGAAGTTAATGGAGTCATGTTATTGCCATGTGGGATGGCAGATGACTTTATATGAGTGCTTGAGGATCCACTTTCTGCTTGGATGTTTGCCTTATTTTCTCATAAAAGCTTGTAGTATTTCTTTCTTATAAGGTTTGTGGGCGCATTGTTTGGTGTGTTTGTGTATGTCTTTGTGTCGTTTGCAAAGATTAATGTAAGTAATGTAACTGGTAGAATTCAGCGATAAGGTGCTCGTTGACATTTGCAGTGCAGAGGGATGTAGCGGAGGATGATCCTACCCAAACTCACTTTACTCACCTTTTCATTTGTAAAATCAAGTTCACAAACCTTTAACAATGGACATAATAATGAAATAAATAAGCTGAGAAGATTATACAACACTGGTAGTCTAGTTTGGTTGTTGAAACATTCATCCTGACATTCTGCATTATTCCCAGGCACAGAAAAAAGCCTTGAAAATCCAGTTTTATCCAGGGCAGTTGCAACAAAGACACACACACACACACACACACACACACACACACAACCACACGCGCACACACACACCACGCAGCCCTCTGGCCCCAGATGTTAATGCCTCCATTGAGAGAGCCACAGGACTCCTGCCGACTCGATCGCTTCATTGTCGGACAGACAATAGACTCCACATCCTGACAGCCAGCCTCCTTCCCATCTTCCCTCACACACTATATGCTCCTCACACACACACACACACAATTAAACAGCACACAGTCAGGAAGACAAAGGACCACATGCATCATGCATATATGTTAACAGCAATGCTTTTACAGTCTGGTTCAGGCATACGCGTGTGTCTCATATAATGGCGTTTTAATTTTCTGTTGGGGCATTTTAGTACAAGTTAGTCAATCCTGTTATTTAGCATGTGAGTGTGTGTGTTTTTGTGTGCCCTTCTGGGTCTTGTGTTGGACATGTGTTCTTGCTGCCGTTCACTTGCCACAGGGCTGCAACAAACGAGTACTTTCATAAAAGACTAATCTGCTGGTTATTTTCTCCAGCGAGCGATGTTTTGTCTATTGCATGTCAAAAAACAAAGACAAATACCCGTCAAAGTTTCCGAGAGCCAAAGATGACATCTTCAGCTCTCTGAATCACAGCCGTAAGCCTAAATATGTTCATTTTACTATCGTATAAAACAAAGAAAAGCTGCAAATCCTTACATTTGAGAAGTTAGTATTTGTGTTGAGTGACAGGATGAATCAGTTATCAAAATAATTGCTGAGTAATCAATTAATCAACCAATCACTTCAGCTCAGCCTCGCCATCTTTGTCAGTCTATGCGTTTGCCCATCTTTGTGCATGTGTGCACAAATGTGACATAAACTCTGTTTATGACACCAAAGGGCCAACATTGCATCACAGCCGTTACATCGCCAGTGCACCAGATGTCTCCTGTCTGCTGCGTGTGCTCGTGTGTTTGTGTGTGTGTTTAACTGCCATCCCTGTGTCACATGCGTCGCATCAGTGCAACGGATACTGTAGCCCACATGGTGAGCAGCTGAATGCACAGTAAACTCCCGTGGTAACGCGGAGATTTCTGATAATTCAACACAAGAGCTTTGCATGTCAGGAACACATGCGTTGACAATTCAGGCTGTGTTCATGCATGGTGTTGTGGGAGTGTGTGGATCTGAATTTGCCAACATCACGTATTTCTGATTGTGGGAGAGGCTTGTTTTTTTCACATTCTCCGCTGAGCAACAGTTGATGTGCCAGCTTCCCACAGTAGGCTTTTTTTCTTCTTCAAAATATCCCTTTCATTCCAGCAACGATTGAATTCCTTTACTATCTGCCTTTCTTTCCTTTGAAAGCTCTCTCTCTGTAGCAGATTTGCTTTTGTTTTTGCTGTTCCAAACTGCTCTGTGTTTCCTGCTGAGTTGAAGGGAGTTCACATCTCCGGCCGTGCCCTCTCTGTTCTGATGCTGCATGAACAGAATCGGCCCTGCTCGTTTTTTTTCATGCTTCACAGTACACGTGTGTGTGTGTGTGTGTGTGTGTGTGTGTGTGTGTGTGTTTAAATGTGTGTTTGTGTTGAACAGAGATATGGTTCATGGCAGGCCAGATGCAAGGTCTGGAGAGCAGAAGCAGATGGGTCGTGTGTGTGTGTGAGGGTGTGTGTGTGTGTGTGTGTGTGTGTGTGTGTGTGTGTGTGTGAGGGTGTGTGTGTGTGTGTGTGTGAGGGTGCGTGTGTGTGTGTGTGTGTGTGTGTGCTGGAGGCGAACAAGCGGGAGGCGGGGCTGGGCTGGACAGGCTGATGTTTACAGAAGAAGGAAGGGAAGAAGCTTGTTTACAAGACCGTCGTGGTAAATGGGCTTTTGCAGGATAGAGGGTCAAAGTGATATAAACCTTATGTTTTCATGCTTTCTCTGCATATGTGCCTGCATAATTATTAATATGAGTTCATTATCAAGGAGCTATAGAGACAAGGTACTGTGTGAGAGAGAGAGAGAAGGTGTGATATGTGCACAGCTGTGGACTCAAAATATCACCGTGACACAAGAACGTAAAAGTCTGGTTCGCTCAATCGCATTCACACACGAGCATTAAGGATTTTTACACACTAGCGTATCATTGGCATATTGATCATATTGTGTCCTCTTAATTATTTCTTACTAACCATTATCAACTCGTGGCTTCATTTCAGTGTCGTGCTTTTTGTCAAAATTGAGACCAAAAGGCATGAATCTTGTTGCTTCCTCAAACTAGGATGTTGCCTCTTGTCCTTCCTCCCTTACCTCTGGACCTCTGGTGATTATGCCCCTATTGCTGCGACTCCTTTGCCTTTGCAAAAGAGCACCATATGTTTAGCGCCAGCCAATCAGAGCAGACTGTTTTTTTTCTGGAGGGGCGTGTCCAAGAGTTTTATAGTATGCGTAATAGACTTAATTTTGTTTTTCACATTTCTAGCGTGAATGCATTACGTGCTAAAAACCTTATTCCCTTATTCTGCGCATGTGGTGTGAAATGTTCCCAATTTGTGTTGTACTTCTTATCAAAGCGACGTATGAATTGTGCAAGTGTTGATGTTTGCTGATGTTTCTTTATCTGTTGTGCCTTAAGCTCTTCCAGCTCCTCCTGGCTATAATTTGTTTACACGAATCTTTGTAATGTCTCAAAGTTCATGCAGCTACGTATCATTTATTGATGTTTAAATTTCTACAGAAGGCGCTGCTAATATAGAACACAAACAAGCCTGAAACACACACACATCACAATGCACAACCTCCAGCCCCTCTCAGTGGCTTCAAAGCCTGTTGAGAAGTTTCCATCAGACATTGAAAAAGGGATCCAGAGGGTTTTGGCAGCGGCTGTGATTGCCGTTGTTCCGAGACGAGAAGCGTTTTGCTCCTCTGCAACTTGGCCCTTCCCCCTGAGCTCTCTGTCTCTCTCTCTCACCCTCTGCCTCCCTCACCCACTTATACACACTTTTTTTCCCCCTTCTTCTTCTCTCTCGCTCTTTTCGGCTCAATTCGAGTAGCATAATGAGGTCATTTTTGCATTGCCAAAGTGTAAGCATTACCACTTATGCAGCTCAACTTCAATTGAACAGACAAGTGCATATTCAGCCCGTTGAATGAAAACTATGTAGTAAACCCTTTTGGTGGCTCTAATAGTAATGCCAGTATCCCGAATGCCCCGGAAGCAGCCTTCATGGATCTTTCGCTCTTTCTCTCAAAATCAATTCAGTTAAATTAAGCGAAGTCATTTTGGCATTATTGTCAAAACTTAACGTTGTTTGCGAAAAAGAAAAGCAATATTTCCAAAACAATGGAACACAAGGCAGCAATAAATGTGTGCCACTCTCTATGAATGATGCAGCCCCCCCTTTGGGGCAATCAATAAATAAATAAGCCCTGAGGGAAGAAAAAGTGTTTCCAGTAAAGTCAGGCTGGCGGAAAATTCAATATGGTGCATATACTGAGGTTCCTGGAGGCAAGTCTGTAGAGCGAGTACAGCTGGATGCACCAAATGTTTTCACTCTTGCAATGCGGAAGTTGTGTTTATAATTCTGACCTCTAATTTCCCCCCTTTCGGGCTGATTACTGTAATTAAAAAAAAATAAATCCTAGAAATAGAATATGAGTAGAACGGACATTGAATTGTTTTTAAATATACAAAAGAATATGGCGGTTGTTGTTCGTTGCTTGGTGACAACGTACTCAGTGGGGCCATTCGTCGGTCGGATTGGTTAGTTTGAGGCATGAGGATTGAGATTGGTTAGGATTAGGGTACAACTATCAGGGTAAGCCAATCGGAGGCCTTTATGCCTTGTAACTTTATCATTCCGCTGCTCATTTTAGTCGTGACTGCAAAATCTCACGTCAGCGAGTCCACGATTTGTCGTCAGTTGGTTTAGTTTATATGGAGGTTAGCAATGCATTGCAACATCGATTGTACAAAAATGGAACGACGCAGCTCTGGCCATCCTGCTACGTTGTTTTGAATGAGAATGTCATCATTGGCATCAGCCAAATCTAATCACCGTTGTTTGAAATAAATGGAGGTACAGATGACATGACATAAAGGTCTTTTCTTCAAACAAACAAAGTCTTTATCTGCCTTTATTTGACTCTGGAGGTCGTTAGAAGAATCTTGGTGGCACTGCTCTGGGTGGCTTGTGTCCGCTGCATTATTTATGAGTAGTTGAATTTGGTGGAGGAAAGCCCTGACCTGCTTGTTTGTTACCAGCTGACCACTGTTGGCCATCTGCTGTCCGCCGATGTCGCTCCCTCTCTCTCTCTCTCTCTCTCTCTCTCTCTCTTTCTCTCTCACGACATATCACTATGATGATCTGCTCTCTGTGTATGCTTCTATCAATAACTGGGTTTCCATCCAAGTTTTTATGTAAAATAGGACACATAAAGTTCAAGAGATTAAATTGATTTTTTTGCCTCCTTGTGATTAAGCTGGTTTCAGGGAAAACAATGTCATAAAAATTGATGACAACTCAGTATTTCAATGAATATGATGATACAGCAGGTTTGACAGTCAGCAATTGTGAAGGTGCTGGTTCGTGTTGTCTGAGGAAACATTTTGCTAAGCTAAGCTAACCCACCTTCTTGCTCCAGATACATATTGAGCATTTGAGGAGAGTGGTAGCAGTCTTCTCGTATAATTCTCGGCACAAAAGCCTAAAGGCTTTTTCCCCAGAAATGTTGAACTATTCCTTTTAATGAGATAACCACTTCAGCTTGATCATTTTTTCCTTTCATCTATACAGCAGTATCCATCCATTTAGAGGGTCTTTGGCCATGCAATATGTTTTGATCTTCAAACTGACTCAAAGGCAGACTCAGGGAGAGACGTCTTCATCATATTTGATACTTGTCCAGTCATTTCCTCCTCAGATAGCAGCTGCACTCTTCGTTCCTGTTTCATCCAGCCCATCCTGGCTGTGGTTGAAATTGTAAAGCTAGATCGGGATCGAGATGCTAATATGCTCGGCCAAAAACCTTTGTCAGCGAGCCAACGGTGTTTCGGGGGCACCGTGTAAGGTATTCAGAATGTTTTCTGAGGCCCCCGATGCGCCTCTTCGTTGGTTGCTTGTTGTGTTGTTTGTCCCGACTCAGCAGATGTTTTCTGGCTCAGTCGTCTGCACTGTGTTTTGTGTACAGAGGACCGCCGGAATTGTTCTCTTTTTTTTCGTTATTCTGGTTTTGGTGACACGTCAAAGCTGTTTGGACCCAGTTTGAATGCAGTGGTTCCTATTGTTTACTGTCAGTGGTACAACAATGCTATGTTTGTGTGTGTGTGTGTGTGTGTGTGTGTATATGTGTGTGTACTTTGCATAGAGTAAAGGCCTATGCATATTTATCTCTTCCTTCTTGCATTGTTTCCTGGGTGTATGCAAATGAGTATGAATACCCAACAAAAGATAACAGTAAAAAATAGCAGCTCATGGACTGGATATCTGCGAATGAGTGTGTTAATGTGTGTGTGTGGGTGATGCAGATGCAGTGGGCTTTAGGGGGTATGTAGGCCCCTACCCTCCTCTTCCCCTTGCTAACCAGAGCATGGTAGTTTGTTTTTATGACAGCCTTTTTTGGCATTGTTCTGGTCCGATAGAGCTCGCCCTTCCTACCGTGGGACTGGCCGTTAGTGGGCAGGAAGTGCCGGGAGAGCCCAGCTTGAGCCTACACACACACACACACACACACACACACACACACACACACACACACATACATACTGTATTGCAGACTCCAGCACGTCCAGACCCTCCTAAGCTATCGCCCCACACTCACACATAAACTTTTGAAAGGACAATAAAAAGTTGCCCTGCGGCTCGCAGGCTGGTAAGCTGCAGCTTATCCAGAAAGGAGCTGCAGCCGGGCTAATGGCTCACTCCAGGGTAGGCACTCCAGAGGGGCCCTAGCAGGCTTATCGGAAGCAGGAGGGCCCCTACATGGAACGCTCTTTTAGAGCTCAGCTGAGCTAGCATTTGGGAGTAGCTTAGCTTTCGTAGCTGTCGGGAGAGCTGCTCTTGCTTGTGTCGGGAAGTGTTTCTCTAGTGTCATCTTGGCCTGGTAGAAAATCAAAGTTAGTCGTTAGCCCTCCTAAATGAAAACGTAGATGTTTACCCAGTGTAGCACCTCTAATTGGAAGTTAACTTAGCGTTGCACTTCCTAATGGAAACTCGGCCCATCAAGTCTATGCTACCCTTTTTTGTTGAAGAATCAATGCTAGACCTGTGTCGCTTTTACGACCAAGTAAGTATTTCTTTCCAGTACCATGGGTCCCTTTTTGGCAAGTGTGAAGAGGATGCCGGACAATGTGTGAAAGAATGTTTCATTGGAGATGTCTCAGTAAAGACCCAGCATGATTTGTAGAAAACGATTGAAAGTGCGATAAAGAGGAGTGAGACGCCTTATTCCCTGACCAATCAGGTTTTGCCTCATGGATCCTTTTTGACGACTGCATTATCTAAACTCATGAGTCACTGCTCCTTTTCTTCATATACAATGTTTACAGCAGCTGCCAACTGTGCTGCAGCAAGGTAACTCTTTTGCTGTTGCCTGCTATGAAAGATGTGTTAATTTTCTTTGCCTGGAATGAAAAGTAAAAACAGGGAGCACAGTATCATGACACAACATCCTGAACCGTTTGTTTATGTTGACGTTGCCACCTCCGCACCAACTCGTCTGCTTTGCATATTGCCCACGATAGATGGGATGAGGTCCTGCAGACATCAAGAATACCACATCCAGTAAATACTCAGAGTTAATGTGGAGATCAGACTGTGATCCTGATATGGACAGCATCTTTATACCCGGTGGTGCTATAATGTCAAAAAGCACTGCTAGCTGCACAGCCTACCTTCACAGTAGGAGCTGCCCAGTACAACCAGAGCCTTCTCTTGGGGGCCACTGAGGAGATCCAATGGGGCAGTTTAGAGTGAACCCTTAAATAACCAATTGTCATTTGGTGGTCTGCTTAAACAAATTGACTGTTTTATTTTTCAATGAATGTGGACATGAAGTTTGCAAGAATTTATTGCGTTGTTGGACGTTTTTCTCAACAGACATTTTATTTTTTTTATAACCGCAATAGCCTTAAAACCTATCTATAAAAATATTACATGTTCATGCAACTTGCCAAAAATGGCAGTCTGTGAAAGTTCGACATGATGTCAGCCTTCCACAAGATGTATGGTTGATGGTAAAAAGTGCTTGATTGCTCAAGGGTTCTTCAACAATGTTGGGAGAGTTAAGGCATATATCCTACGCATATAGCCACCGTAGCTATGCAGTACATACATTTTGGATTTCTTATCAACTATAGCCTACATATCTGTGGTATCTACAGTGGGACTTTATTCAATCACATTCTCCAGGTCTGCTCCTAGACACTTTTATCAAAAACATCACTTCTAGCAAAGCACAATGCTTACTTGTTAGTGCTAGCTCTGTTAATGGGACTCAGCTGGAGCCCAGCACGATAGGATCTCCTTTGAGCTCAACCGTATTAGCAGCTGCAGCTGTAATAGTCCTGTTGATGAGGTGTTGGTCTGACTTGTGTGTTTGGGAGGGCGTGATATAAGCCCCTTTTCCACCGCAGGAAGTTTCCCAATGGACTAGGAACCTTCTCAGGAATTAATTGCGTGTCGATCGCAGGGACCACGGTCTTGATAAGGTTCTGGGGGACATTAAGGCAACAGTCAGGGGGTAGTACTTTCTGAAAGTACAAGAACCTTCATGGTAGGGTTTGCAGGGATGACTGTGATTGGCCCAAGACACACAGCGCCACTGCTTCAACTCGTGAACTACTTTTCATTCATAAAACGAGGAAGTACTCTGTATCGATTTAGGGCCGTTTTAGGAGGGGGGGGGGGGGATTTCTCCAGATGACTTACTGTGGAGACAGACGCTTGTAGTTTCATTTGTATCCTTAGCATTACATTCATTATGTCCTACAGGCATCATTAAATACTATGCAGCAGCAAATGTCGTCGCAGTGAGGCCAAACCAATTGATGTCTGTTTTCAACAGGTTTTTTAGACGAAGCGAGCGGTCCCACTGAACTGCACGCTCCTGAGTGTCTCCACCCCAGCGACCGCCAGCCGCCCTCGTTAGTCTCCAGGTGTATAGACCGCTATGGAAACGCAGACAACAGTGGCATGAAGGAACCTTTCAGTTCTTTCAAATGCAGTCCAAGGACTAAACTTCTTGGAGGAAATGCAACTAGAGAGAGAGAGAGAGTCTATTTCTGCCCCCTCACCCGCCCCTACCCTGCTCCAGACTCACCTTTGACCCCCCCGGCTGGCTGCACTCCCCCCTCTCATGCTGCTCTTTTCCAGGCCACTGCTCTCTGCATGATGTCTGGCTATCTGAACAGAGGGATGGAAAGAGAAAAAAAGTAAGAATTGCTCAATGGATGAGGCCACAGTAATATGACAGAAAGGAGGAGAAAGACGGGCATTGGGAAGCGTTGACGAGAGGGGAAAAAATAGAGAAAAGTATATGGGTTGCCAGGTTTGGTCCACTCCTAGAGAGAGACAGAGATAGGAAAGCGAGAAAAAGCCAGTTTGCCCAGACAACAGCCCTGAGAAACCAAGATAAGAGTCGACCAGCAGTCAACAATTACACCATCCATTTCAAACCTGGCTTTCACCTTCTTCTCTCGCTCTCTCTTTCAATCTTTCTCACTCTTATTCTCTTTTCTCCCCTTTTATCTCAACTGCTGTGCTCCCGCTGTATTTCTGTAATAGACCTCTCCACATGCAGCCTGTTACACTCGCGCACGTACGCATAAATTAGGTACTTCATTTACTCTATTTGAGTAAAATGATTTCGTGCTAGTTCATACTTCTACTCCATTACATTTACAGTTAGAGGGAATTATTGTAATAATACTTGTATACCTGTTCATCCACCAATCAACAGATTGGAGGTTAAGTTTTTACACACAGCTTGAGACTGGCAGAGCTTAAGCTAGTCAATGTTGTTGCATTGAATTTCATTATGATGCAATCAAGCTCTATTCAGTAAAAATGAGTACTAGGTGGAGGTAAATTATAACTTTCTCATGATGTGTTCAGATCTTGTAGAAACCCAAATAAATACAGTTGTTTGAAGGAGATATTTTCACATTAAAATAAAAAGGTTTTGTTTTTTTACTGTGGCGTTAAATTGAGTATCAAGAATAATGTAATCTCTCTGGTATTGGTATAGACTCCTACATTTCTGGTACCGTGACGTCCCTACCCTTGACACTGTTCACTTGCTGAGCCGAGGCATACGTAGGTTCTCGTAGTCGCCGATAGGCATTAAACCTACTGGAAACTACCAGAACAAATATACCCTGTTGATTTGGCTAAGTCAGTCAAGAAGGGGTTCAGTGAGCAGAGACAATTGTTGCTTGCTACTATTACTTGAGGATCTGAAAAAAGCGAAAGGGTCTGAATCTTTCTTTTTTCACTTCTCATGCTCTCAAACACACTCATATTGTTCAACAGACAAACAGCAGACAAATATGGAAGGCCACTTGCATTTTCTCACAAACACTTACCTGTACTAGCACATTCACACATTGAGTGCCGAACGTACGCATTTCATAAGCACACACACACACACACACACACACACTTACTGTACACTCACACTGTCTGTATCTTCCCTCTCTCTCTGTTGGCATATGGAACAGTTTATCTTGCAGTTTTTCTTTTTTTCGTACCTATTAGGCAAACTCTTTTTTTAGGAACACCAGGGAGGAGAGAAAAGCAAACTCTTTATTATGATATTTTCGCCTGAGGTAAGAACAGACACACACACAAACTAAATCTGAGCCCCCCCCCCCCTGCTTCTACAGTCAAAAAAATCAATAACACGTCTCTTTTTGAAAAAAGCCTGAAAACTAATGTAAAGAGACAGTGGGGGAGTGAGAGAGTGATGCTCATGAACACCACCAACACACATACACACTTACTCTCTTTCCATCATGCTCAGTTTATCTGCTGACTGTGCTTTTCTCTTCTATTCTGTCCATCAGAAAATAGATAGACAGATAGATAGAAATGGGAGAAGCGGTACAGTAGTGAAAGCAAGTGTGAGTCGTGTCAAATTGAGGCGACAGTTAAATCGCCTTCCCTTTTTAAAATTCATTGAACGTCCATCCTCCGTCCCTCCATCACCCCATCCATCCTGTCCTCTCATATCTCTGCGGCTGAACAGCTCTGCTTTGTGTACCAGGATTAAATTCCTCAAATTTGTCTTTCACTCCCTGTGGGAGAGGACCATGCTTTTTAATTAATTGATTTTGAAATTAAGTTAGCTGCTCTCTGTGTGTGTGCGCATGGGTGTGTGTCTGTGTGGTGAACAGGGTGTGTGTGTCTGTGTGGTGAACAGGGTGTGTGTGTGTGTGTGTGTGTCTGTGTGTGTGTGGTTGTGGCGGAGTGTTTCTTTCTCTTTCCCCAACACTTAGCTCGGTAGTGGAGGGGTGGGGCTGGGTGTTTGGCCGAGTGTGTGCCTGTATTCATATATCTGTGCCTTTTGAGATTATCTGTATTCTGAGAAGCTGCAGAAATGTAAAAAATATAATATGTTGTGGTTTTATATATTCTGGTCTATTTCAATTTCTTTACACTTTTGTTTTTGAACAATGAGCTGTAGACATTCTGGCAGGTTGGATTTTGTTACCTTTGGACAGAGCCAGGCTACATGTTTCCCCCTGTTTACAGTCTTAATGCTAAGCTAAGATAATCAACTGCTGGCTGTCGATTTTTTTCATCTTAAATTTCTTTCCAAAATGTCAAACTATACATTTAAAAAATGCGTGCAAGTGGAAAGAGACGAAGTGCATGTGCCAAAAAAACAAGGACCAGGAGTTGAGCACAAAGTACCAAGGAGGCATAAAAGGGAAAGTGCCTCACTAAGTCAGTGCTCAATATGAAAGTGTTGGCTGAAATCATAAGAAAAACAGGATCTTGTGACCAGAGATGCAACAATCGATTGGCAGCTCTTTGAAACCGCCCCTTTGGCAGCTGATCAGCTCTGACCGGAGACTGGCCGATGTCGGCACAGTAAAGTCACAGCAACACACGCACTCAACATTCATCAGTGTGTAAGTGTTTCAGCGTGACTGAGGAAGATATAAAACTCACAATTTGATATAACTGCAACAAAAGGTTTATTTATATTGTTACCCTGCAACACATCACCGTCATAATGACACACCATCGCAGTTTTTGGGAATACATGCAACGTCCACAGTTGCTGCTGCAGGATTACTGGTGTTAAACAGATTCAGACTTGACAAACAGTGCTGAGCTGCTGTGATAAATGGTGATCAGAGCCAACATGAAAAAAAGCTTCCCTCAGAGTAATTACATGCTTCTACATCCCTTCACCAAACCACTTCACCTGTTGGACTGATTCGTCTTTTTCCCAACCAACACCGACCTGCTAAACAATGGAGCTCCTCCAGGAGTGTTTTTTACTCCACCTGCTAAAGTTTGTTGTTGATAAGATGTAATGTCCGTCCTAATCTATGCAGTGCAGGAAATGTCTACATTTGCAGGCCTTTACTCACCGACGGAGTGTTTTTTGTGTGCGATTTATTCACACGACAATATATATATTTAAATATTTATATATATATATATACATATAACTTTATAACTGTAATTTTGTCGTGAGTACTTTAACACAGAACGTGAATATTATGCATCACAATGCATTTTTTTTTTTTTGTGAAGCACATGCACAAAGTGGCAGAGTATCAGGTGTCTTTTTGCACAAGTCAGCAAACCGTTGCAAATGTACGGAGTGGAAGAGAAAAAACAACAGCAGCTGAATGAATCTCTTCATCCTCAGCCCATTCTGACAAAAACATTCTGGAATATGAAATCATAAGCAGTCACTTAATGTTAGGGTTGTGCCGGGTAACTTCTAGACACGTCTGTGTGAGTTTTCACACTCCTTCATAATCATCAACCAGTGTGAGGGTTCTGTGCGTTCATGTGTGAGTTCTCTCTTCTGCAGCTGTGTGGACGCTCGCTTTGTTCAACAGAGCTGCTGTTGTTGCTGAACGTCTCTCACAAAACCGCCCTCTCCAGAGCTGCGTTTGCCAGCGCAGCATGCTGCCTCAGCGCTCATAGCGCGAAGGGTTGCGTTGCTCATCAGCGGGCGAGCATTGTAGCCTATGCGTCACAGCGCTGGTGCTGGATCTGCTGCATGCCGTCAGGCCCCTCGTCGTTTGTCGCAGTGTGTGTTTCTTTGTCTGTGTTTAAGTGTGTGTGTGTCTATCTGTTTCTTTGTGTCTGTGCCATTGCCTTGTGTCTCTGAGTCAGAGTGGCTGTTTCTTTGTGTCTGCATCTTTGTGTGCATGTGGTAACCTGTGTGCATCTGTATCTCTTTGTGTCTGAATGTGTGTGCGTTTGTGTGTTTGAGGGTGTGCCTTTGTCTAAGTGCTTTGTGTCTGTGTTTTCTTTCATCTTATTAATTATATATATATATGCTTACTGTGTGTGTCTGTATTTCTGTCTGTGTGTGTGTGTGTGTGTGTGTGTGTGTGTGTGTGTGTGTGTGTGTTACCACAGCTGTATGACAGACGGAGCTCCTGCTAGACTTTATTAACAACATTTACTAGAAAATCTACTGGGTTTGTCTAAGCTGGGAGATTAAGATGTGCGCACACACACACACAGACACACACTGACGAGACTGACTCACAAAGGCACCAGGGGTTGGGGAAAGAGAGGCAATTGATGTGTGTGTGTGTTTGTGAGTTTGTGTGTGTGTGTGTGTGTGTGGGGACGAGCTTTGCAAAATCAACAAACACATGCGCTGTAGCATTCCGCCACATTCATACACAGTGCGTTCTCACATTTTCTTGTACTGTCATACATACTGCGTCACGCCTCCCACACGCAAACACACAATTTTGAATTCTCTAAAACACACACACAGGCAGTTTTAAATTAGTATGAACACATCAGATGTTTGCAGTTTTGATTTGTGTCTCTTCTCACCTGAATTGTAGCACAAAGTACCTCATGCACATACCTTATGCACACACAAACACACACACACACTCTCAAACACCTGAGAAAGAGAACCAGGGGGTTGTCACTAAACTATGAAGACATCAACGTGTATCTCTGTTTGTGTGTGTGTGTGTGTGCGTTTGCTCCCTGGTGCAGTGGCAGCAGTTGGAGTGGGTTTATCGAATTATTGGTTCTAGGAAAGGGAACGTGTGATTGGATTCCCCATCACTCATTTAAATGGAGAAGTTGGAAAGGTAGACACTTTTCAGACCTGAGGGAGAGAAGGATTCAAGGAGAAACAACCTGAAAAAGATAAAGGAATAGAGAGAGTGACATGGACATGAAAAGACATCATTCTCATGTTTGTGCGTTGAGTATGGAGCCGGAGTCTGTAAACGATCAACCAAGCTTAGCATAAAGACCGTAAACAGGCGGGAATCAGCAATCTTGGCTGAAGTTATAAAAGAAATAGAACATATGCCTTCTAATACTGCTCATTTTCACTAATTAAAACACGTACTATTTCAGTAAACCTAGAGAAACAGAAATGTAGGAACAACAGATTGTGGTTTCTTTGAGGAATTACATAATGGAAGTATGTCTTGGTTGACAACAGAATGGTGCGATGACTGTGCCCAAAATGCTAAAGTATTGTTGTCACATTTGGGTTGCCAGTCAGGTAACAAATACCATATCTGGCAACCCATCATATATCCAGAGATGTTGCACAAAAGTATGTGGTGAATGTATTTTTCCTCAAGAAGTAGTTTCAGCATGTGATAAAACCAAAAATACCCTTGTTTTCATTTCTGGCATTGTGCGGATTAACAACGTGATCATTCTGTGGTATGTGTATTTTTTCAAAGCCAGATTAGATGTTTTCTTCTGCTTTCAGTCTTTATGCTAAGCTAGGCTTAACACATCCCAGCTCCCAGGCCCTTAACAATATTTTTGAAAGTTTGTATTTCGCGAAAGGAAGCAAAGAAGCGTGTTTCTCCAACTATTGAACTATTTATTTGTAGCAGTGGTTTGACATTTTGGGAAATACTTGTCGCCCAGGAAGTCTCTGCTCCTGGACAAGACATAGTCCCGCCCATAACCCTCTGTAAATCTGCAAATTGTTGTCTATGCATATGCATCTTGTTTGGATTGAACCACATTATCACTTTAAGTCAGGCTAGTTTTTTCCCTTTGCTTCCAGTCTTTATGATAAGCTAATTGTCTCTTGGCTGTTGCTTCATATTCAGCGTACAGACATGAAAGTGGCATCAATGTTTTCATAACTCTTTGAAAGAAAAGCTAAAAAGTGTATTCCCCAAATTGTCTTGTATTCTTCCTTCAAAGAAAAGTGACCGAATTGAGACAGAGAGACAATGTCAGGCAGCTAAATAGACTGGTGGGGGTGGGGGGTCGGGTGGGGGGTCGGGGGGGGGGGGGTCAGAGAGACAGTCCAATACTCACAGAAAAGGAGAGAAAGTCAGAAAGTGCCAGACAGACCTAAGAGAAAGAGAGAGGCTGAAATAAATGAAAGAATAGAGAAAACTCATATAGAGCGAACGGGAGCCGGAGAAGTGTCTGAGATGATGAAAGAGAATCAAAAAAAGTGAGATAGAGTGATGCAGACAGGAATAGGAAAGCGGCAAATACTGCAGATAAAAAAGACAGAGGCAGAGAGTGTGATCGTTGTCGTCAGCAGCTCTCTGACTTCTGCTCGTTGACCACAGGCCTCCTCTGCACCTCATTTATTGTCAGACTTTATTTGATTTCTTTGTACCGCTGTCATTTTCCCCCCCTCCCTGTTTGCCACCCAGACACCCTGCCGCTTTTGTTTTTCCATTGCAGCAACAAAATGGCCTAGTTCTTTCCTCTAACCTTGACTTAAAGGGCCAGGGAACGCTCTTTCACTCTTTCCGGAGCTTTTGTTGAGTTGCGCTTTTGAGTATTTTTCATATATATGTTCCATTACTGTTGATCAAAGTGCTGCGGTCAGTTTTGAGGTAAACCAATGAACAAAATAAGGAGATGTTTCTTGAATTCGACACGTCCTTCTTAAAGATACCAATATGTATTTTCATGCTGCCAGCCTGTGTAAACAGTCGGCCCACCGCTGGGTTTGGTTATGGGCAGATGTGGCTTCAATTTGCCTGACTGAAGACATTTTTTCCATCTCAAATTGACTGCTGAGCTTTTGATTCGAGGGCTGACAGCATGTGTCGGCTACCAGTGAGCTTTGCATTCATTCGGAGGCAGGTTTGTTTATGCTGATGTTATTCAAAATGGTCTGCAATTAGTGACAGTTGATGGAAAGTTGAAAAAGCTCCCCAGTGACAACGCTGCATGTGATGACAGCCTGGTATGAATAAATTACGGGTTCTAAAAGCTGATCTTTAGGTTTTGGTTAGAATAATATCAAGCTGATTTTATTGAGTCTCCATCTGTGATTGTCATGTAGATGAAATAATGATTTTTCTCTGCAGCTTTTGGTCTGTCAGCCTGTAAAAGCCTGCAGTGAGACTTGCTCGAAGGAGCTTTTAACCCACCTTAAAGAATTCTGTTTGTATGTTATTGGATGTCACATGTGTACGGTGTAAAAAGCAGCTTCAGAGAGTTTTACGCCCCCACAAGAAAGCTCTGAATCAATGTTGTTCTTTTAGCTATTGTTACACGTCTCAATCCTGAATATGTAGCTGAAGTGCAGACAATCTCAACCTTTTAAAAATCAAAATCAAACTCCATTACCCTTTCCCACTCCTACTTGAAAGAGGGAATTAATCCTCACAACATTACAGGGCGAGCATTCTACCCATATCGAGCGGCCAGCAACTGCATTTAACAGGTAGCATTACACTTCAGCACGGTTTCTCACTGTCCATTACTACATCATTGATTCCAGTAAGGCTCACATTGGAATTGGATAAGATGTAAGTGAGCCGGTTTGAGTGGAGAGTTTCACCTCGTCTCCACCGGTCCCGACAGTTTAAAGCGCATCGAGCGATTGGCTCCTGGCCCGCTGTGATCTCATGACGAGGTGATATAATCCTTGTTGGTCATGGTGTCTGGGCTGCCAGTTGTTTACCATTTAGTGCGCCACAGAACACCGAGATGAATATGAATGCCTGGTGTCTCATCCCGTCTATGTGTACGTAAGAATATATGTAAGCATATGGTACGATAGCAAATGTAGTCTCCCTCAAGAGCCTGAGGACACTTCCGTTCTTCTTTTTGTGTGGGACAGCATCACAAGGTGGAACCACACTGTAAGAATAGTGTTTTGGGATGTCCCAGGGCTTCAGAGGATCTAAACTTTATAATTCAACACCACAGTGTGCTCCGTACCCTCGCTGTCTTTGCCATCTCTCCACTCCGCGGCAACAAAAAGAAGCACGAATACCATAAAACAGCTTCGTTGATGTGGAAAAAGAAATTGCTTTTTAACCGAATGTTTAATGCAGCCGAACCACAGCGAATGGTGAAATTCGCCAGCTGTTCTGCATTTACTGATCAAGACGAGCCACTGATGTTGAAGTGTGTCACATGTTCTGCTCGTGAGCTCCCTTGAAGGAATGTCATGGTTTATAATTGAACCTGTCACAGAATGTACATCATGTAATATATAACTTATTATTATTACGATTGTACAACAGGAAAAATACTGTGTTTCATGGTGGGATTCATATGCGTGATTATTCAGGTTATTTGTTTGTTTTACTTGAGCTTTGCTGTAGCAAACACTGAGTTATGTAATTCATTACCGGGAAGAATCCTCTGGAACAAGCAGCATCACGGGATGTACTGTGTCTTGTATTTGGCAGCAGCAACAGCAGTTTGTTTGGAATAACTTGAAGAAGACGCATCTTGTTTAGTGACAGCCGCAGTGGCTTAAAAAAAGGAAAAGAGTGCCACCTACAGAAGCTTATACTTCAATAGAACATCGAAGGGAAAAAAAAAACATCATGTCAGCTAACAATTCTACTTCAGCAGGATCCTTCTTTTGGCATTAGCCCTGCATTCATTTAAATGAGAAAACTGCTGTGGCACAGCGGGAGTCTGGACGCAGAGGGCTCCAGCAAAAGAAAAAGATGAAGGGTTCGCCCGGTCAAAAAAGATGAACCGGGCTCTTCCAGACTGCCGGGTTGAAGAGGGAGCTTAACCTGAAGGCAGCACTCTTGATTTACAGGTCCATTTGTGTCCCAGACTTATGCTCATGAGGTATACAGAAAGCTCAAGCTTGTAGAATATAAACTGCTGAAATTAGTTTACTTAGCTGCCTAGCTGTTTTCATCAGCAAACGTAAGGGACAGACTTAGTCCAAAGCAAATTATGGTTCTGTTTACATGCTGTTTGAGATACGTAGACGTGATCCATCAGAAAGAACTCGAGGAGGTTGTTTGTGAGAAGGGCTGCTGTGCTTTGCCTGCTGCTGCTGCTCGCACATGAGCAGATGCACTCTTTCATACTCTTTGATGCAGATTTTTAGCTCCCTTCCTCTGCTCCTCTTCCTCCGACTCCCTCACACACTCAACACACACCTTTCCTCCTCCCTTAGGCATGTCTAGTAGAAAGCCATCCCTCTCCTCTCCTGTCAGTGGGAACAAATGAGCCGAGGCATGCTTCTTAGTGTGTCGGTGCGAGTGCGTCTCCTCTGGCCTTCCTCTTTTTTTTTGCTTCCCCCAAAAACACAAACACAGAAAGAGACTCACACACATTATACACACACACACACCTGTTCTGCGCTGTTACCCTCTGACAGATCACTGACATGCCATGTCTAGGCCATCCTGCACTGTGTGTGTGTGTGTGTGCGTGTGGTTACCCCCGCCCACCCCCCCTACTATGTCAGTCTGGCCATTGGCATTTCTCAAGGAGCTGAGGGAGGAAGGGAGTGTGGGGTAAGGATGAAGGGTGGGTGAGGGCCTTGATGTGAGTGTGTTTGTTGTCAGAGGGTTTATTAATAAAGATGACCTCGGCCAGAGTTGCTTTTTCCTGGCTCCTATTTCGAGAAGAATAATTAAATGTGTATGTATTTATACCTGAATTTCAACGCCTTCTCCTGTCTTCTCTCGTTCTCCTTTGTCATCTTGTGGCAACAGTCTGAGGTTGTTGCACTGTCTGCTCAGGCTCATAATGCGTCTTTGCGTGCATGCAGTCTCATCTATGTGTGTGTGTGTGTGTGTGTGTGTGTGTGTAACAGGGATAATCCGTCTTGATATAACTCCTTTGTGTCTCAGCGTACGTGGATGTGATTATGTGCTTCATTATGTCGGGCTAAGCAGGTTCAGTCCACTGTGTGCGTGTGTGTAGACGTCGGTTACCTGCTTTGTGTGTTATAGAACAGATGTCCCCCTCACAAGAATAGGAAGATGAGTCATTTCCTTCAAAGTGCAGGGTATTTCTGCCTGTCACCACTGTGACTTGGTTAAAGGGTCAGTTCACTTGTATTTCCTCTCCGTCCATATATTTGCATTGCTTTCTGTTGCTGCAGGATGGTTTGTGCAGGATTCAAACAGCTTCTCCAGCATTTTCACTAGATACTCAAGTTGTAATGCAGTTTCCATGCAAGAGCACTTTAGAACTGTGGTAAACATGAGGAAAATAAAACCCCAAATATCTGCATGTCCCATTACTGTATCACTAGAGGTAAGGGAGAAAATATGTGCTTGTAGTTTGGGTGAACTGATGCTTAAAAGATAGGATTAGGATTAGCAGAATTGGGTGAGTATGATAGACTGTATGTGGAGTCAGGTGAGGTTGAGGCAGACATGGTCAGTAGTGGAAGGTGATATCATTTGTTTAGCTGTCGAGCTCCCCTTTGTATTGGCCCCCCAAGGCTGGAGCTGCCGCCTGAGTGGGAGAGCAAGCCCAGCAATGGGCCCCCAGGGGTCCTGGCAGTTACCATGGAGGGGGAGGGTGGCCCTCATTTTGCCCTCTGTCTGCCTCACCGCGATTAACACAGAGGCCATTAGGGACAGGACCCTCCTGCAGCCTGGGAGAGCCACGTAATGAGATAATGCATGGAGCTCCTGCTGCTACTGTCAGACACACGCACATGCTCGCGCAGAGGACAGATGCAAATACGCACATGTGCACATATTAAGCTATTACCCAATGGGAATATGCATGTGGTGGATGAACACACACACTAACAGGAGTAGATGCGTGAATTGATGCACGTTCACATATATTAACCTTTCTCTCCGTCAATAATCCTTCCCCCCCCCCCATGTAGGGTTCCCTGGCTATTTGCTATTTCAGCAGCAGCTCTGAGAGGAAAGCTAATGAAACAGGATATTCCTGCCTCTGGTTATTCCACAGGAGAAGAAGAAGAAAAATCACTCTGGCTTTGACCTTGAATTAGTCTATAATATCAGAGTATGCAGAGACTGGCTGCGTGTTCACTGATTCACTGGCAGGCACCATTGTTCTTCAGGGCCCACGCAAGACCTGAAATGCTGCGTGCTCCCCCACAGTGGTTCAGGGTCTCCTTCAAGGAGACACTGAGTCATAGAAGGTTGGTCGTCTTTGGAGAGTTCAATCACACAAGTCAGGACCCACGCTGTGAAATTACAAACAGAAAAAAATAAAACTTTTTAAAGTATACTTTTAATGGATGCTTCTTTTCTCATGCATTTAAGAAAATAAAGACGTCTTTCTCTAACAGGTCAGAATGCCCTGAAACTTAGCTGTTGCATAAATGGGTGTCAACGCGCAACCAAAGAAGCATCGAATGTGTATTAGTACGTGTAGGTATCTGTTAACGGCAGAGAAACGGCATCAACGGGAAATGGAGGCTTAAAAGAAATAAAGAGACGGGCTAGTGTCTACTTTTTTGTTTATCCACTTTCAAGCTCAATTTCACCACTCAGTCACGTGACTTTGCTTTGAAACATAAATGACCAAAACATACGGAATCAACATCAGGATGAACTTATCAAAATATGATTTGCAAAGTACAATATTCCCCTTACCTATTAATAGATAGTGAGGGTTGAATCTCCATATTTCAGTGGAAAAAGTTGAACTTAAAGCGTACTTCTGTATTTTTTAACCTGGACCCTATTTTCCCATGTTGTTGAGGGTACTAACAGGGACAGCAGTTTTGTATTGAGCGAGAGCAATATAGAGCATTGACCCCGCAGAGAAAAAAACGGTTTGTTATTGTGACTAACCAAGTCTTGCTCGTTCTGAAATCTGAAAAAGTATCTCAGACCTCAATAACTCTATTTTTTTATTTAGTTATTCATTATTAGCGGCTCGTCGTCAGCGTGGCAAGCTGTGAACATATCCATGATATATTAGGAACACTTCCTCACACATTTCCACATTTAGCAACATTTGCGTTCATTTGGAGTCATGTTTCAGGTCCAGTATTCATTCTCTTTGTAGCTCTGTTTTGGTCTCCACAAAAGAAAGAAAGCTCTTTAGCTGCTAAATGCTCCTCTACGTTCTCAGTAGCCTGTTGCTAACTGTGTGTGTGTCTGCTGATTGGCGCTGGGTACCACGGGTTTAGCAGAGCTTAAAATAGCTGCCTGCTGAAAACAGAGGGGATGAGACCTGTAAGAGTGAACCAATACGGTAAAGTTGACAGAAGCGCTTTTTCAGCATTCATATCATTATCTGACATTTCACAAGATGAAAAAGTTGACTTGTGTTTTGACACCCATAAAGAGTGTGCCGTGAGAGAAGCAGGAATCCAAAGTGAAAGTGGTCCCGTGAAAAGGCCTGTGTAGAGCGTTTCTATCAGAGGGCGCCTCAGCCCGACGGATTTGTCCGGCTTTACTCCTTTATGAGACAAATATTGGGATAAATCTCCTCACCAGCCCGGGCCTTGTTATGAAAAGGCCAGGGCCCAAGTCAGTGCTTTACTATCACATCCTCCCTCTTATGTCAACAGATGTCTCACACAACACACACACACAGAGCAGTCACCCCTCTCGTTTTTCAGGGCTTTCCTCTTCTCTTAAAAGTCAAAAATACTTCTACTAATTCACTCTCTGCCCTTATGTGGTGATGTCATCTATTTTAACTTTCAAAACAGATGTCAAGTGTCTGTGATATATAGCGGTTGTGGGTGTGTTGTGGATGTATTGACAAATGTGAGCTTTTTTTTCCTCTTCCTGTATGTCTTCTTCGGTTTAGCTCACACACCAGGTGCTGCTCAGTATTTTGTGTCCGTGGCGGCTCCTGTGTGTTCTGGCACAGTGAGAATAATAATCACGGCTCCTCAGCTCAAACCCAATATCTCTTGCCAAAAGCATCCAACGCAGGCAAGCAGAGGAATTGAATGGATGATAGTGGAAAGGTCCCACTTCACTGAGAAAAAGAAAAATCACAATCACTTTATGTGTTGATATCAACAAATGCAGAGTTTGTGGGGTTTTCGTGTCACGCTGCAGAGACAATAGGACTTCAAACCCTCTCGTTCACATTGCCAAAAACTCGGTCGATGCGTTTTGACCGACTGCAGTGCCAAAGGCTTTGATAGCATCTGTGCTGTGGGCTGCAGTTGCAAAGTTCGGAGCTGGCAAAGAGAGCATTTTCCTCTGGTACTGCTAATGTTAGAGCAGTCATGAAATATAAATAGCTAAAAGTTTACTGGCCATCTTAACAATGGGTGTGCAACCACTCTCCATCTCTTTTTCTGACCGAAAGATATTAAAATTTTTGAAGGCTAACAAGCAACTCTTCATTTTATGAAATGTTTGCTAGTTTTAGTCTACAGTCCAATCAATTAAAGGCGATCTGGCAACCCAAGAGTCTAGCTATTCATTACAGCTGATAAAAGTGGTATCAAATTCATCGTTGATCAAACATCAGGCATCTTTGTGAAAATGTCAACAATAATTGTCAAAGCCACATGTCTCTCAAAGCCTATGAAAGGAGTGGAAACACAGAGCAGAAACAGTATTTCACACACAGGGCAAAGCAGGAAGAAGACAAATGGTAAACGGCCAGCTGTATATCAGTCATTTCTACAGAACACTGAATAATCGATCCTGCAGTAGAGTACGGATGGACGTGTCTCATGAGGGATCTCAATGGCAATTGACTCTGTCGTGCCTCGGCGCTGATAATGACTCCAGCAAATGGGGGCCACCTCTAATTTTAGCCCGTAAATCCAAACCCGTGGGTAACAGGCTGCACTTAGAGGCGTCACAGTTTACGACCGAATCACTCAGGGCGACAAAGACCGTAAAGTCAGGCTTTGCAGCTCAAGCTTTCTTTTTTAAAGGGGTGTGAGTGGTGGTGGTGGTGGTGGAGGAGGCGTGGGCGGGTGGAGTGATAAGGGGTTTGCAGTTGGCATTCATTGCACAGATCTCACTCTGACCTTGGCCAGATGTCCACCAAGATGGAGTGTGTGTATGTGTGTGTGTGTAAATACATATATATGTGTGTGTGTGTGTCGTCAGCCACGCTTTCGGAGAGTGCTCGGCTCTAATAGGGACTGGCAGGCATTTTGTTGGGCTTTATTGCCACATGCCTCTTCCAATCCTGTCGCTGATTAGAGCTGCCATTACTGGCACACACACACACACACACACACACACACACACACACACGCGCGCGCTTACCAGGCCAACCCACACACCTTGGCACACGCTCAAAGCTCAGGCCTTTGCATGCCATTAGCATCCCATTGCGTTGTCTTGTGCACCGATCAAACGGAGCAGAGTTGTGCTCTTGTCGAGGCAGTTTGGAGGAAGTGACGGGTACATCGTCACTCCACTTTTATTCTGCTCATCAGGGTGCTGTCAGCTCAGACAATGTCAAATTTGCTGCAAAGCAATTATAGGCCCGGGCTGTCACAACTGGGCCTGATGAAGAAGGCTCCTACACAACAGCAACACACAGTCCGGCACACTCTGCCATGTTCACACACGACGTGGGTACACGACACATCCACCCACCCACCAACGCGCACACACACGCACAACGCATGCATTTACAATAAGCATTGCAGGCGATTAGCTCAGAAAGTACAGGTTGAAACTGTTAGTCATTGCTGATTCATAAGCGGCTGGCTGGCTTCCACACAGCTCCTCACTGTGCTGCCTGTCAAACACACAGGCAGCTGGAGGTGTGTGCGTGTGTGTGTGTGTGTGTGTGTATGTGCAGGTGTTCTTGAAATCCTGCTTTTTAACCAGACCCCTCTACTCCCCCTCCACTTCGACCCTTCTCCTCCTTTCCTCCTTGTGTGTGTTTGTGTTTTGGAAGAATATGTGTGCGCATTGGTTTGTGTGTAGACGACGTGCTTGCATGTGTGTGTGTGTGTGTTTGTGTGGAGCCTTGCAGGCGTTTGGCTGCTGTTTTTCCCTGGATGAAGCCAATGGAAAGCTGAGGTCTGGATGACTTACTTATTTAGGAAAAATCTACCAGAGATCGCCAGTATGCTGCTGTGCTGTCACATAGTCGTGTGTGTGTGTGTGTGCGTGTGGGTTCATCCAGTCCTATAGGTAGCACAGCCAGTGGCCTCAGTAGAAGCAGTATATTTCATTTCGGAGAGATTTTTTTTTTTCAAACAGCCTTTAAAGTTCTTTTGCTGCCGCTAAAGCTTCAGCAGACACGCCGCCGGTTCAGTCCCAGGTGGAGACTCTCACTGAAGGGTTAAACGCTCTACCAGAAGCAGTTAACACACACATACACACTCGCGCTCACATGGTGAGTGACTCATAGCTGTGATGTTTCTCATTTAGTCTAAATTCACTTTCAAGCGCATTTAATTAAACTAACTCGATTTTGAAGGACCTGCCATCAAATTGATTTTTACGTAACCTGCTTTTTTATGTTCTTGCAACCATCAAAAGAGGATTCATCCCGTCTCTGGGTGCTCTCTTTCTTTGGAAAAGCAAGTCAATGGAAGGTTTCACATTGTCCCCTCCCAGTGATGAAGGATTAATAGATTTCTTTTGGGTTGAGAAAATCCTTCTACTTCTTTGGATAAATAGGCCATTTGAAAAGCTACTGTGTTGCTACAAGGTTTAAAATGCAGCTGTTTTAGTTGACATTTTGGAGAGACACAGTTTTTATTTTTGTTTTCATGTAACAAAGGCATCATGCCATTCACATAAATTTGCCAAAAAGTCTAAATTAGAGACGCTTTTCACAGATTTCTGATTTATTTTTTGTGAGTTATGTCAGGGTTTCTGGGGTTTCTCGCATTCAATCAGTCAAGTCTGATGGACGTCACAGCTTTTCCAGTCGATATAGTGCAGAGCAGTGTGCACACAGTGTAGCGGGGTTTCCAGTGTCTAGTTTATTGACAGCAGTGAATGAACTATATGATGTGTCGGAGTTTTTTTTTGTTGGCTCTGTATGCGCCCTCTGTGTAACACTAGCTGGCCCATACGTTACCGACAGTATCTGCTTGGCTCTCGGCGCTCTCCTCGTCATTAGTGAGCCATTGATGTTGACATGAATCTTAGCCTCTACACACACACACACAACCTACACACACACACACACACACCGGCTGAGACTTGGCAGTTAGTTATGTGATCTGCAGTGTGATCCAATGAATGTGAGCAGCCTTAAGCGTCCAGGTGTGTGTGTGGCTTTGTATGTCAGAGTGTGTGTTTGATGTGCGTATTAGGACACAAAACAGCAATTAAAACAGAAAATCAAGTCAATGTCTGCTCATTTTCCGCATCAAATTCAACTTCTGTGAACTTCGGCACGTATGGTTCATGCCATTTGCCATTGACCAACAGCAACATAGCTTATCTTTGAAGGAAACGGAGAGCGCCAAATGGAGGAAGCTTTTGTAGCTTTTTAGCTGTTTTTCTGTTGCATCATCCACTTTTATATAACCTCCCTTTGTACAATCTGCTCCACAAATGAGGGATGATTTTCAGACAGGAGTTGATGGTGCCATATGTTCTGAATACAAGTTTGAACGACCACTCAAACCACTTGCAGAGGTCGGCTCTCCTTTTGTTCCTCTTTTTTCTCACTGGTTTGCAAAGCTGGCTTCATCTATCTAAATTTCGAAAAAAAACAATAGATACAAGTGTGCCCGACCAAAATGCTCAAGAGACGCATTTGTTCCACTAGCTGCCGTAACTCAATGCTATCTATCAATTAGCATTTTGAAACCTTTAATAAAACTAAACAACAATTAAATAGTTTGCCTAAAACTACAGCTCCCATAGAAAAATACTGCTTTATTACTTTGGTTCTCTATTGTGACTGACTAGGGCTGCCATGTCCCTGTCTGGCTAGCGTGTTCGTGGCCAACTCGCCAGCTTCAGTAGTTCACCAACTGTCTGTGTACATCTGAGTAGAACAGCTGTTTGTATGCGTGTGTATTTATGCGTGTGCTTATGGCTGCCAGGTCTCCTCTGAGAGAGACATTAAAATGATTAAAGCAGCCGTGCCAATCTCACATGGACTTATGTGCACGCACACACAGACACACAGACAACCACCCCCGTCACTCATTAACCTTCTCTTGTTCTTCTCCTCTTCTCCTTTAGCCCAATGTGAACTTCATCTGAGTCAAGTGTCTCGATTCAACATTCACAAAGACGAGAGAGAAGCAGGAAAAAACAACCTGAAAGGGAGATCAAGAAGAAAGCACACAGACGCGCGAGGGAGGAGAAGAAAAACAAGTAAGGCCGTAAAAACAGAAGAACGGGTGGAGAAGAAAAACAGCAGCATCTTTTTTCTGCCTCCTCTGAAACCTTCAGGGGGGGGGGGGGCATGTAAAATGAGCGAAGAATCAAAAGAAAGTGAATAGGAAAGGAAAACCATGCAGGAGGGACGGGAGTGGTCATTTTCAAAACAGGATGAGGAAATTACAGGTATTTTCAGGTACGCCTTGAAAGAAATGAGACTGGAGCGAGACAAAGAGAAAGCAGAGGAGAGCATGCTTGAGCCGGGAGATAATAAGAAAGCAAACAAAAAGTAGAATTTGAGTGGGATATTGGATTTCAGATTTCAGGGCATTTTCCTTCAGAAATATGCTGATGGTTATGGGTTTGAGAGTGTGTGCTCGCACCCTTTCCTCTTGTATGTGTGAGTGAAGGTGAGGCAGCCATATTTCGCCGAAGGGTAAAAGTGGAAAACAAGGAAGAAAGGAAGGAGAAGAAGAAAAGAGGAATTGATGGATTGCAGCACTGCCACTAGCAAAGTGAATACGGCAGGCCATGCACAGAATTTAAAGTTAAGGTTTACTGATTTTATGAGTTTATAGTTTTAGTCTAAATGCATCAAAATATATAATGTAATTTCCACTTTATCTCTATATTTATAGCTAGAGTTAACATTTGAAAAGGTATAAAGCTGGATATCAATCAAAAAGATAAGGCAATTAAGGTTTTTTCTTAGATTACAATCATTTGAAAGCACAATAACCAATTTTAATTCTGATATGTCGGGTAAATGTGTCACAATAAGCTTACGTTTTTGGGGACCTACCTTTGACAAATTGTCCAGATTGTTCCCTCATGCTGTCCACATCCCAACTCAATGCGAGCCGGGCCACTTCGGCATGCGTTCTGGCTGCTCGGATCCCAATGCGTGCAAGAACCGATCTTGGAGCTCACGGATTTGACAGTCAATGCTTCCTGGCAACAAAAGAAAAATGTGTTACCACAGCCTTAGCTGTCTAAGGCTGTGGTAACACGTTTTATAATCATAGGCCTTGTTCAGACTGCCATATCCAGAGTTTATCCAGATTGATTTTACAAAAGGGTGGACAGCAAAAAAACAACAACACACAAAATATGGATCCAAACCACATTTGAGGTGGTTTGGAATGCGTTTCCAATCGTATTTCTACAGACGCGTCTCAGTTCGGATGCTCTGTTCGCTCAAATCAGATTTTAAAGTGCGATCCAATGTGATCGATTGTAAATAACAGTAAGGACAGTCTGTCTGAAAGATCTGAGAAACAAATCTCCATAGAATCGGGAGTTGTAATCCATAACCAACACTCCATTGTGCCCTCTTTACTCCTAAAATCAGGCCCATGCCCTTGTCATAGTGGAACGCTGGATATCATCATGTATGATGTGTATGTGAGAGAGACTGGTGTATGAGGCCGTCTGATTTACAATCCGTTGTCGGTTTGGTCAAAGCGAGTGGTACTAGACTCAAGTAATTATTTGCATCCCAACTTCCACACACAGAGCACAGAGAGGGATGCACTGAAGCGCACACAAATACCGTGACAACAACGGCCGATTCGTGCACACACACACATGCTGCAAACACAGAGGCGTGAAAAAAAACAGCCTCAGGCAACATTGTTCTGTTAATCAATGCATATATTTTCTGCAAGTGTGTGTATGTGTGTGTATGTCTCTCACACACTGTCACAATATCCCCCGTTCTCTCTAATAATTCTGGTAGTGTCTCTCTCTTTCTCTCTCTCTCTCTCTCTCTACCTCTCATACTGCGCGTTTATCTCTGTGAGGATATTGGTTGACGATCATAAATAGCTTTCCCCTGACAGGGTGCTATCATGGCCACCGAGAGCTTTGGGAGGAGAGGAGGGGGAGAAAGGAAAAATAAAGAGGGACATTACGGTCAAAGGAGGGAGATGGAGAGAGCAATAGAGGGAGGAAGAGGAAGGTGGAGGTTATGTACATCAAGGCTGGGTGACAGGTGTCAGGTATCCACAGATAAATGTACTGCTCATGTAATATAACACCACATACTTTATTCCTAATCTTGTTTTTGTTTTTTTTGTATATTGTATAATATTTTAGTGACTCAACTCCCTGTCTCCCTGCAATTATGTTTCACGTTAAAACACTTACAGTGCCTCAAAGAGCATACAGTATGTCTGCTCCTTCCTGGTAGGCTTTTAATGTTCTCCAGGAAGTGTTGCGTTTCAACCACCACCAATGTCTTTTTACATTTCTGTTTGTGCCTGGTTAAAAAAATGGTTCTATATCATGGTTATTGTATTGATTAAATCAGTGCTGTGTTAATGTACGTTATGATGAAATGCTTTTAGGCTCGTTAATCACATCAGCCAGTATTTGAGTAACGGCTTTCCTTTGAGACTTACAGTATGTTAACTCTGTTGCAGTAACAAGAGGCCTCTGCTGCCACTTGTAAGTATATTGACATCGCCCAAGTGTCCTGGCACACACGGGTTCCCCTCCGTCGGGTTTGATGAGGTGGACGGGCGTGTGCCTGCCGCATCTCGCATTCCTCCGTCCTCTCTCTCTCTCTCTCCACGCAGCAGCAGCAGTCCTTGTCTCTCTATCGATCCCAGCTTATCTTCCCGTAAACCTGGACTTTTTTTTCTCTCCTGCTCGCCTCGCCACCTCCTATATACCCTCCTCTCCTTCCTCCTCATTGCTTATCGATCAGCCCGAGTGTTCAACAAAGTAGAGAGCAGGCAGTGGTTAATGTAGAGCCGGGCCAGAGGAGCGCTGTATGAAGTTTCATGTATCGTCTTTCCCTTTTAATGGTCCCACTCAGGCTCTAATAGACCCTGTGTTAGGGCGCCGAGGCCCACTTCTCTTCTCACTCCTCTCACCTTTCACTGCACCTCTCTTCTCTTCATCAAATATCTGTCTTTGCTGTAATGTACTGGATGTCTTCCAGGTGCATTTTTAGCTGATGGGTGTTGATTTCCCTAACTGTTTAGCTGTCGTTGGCAGATTTTTCTTCATACATTTATTCATCCAAGGAAGGATCTCCTTCTGCTGAGTATGCACACGCTTCTTTAGCAATGTCCTGCTTTGCATTTTTTCTTTTTTACAGTAAATGCACATTCATTCCTGGGAGCTGCCCAGTACAACCACAGTCTGCTAATTTTGGCCACTGGGAACTGCCCAGCACCAAAAGCACAACTCGTTCATCGTGTCTAGTCTTCTCTCAGTCACTGAGCACATTGAACCTAGCTTGGTTAAGTGCTTTGCTCAAGGGCAGTTTCTTTATTAGTAGTTGTTGAGTCAGGGAAAAGTGTCTCTCGCTATTTGCTTTTACAGCTTTTGCTTGCCTTCCAGGGATTTGAATGGCTTATGAATGGAAAGTAAAACAGCAAAGTAAAAGAATAAAAGTGCAAGCGCATAATCGCCGTGGGAGACGGGGTGGTGACCTCCATATTTGTAATGACTAGTCACCAAATGCCTCCAAAAGCTAAAGGTTAATGTTCTCCCCTCAATATTCAGTGTGAAACCAACTGCAGAACACACTGCATGCTCGCTAAACCGCTCCCGCTTCCTGTCGGTGTTCATGTCAACCAGCACTAGTGGACACAACACAGCTGTGCACGTGGCCTGTGAGCACGTTCCAAAGTTGTTGGCCATTCTGTGTGCTCCGCGGCATGTACAGTTGATTACTATGGCAGGTGTGCTACAACATCACTGATTCACATGTTAACTATAAAGCAGTGTGTTACTGCTCACATCTGGTCGGTTGTTTATCAGGCTGGTGGATAGTTTCATTAAGTCACTTTTCTTTTGAAAGTGTAATTGTCTAAACAGTTCTGCTGTGAGCCGTTAGTGCTTTATTTGAATGCAGTGATGGCTGTTCATTGACTTAACCTTAAAGGTCCAGCGTGTAGGATCAAACGTGAGCCGGCAATTGCAAAACCTCAATAAAGTCGTAGGCACAACGGAAGTCAGATGGCGGCTGGTGGTACAATGGTGTGGGGACTCTGTAGCTCACGTAACCACAGTTTCACAAGTGTGCCAGGTAACTAACCGGATAACCTGCGGGAAACAAGAAAAGACAAAAAGGCTCGCTCTACAGTCAGTGTTTGGTTTGTCCATTCTGGGCTACTGTAGAAACATGGCGATGCAACACGGCGGACTCCGTAAAGAGGACCCGCTCCCTATGTAGATATGAAAGGCTCATTCTAAGCTAACGTAAAAAAACAAGAATTCTTAGTTTTAGGAGATAATACGCTGATGAAAACATAGTTATGAATATGATATTCCATTTCTGCTAGTTCCCCGGAATGCTACGTATAAGTTTATCAAAAAAGCTAGTTCATGTGTCTAAATAAGAAACTTTACCATTACTATCCCTCAGCCAACAAAGTCACTCTCACAAGTCTGTCGTGTCTCCTCCCTTCAGTGCTGTATTTCTCTCTATCTGCTGTCATTCTATTCATCTCTTTGTCAGGGTAACCCTCCCTCCCTTCCTGCCGACTTGCTACTGAGGTGTGTGGGTTGTTTCTATCGGAGTCCAGCTAGGTGTAACCTTTCTGCCCCATGGCACCTCACTGGGATCCAGGGCTCTGGGCTCAGCGTGAACTCCTGAATTCTTCCAGAAAGAGAAGCACAAAGAAGTGACCTGAAGAGAGGGGATGAAAACAGAGAGAGTGGGAGGGAAAGAGAAAGAGTGCTACTGGATGGACAATTAGACACCTTAGGAGCATAGTAGGCGGTCTCCCCAGGCCAGAATACAATTGTTTCAGAGACTGGCAGGCAGAGAGTGAAACCAGAGCGCGAGGGAGATATTGTGTGCGTGGGCGTGTGTGTGTGTGTGTGTGTCACAGTGTTTTGCATTCACACGCCCAGCGGTTGTTTTTCCCGAAATGAGACAGTACGTCGGGTGCCCGCAGGCCTCAATATGACCATTTCTATTATTCAGAGCTGATTACAGCGCTAAATCGTACAGCAGTGAATGCTTTTTAATGAGCTTTGAAAGACAACAGAGAAAGTTTGTCGGCTTTTTTGTTTGTCTGAATGTGGCCGGCGGGGGAACAGGGCATATTTGCGGGAGTGATTTGATTAGTGCGCTGGTGTGCGAGGAGCAGGTTGCAACATATGCGAGTGGTGAGACTGAAGATGTGTAGCCTATGAGCGGGTGTGCATATGACACGTGATAAAGAATCCTTTTATGTTGTGCATGTGTGCACAGTGTTACATCCACATAAATATATGTGGATTTATGCAGATATATTTCTGTATAGGCCATATATCTGTGCAGCAGTTATATTTAGTATTTAAATAAGCACCAAAAAAACTAGTTCGTCTGGATGAAAGTGAAAGTGTGCGCGTTTGTGTGTCGCCTTGAGCATGACTGATCGACTTGTGGCTTTATGGTGATCATTGAGTAGTACACACACACACACACACTTAGATATGTGTATTGATGAAAGGTCCGAGCGCTATCCCAGCCTCCCCCATGCAGGCAGGTCGAGGCAGGGCACAGTGCACGTGGGTTTTACCATTTCTCTCTGCCCTCATGTGCGCACATCAGACACAACATACGGAGCGCTGACAGCACAAGGTCGACCAGAGAGAAAAGAGGGAGAGGGAGCCCTTGATAGACAGACTGAGAGAGAGAGAGAAAAACACAGACTCTGTGTCTGCTCGCACATACGTAACCTGGTTAATGTGGCTTTTCTGAGGTAATCTTATTTCATACATTTCAAGTAAACGAAAAACATGGTTTCCACAGTCAGATTAAAGGATTACGAGTAATCTGGTTGATGTAGCTAGATGGGGAATCTATCACTGATGTTAAGGGTGGGCGATGTGGAAAAAATATTATATGATTTTTTTTCTTGTCTAAAAATATATGCCCTTTCGACATAACACCACACCAAATTCCACTCTCAAACACTTTAAAGTTTGTTTAAAATGTCCTTCGATATTCACCAGTTACCTTTCCAAAGATTTCTCAATATCCACATGAACCGCTCTTCCCATTTCTGTATATTGCTTTTGCACAATGCTAACGATCCCTCTGTAAAGGCAGATCCTAGAGACATTTTAATCGTTTACGATATAGTATTGTCATATCGCACACCACTAACTGACGTTGCTTACATTCTTACTGCAATAGTCCGTGTCCCATATATTACACTGAGAATAACTACAACTAGTGACACCTAAGTATACGTTCATCTAACCACTATGGTTAGTTAGGTTATATTTGTTTCTATATACCATGATGTAGGTTTTTTTTAAATAATATTTCAAACTGGAAACAGGGTGGAAAGCTTCAGACAGTAGAGTTCTACAAACAGCACATGACCAGATCTGCTCTTCTTACTGATTAGCACCTTTCACCAGAGACTGATACTGAGTGAAATTAGCTGCTGTAGTGATTGGCTGGAATTAAAACCATGAACCTCTTGGGTACAGGCTTGAAACCCAATGATTAAAAGCATTTGCGAACAGAACAAAAAAAGTCTCCACTCAAACTAATGAATTTCTTTCGGCTTGGTTTTCAGCTCCTCGAGGTAGATAATAATCGCTGCAAAGGGAGTTCATAGATTCAGTCAAATACCTCTCAAATATAGAAAAACTGAATCTGGTGTATTGCTAAGTATGGTTGTCACGTACAAGAAATTTGCTTAGGCGTATTGGTACATAACATAAACATAGTGTCATTACAAAAATCAAGAAACATAAATAATGAAAAATGAAAAAAGAGTCCATGTCAGTGGGGGTCCCGGGCTTCATTTATGAAGCCAGTTGCGGATGGCAAGAAAGTGTTTTTGTGGGGTTTTGGTCCTGATGGACCACAGCATCCTGCCAGAGAGGACTGATTAAAAACCTTTGTGTGCAGTGTGGGGGTGGTCTGCCACTATCTTCAGGGTTCTGGAGGGTCTGCAGATTGCAGCCAGTCACCTTCTCAGTGGCGCGAATGATATGAATACTGGTGATGGAGGAGGTAATGATGGACTAGATGATGGCCGTTGCTATTTACAACATTGGCATTAATTTGGAATTATGTTCACCTGAAGAATGTAAGTCCAATATCTATCTGTTTTGGTCTCCCCACCTCCTAACAGATGTATCTATCTCTTAAGGTGCTAAATGCTCCACTATGTTCACCAGCCACTAGCTGGTGAACAATGTATAACATTGAAGTTACAACGAGACGCTCTAAAACACTGAAGCCGAATGGAACTGTGAGTCTGTGATAATTCTCTATGAATTCATCAGTGCGAGAGGCCCCTTTCAAGTTATATGTAGCCATTTGGCCCACAATGTTAAATATGTATTGGTGCAGCTTGAATATCTGGTTAGAAGCTTTACAAAGTTGTCAAAAACGTTTGTGTTATCATATTATCCTGCCCAGTAATTTAAATCTAAATCTCTGTAACACGTCTCCTGGTTACTGCATCAAATATGGTCTTATCAGTAAAATTGGGAATCAACTATAATTGAATCTTTGTACTGAAAGTTCAACAGCTGAAATTAAATACCCCCATGCCACGTCCATTCCCCAAATGATTGGATTAAGGTCTGACTCCATCAGGCGTGCGTTCACCGCTACAGACCAAAGGCACAGATGGTCTCGCCGTCCGATTAGCTGGCCGTCAGTCTCTCTGGCTTCATCTCCACAGCACCTCCTCTTCTATCACTTCCTCGGGTCTGAGCAGGTGTTTGGCCCGCAGTTAGAGTCCAAATCAGATCCATTTCATCTGTAATCAGCGGGAGCCCCTGGCACTGATGGAAGAGATCAGAGCGCCGATCAAAGAATTATAAGCCGACCACGCCTGACCGGCCAACCATGCCATGACACGGACAAGGCGAGCTGTGGGGGGGGGGTGATGTGGCCGAGCGAGCAAGAGCTACAGCAGGGATGAAAGGAGTGAAGATGGAGATTTGAAGATTTGAAGGCCTGCAGAATCTCCCAGGGGGGGAGACATGAAAGAGCAGGGCTGTGGGGGGAGGTGGCAGCGAGGGAGGCAAAGATGTTGCACTTCACACTCTCATGGGAGGACATTATTTTATTTTTTGACATTTCCATCAAGTGGAAATAGATTGTTTAAAGTCAAATGCGGTGCTCCGTTCCGCTTCAGTTTGAGGTAATTAGGATGGGAGGTGAATTCCAATCACCATCTGAAAGGAAAGTCAATGACATTAACTTGATGCAGTTGAATTGCTAGATGCCCCGCTGCTGGTTAGCAAATCATTAATTGTGTGCAAATATGGGAAATCATGTGCTCAGGTGCATGAAATTTGATGGGTGGCTCGCATATTGATGGTAGCAGTTTTAAAGGGGTATTCCAAACACTTTTTTTAGAAGATGATAACACCGCGTTGGATGTTTCAGAAGGACTCTGCTGCTTGCACAGTCACGTACTCTTTCAAATTAGTTCTTACACACATTCACACACTGCAGCATGCAGCTGATCAAGCAGTCTTTCATCTGTGCCAGCACTTCACCCACACACGCAGCCATAAACACACAGCTCTTTAATGTGAGTCGGTCAACATAAAGATGCAACACTCGTTTTTTTCCCACCTATATTCTCAGCTATGCTAGTTAATGCTATCACTTGCAGGCTCACTCGTGCTTGCTATTGCTTTAAACCTTGCCTTCAAACACACACTCCACCTGCTTTAAATGTCCACGCGTATCTTTGTACAAAGACTCTCAGATGCTGAGTATGTGGGTGTGTGTTTCACTGTCAATGGAGTGTCCCTGTTTGCTCCATTAACTGATCACTCTGAATAAAAGCTCTGTTGTCTTCATCGTTCTTGTCACTGTATGGGGAAAAGCTTCTCAGTAATGCGGAACCTTCTTACAGCCCTGTTGCACGCATGGCTCAGCAAGACTGTGAATAAGTGCGAAGAAATAGCACAAAAGAATTAAAGTCCTTGATGACGTCCCTCACTTCATATCCCACAAGTCATCAGTTTACCAGGGAGCGCTGTAACATGATATTTATTTCATTCCAGTTTCACAGCCATTTTGCTCTGGACTTGAACCGGGAACTCTGAAATCTCCTCTTTGATATGTTGCCCAAGCCGAGCCATTGTATATTTTTACATTCATATTTCAGGCGTTATTTAGCTAGAGCTGCTGAGAGACTTAAACCGTGTGAGTTTAGATTCAAATCACCAAAATAGGTTTTTTGAGGGCTGATCTCTCATCTCTGATCAAAATGTTTCAGCTGTATAAAATCATATAAATTGGTGAAATTATCATATGATACATCTGCTTCCAAGGCTGTCTGGTGGGTTCACAGACTCTCAGATAACATCTGAACCACCAGAATATTAGCTGAACTCGGGTTACAAATTATCATTTGGCAGTGAATCCTTCTGTGTGGAAAGATATCATGTTGTTGCACAACTGATCTTGAGCTCTCTCTGAAAGTAAAGTTCAAAAAGCTGAACCGTGGCAACGATTAAACTGTTCCTCCTATAGGACCCCATTTGTCTTTTGAAGTGACATCCTCTGGATGTGTGATCCCTCCCTGGTCAAAGGTCGTAATAACACCATCACGCTATTAAAGTTATTCTTTTCTATTGTTTAGTCGTACAAGTCAAAAACACATGTTGGTGCAACGTCATTTGATTGAAACAAGTTGATTTGTACGTGTTTCTCACTTATACAAGCAAACTTTGACATAATGATGGCGTTAGATTAAAAGTCAGGGGATCGCCAAAATAGTAAAAAAAAAACCTGAATGTTTTTGTACCAAAAATCAATGAATAATTGTGATTAAGAGTGGTGATCTCAATACATGAATGTTTCAGGACATTCTGTTCTATAGTTGATGAGACATGTTACAAGTAATTACTGCTATTCATTCTCCATTCTAGAGAGCTATAAGCCTTGGTTTTAATAATAGTTAATACTGAGTTTCATTGTCCCATGATGCTCTCTTTAATATTTCAGAGGCTTTCAGCACTATACAGTTAGTTTGTTGGGATCCTTTTTTTAAATTTTCAACTGAATGAATGTTGAAAAACGGATATTGGCAGCCTCAGAAATTCGTACGTGTCCAACCATTCATGCACCAGTGCTGCTCCAACCTCCCGCTATGATTCATAGTCTAGCGCGGCATAAAAGTCCTGGAGCCGCTCTCATCCCACCGTCCACAAGGTGTGAAATCGTTTGATCCAGTTTTGTTCTGTTTAGGTGAAACAGCTCCGGTGTGTGTGTGTATGAGAGAGTTTGCACTTGTGCGTATTTGTGTGTGTTTTCAAATGCTCCCGGAGCAATAAAAGGTGGAGGGAAATGGGAGGGGACGGGGTTGCAGGAAGGAAGGAAGGAAGGAAGGAAGAGAGCTGCCGGTAGCTGCTGTGTTTGTTTTGCAAGGAAGCGAGAGAGGAGATGATGGGTGGGATCAGTCCTTTTGTCCGTCCTCCTGTGAGGGAGTGGTTGTCTTTGTGTGTGTGTGTGTGCGTGTAGGGGCATTTACGGGTTAATGGTCATTAAGTCTGTTCCAGTGTGAAAGTCGAGGTGGAGGGCGGTTGGTGATGCGCCCTGGCTTTCTAACCCACAAAAGGGTCAAAGGTCGGGGTTACAAGTCAAACAATGCCTGGAAGGACTAGCAATCAGCTGGGACTGCAACAGAGGTCAGGTTGTGTGTGTGTGTGTGTGTGTGTGTGTGTGTGTGTGTGTGTGTGTG